>NC_142118.1:28812500-29130000 GCF_056152115.1 Neolamprologus brichardi
TATATATATATATATATATAAACAGATATGTCCGTTTTATCCATCACCTCGCCTCCATTTCCCCAGTGCCCCACTAACACCAGCAGCATTCACTTTACACTGTCACCCGCTCCACTCCACATCAGAGGAATCGACTATATCTCAGCCTTCAGGAGTTACCACCCCAGCTGCTTTCCATAATGACAGACAAGGTGAGAAATGTGTTAAGGGAGATGAAAGTAAGGAAGGCAAAGGGCCTGGATGATATCCGCTCCAGACTTCTCAGGGACAGCACAGACCAAACTTGGGTCATTTTTCATTGTAACCTAAATCCTGAAATGAGAATGCAATCATGTTTCTGTTCCATCAATTTCTTTATCACCTAGATAACAATGGGAGCACTGAAGAGTTATTGAGCCATTTTCCTCGATTTTTCTTGTGCTTTTAATCCAACACGGCCATTGCTGTAAAGTATCATTGACTGTCATACTAACAGACTGCAGTACATTAGACTTCATGGCTGTGTGTCTATGGTAGTACTTTGCAGCACAGTGGCCCCACAAGGTACCGTGCTATCCATTCATTTTCACTCTCTACACATTGGGCTTCAGACACCACGTTCACAGTTTACTTCACTGAATGGTGAACCATTTTCAATTAAAGCAAGAAACAATAAATGACGATTGACCTCCCTCGCAAGGTGACACCAGTAAACATTCAAGGTGAGGAGACTGAGATTGTTACATTGTCATATACCAGAGCACTTTAAATTAAAATGAAAAACCTTTTTTGGTTTTTATACATTTCATGTTATACATGATTGCATTGCACTCTAAAAGTTCCTTATCATTCCAAAGCACTATGCCTTGAAAAGGGACTTTTCAGCAGGTAAACAGTTTTTCCCCAAGAGTAAATGAAACAGAGGAATGGAGTCGACAAAAGGTTCTTGTGTCTCCAAGGAAAAGCCTCCTCAGTGCAGCTTTTGCTTCATGGTGTTCTGTACAGGAAGTTTTAACAGAGAAAATGTAGGCGTTCTAGAATGGAAATTAGAGGGTATATTATTATTAACGAGCTGATTTAGTTGAGAGTCACAGATTTGCTAGAATGTAATATATGAAGGAACAGTGCCAGACATTTGTAGCTGACATTTAATTTCCTGTTCACAAGCACTTAATACTGAGTTCAGTACTCTGGGACATGATCAATAGAATTAAATATTTACTGTTCTATAAGTGCAAATTGCTGGCTAAGCAGTGCTTAAAATGTGATATTGCAGTTCATTCCTATGTTAAATACAATAATGCTGTGCTGTGCACAAAGGAAATTGAACATAAACACTGTGCTAAGAAGCACAGCCTGTTTTCACTAAAATAATGTTAATGCCTGCCATATACCATTCAAACTCTTCCATGCATGGTTTGCTCTCCCTCAGTGTGTCTTTCTTGTGTGTAGAATGAGACATCAGTCAGATTTATTGGTGGTTGAGCCTGGCTTAATAGTGCACTTGACAGCTTTCTTTGGCTCAGTGAACAGACTAGCTCCTGGAGAAAACCCCTTTAGTTCTTTCAGAGTGACTTACTGTATAACCCTGTCAAACTGGATGGACCTGCGGCCCACACTTTGCTGATAATTACAAATAGAGGTTGCATTGTTGACTACAGAAAAAGAAAATGTAAAAAAAAAGACAAAAATATGTGTAACCATATAAAGTTCTAAAAAAAAAAAATTACGTCTAGGAAGACATAATCCATGCTCCTCTCAGGGTCATGGGGGTGGGGGGACCCTCTTGCTGTGAGGCAACAGTACTAACCAAACTTTCCCCAAATACAAGCCAGGAAAAATCTGTCCCTTCTGACTATTGTTGCATGTAATATGTCAGAAAATCAGACCTTTAAAATTGATGCATTTTAAGTATTGTGTGTGTTTTGTAGCATCATCCAAATTTTTTGTGGAAAATGTAGATTTAATACATTTTGAAGCCTTGAGTTAGTTTATCTGGCCAAGAAGCTTCTGTTTTCAGCTAACAGTAGCAAATAAGCTTAGCAAACCGCAACCATAAACTGTGCAAATGCAACTAAGAAATGCAGATGCAGTCACTTGCTAATTATTAAGTGCAACCCCAATTCCAAAAAACTTGGGATGTGGTATAAAATGTAAATAAAAACAGAATGCAACATTTTGCAAATTGCATAAACCACATAAAGCAATAATTTTATCAATTCAATAGAACACAGAAAACATACTGTATCAACAAACTGAAAAGTGTTTTTATTTCATGAGAAATATTAGATTAGTTTGAAATTGACGCCAACAACATGTCACAAAAGAGTTGGGTTAACACAAGAAGAAGCTGGAAAATGTTTAAATGTTAAGTTTTAAGACAATGTTAGAGGAGCACGGCTGACATGGTTTGAACATGTGCAGATGAGGGATGATGGATATACTGGACAAAGGATGCTGATGATGGAAGAAAATAAAGCTCTCAAAGACGATTAACTGAAGTAGTGAAGGAGGATATCCAGAGGATTGGTGTGACAGAGGAGGATAGTAGGGATGGGGTAAGACAGAGGCAGATGATCAGCTGTGTTGACCCCTAAAGTGAGCAGACAAAAGGACAAGAAGATGGTTAATTGGCAACAGGTAGAGTAGAATTGGTATATATTAAGAGCATCCAGAGTTTCTCTGGAGTAAAAATAAACGAAACCTCTGTTTTCTCATTCAAATGTAAACACAGATTTTTGAGTTCACAAGCTGTGTTTTCAGTAATCAGGAGGAAAAGACAGGGAAACACTGGGAACACTAGGAAATATGATTAAAAAAGATAACTAAAGAGCAAAACAAACTCAACAAATACAGAGCAAGAACCTGGGATGATGACAGGACTTGGCCCACAATGTGTTTTGGCTGGTTGTGGGCTCACGCTCATTGGGACAACTGAATGAACTCATTTTTTAAGTCCTTACCATTCTCCACCACCTTCCACAAGGCCAAATCTTTGCTTCTCCAAGCAAAAGAAAGATGTGTACCCCCCAACTGAGAGGACAACAGTTGCAGGACACTGCCTACTTGAAATGGAGCCATTTATTACACCAGTAGCATTGATGAAGGAGACATAGTCAGTAGAGCAGAAAAAGGAAAATAAAGAAACATCTCTTATTTAATTAAGAGAAGAAGCACAGATTGACAGTGTTTTGGCAACTAATAGGATTCATTTTAGACTTTTACTGGATAGTTTTTAGAAAGCAGTTGGAAACCGTTTGTGTCTTCACAAGGGTGCATGGGCTTCTTAACTAATTTTCCAGAATAAAATAAGCTGGAGACTTACAATAAGTAACCCAAAAAACATTTATAATTCTCAAGTGTTTCTAAAACTAATTTCAAAAGAAACCTTTAACTGAAATTAGATCCACTGAGGTTTTGTGTAACATTAATGCAAGACGTGTGGGCCATGTGCCTGGGGTCAAAAGCCAGCAGGGAAGGGGGATGTTTAGTACAGTATTTGTTTGCACATGGACTCCAGAAGGAACTCCTTGGTTAAGCAACAGATGCCCAGTGTCAAAAGTCACCACGCACCCCTAAACCCCCCCTCTTCTGCTCAGACAGACGGGAGATAGGGAGGGACAGACGGCTTATGGTCCCCTTTGAGTGCACTCCTTTCTTCTTAAGCCTCTGATGCCTCAGGATTTGTCTTCCTTTGGAAGCCTGCTCAATGTATTATCATTGAAGTGGCTGAGGGTGTACTTCAAGGTCTTTGTTTGATGCAGAGGATGAATGTAAAATTGACATTAGTATTAGTATAGTTTTCTTTGTCACTGTTTCTTTTGACTCCATATGAGCTGGAGTAAGTGTTTGGGGAGGGAGAGACCTGGGCTTCTCTGCTAATTTTTATTTTTATATTTTAGAAAATGTAGATGTTCCTAAAATCTTTTAGAACAATTGTGTTGTGATGAACAAATTAAGCACTGCGATAAATCATCATCAAATTGTAGAAGGCCATTCTTTTTTCCCAATCACCACCAAAATTTGTGTCATTTCTATAATTCAGGATAAACACTCTTCCTGTCGCCACAATGACATTCTGTTAAAGCATTTGGTTACACTGTGTGCAATCTGGAGACTGATTGAGCAGCTTCCGTTTTTGGAAGTTGAGAAGATGACTTATTTTAACAGGCAGAGGAAGTGCTGAGGGAAGTGGGAGGTGGTGGTGGTGGGATATAACATTTTAGACAATTCATACAGAAAGTTAAAAAAAAGAGTGAAATTGTCGGGTGTAGCTGGCACTCTGAAACATTGCATTGACACTGGGAGTCTATTTACCATTTGTCAGTCATAAGTCCTTAGCAAATCAGACTAGTTTCCCTGTGTTTCCACTCTACTGCCAAGCTTTCTGGCATGAAATTGGCTGTACATCAAAAAAATTTATCAATTATAAAATAAAATCCTATAACAAGTATTTCCTAAGATAAAACTTTAGTCTATTGCAGGTGTATTGTATAGTGTCACTAATCAGAAGGACTATGGTTCAATCATTGGCTGCTCCACTCTGCATGCCAAATATCCTTGGGCAAGATGCCAGCACCAAGTCGCTCATAGTAAGCACTTACAAAGAAAAATGTGCTTGTATGTATGGGTGCAAAGGCAAGTTGTATAAAGTACTTTGAGTACTCAGGTAGTGTAATATAAGAACCAGTCCATTTATCACAATTGATCTCTAGCTTTCTGGACCCAAATTAATCCATGACTATAAAGTGATATATTAAGTTAACTATATGTCTTCCTTGACACACCCACTGGAGTGGGAGCTGTAGTTCTGAATACTCTAGGTGTTTATAATATAAACACATAGGGTTTATAGGTGTCTGTACATTTACAACACTATTAAGTGCATTTGAGTATTAATGGGTTGGAGTGGTCCAACTTGTAAAATGGTAGGGGAAGAGACACTTTATGCCCATGTCTCATATTCTTTTTTACTCTGTGAGGTATTTGAAGTCCTAGAAATATGATTTTAATGCCTTTAGGTGAGTGATTTTTTTTAACTAAAGGGCAACCTCTGGAGCTTATAAATTAAGCCAGGACAGAAATTCGTAAATGCAAACTGCAGTTCCTCGGGCACTTGAAGCTTATTCCAATCCCCACAGATTCTGTGGCCAGCTTGGCCAGCAAAGAAGCATATTTACAGCCTGACATAAAATACTGATAGTTTCCACCCTTGTAACTACTCAGTGGTTTAAATGTGTTTATAACTCATTGTATATTTAAATTAGGTGTCTAGCTGAATTGATTGAATGGTGTCAGCCATGGCACCTAAAGCCAACTGGTGTCTAGACCTCAGCCACAGCTTTGAGTCAAACTCAAAGCAGGCACATCCACTGTGGCTTAATTTTTTTCAGTGATCCCATCATACTGTATGCTAACACAGCAGTTAAAACGTACTTTATATGAGCATGGTCAGTGGCTCTCATGCTTGTCATTTTGACTCTACACTGACAGACATATGTAACAATCTGTCAGACCACTTGAAAGGATCTTAGTGGTAGTTCAAGACAAAGTAGGTGTGCCTAGGACCACATATTACTTTGTCTACAGATCCGTGGTTCAGGAATTGCAGGTTTTGCGGACATGTCATATGTTTCTATATTTCCTAGAGCATAAATCAGGCTTGTTACTCAGACATGCTTGCTTCAGTAAATGAGAAATGCTTTGCACTGTCCCTTTGCCATTAAGGAAACATGGGCTCCAGAACAAAACTTATTATGTTTTTATTTTCAGCGGCTAAGTTTGAAGGAAAGTGATGGTACATCAAAAGTACAATCCTTTTTCAAATAGTTGGAAATGTGAAAAAGAAAAATATATAATGCAAAAATACAAAATGCAGACTAACTAATAATAGTATAAATAAGACATCAAATGTTAAAAATAAGTTACATTTTGTAAAAATATGTTATTATGTGATGTCATCAAGGCAGTTATTTATTGATGACAAATGTTCATTTTATAGGTGAGGTTTACATTGTTACATGGCTGTGAAGACTTTAAATAGAACAATCTTAACGGTAGGTAGGTACGGACACAGTTAGTGTTGGTACCAGAGGGCGTTCCAAGCCACTGTTCGGTTACTCAACTAAGTGCAGACATAATAGTGAACTTTATATTGTTATTCTGAATTTAAGAAACTACAGTAATCAGAAACTGCATAGTCATTCCTGTCATGAACTGGCTGAGAAGCTGGAAATTTCCACCAGGTTCCTGAGTTTCTCTGGTGTCCACCCCTGGGCAGGGCTGCTACCTCTCCTGCAGCTCCACGCACCTGGAGATTGAAGCTTTATGTGGACTCTCCTTCATCACCAGTTTTTCAGCTACTCCAAGTTGGTAATTGGCTCCCATGCTCCATGTTCCTGTTACTAAGTGCCTTACTTATCTTGTTTTCCTCAGCTCTCCTGGACTCTCCACGACACTTGCCTTTGGCTTCAGCTTCTCGTCTTGGATAATTATCTCACTCTGAAAATCTCTATGAACCTAACCTGCCTGCCCTCCAGCCATCGAACGCTATCGTATCCTACGGAACTCAGGTCAGCCAGCTCGCACCATCACCTCACTCGGATACTCACCGCCTCTCCCTTAAGGCTTGATCCTTCATGCGCTCCTCTCTACTCCACCATTGTAACGCCATTCTCCTCTCTCCTCAGTACGACCTCTAGACGTACCTGTCACCTTCCAGTCGTTCCTCCAAGCCCCATTCCCCTCTCTAGGCCCACGACCTCGGCACCACACCACTCACGCCACATCATAGTTTCATTCCATGTCTCCCTGTGCCCAGTACTGTTAAATCTAACCAGTGCTAGTTTAATAAACATTGTTAAACATTCTGCCATCTCTGACTTGGGTTTCTGCGTTTGAGTCCAGTTCTGGACTAGCCTTCGGTCATTGTGACAATTCCAGGTCACGAGTTACCACAAGTTAACAACCCAGAACGTTCTCATTTGCGCTTAATGCCTTTATTTCTAAATTTATTATGCTGTCATAACCCCCCCCCCCCCCCCCCCCCCCCAAAAAAAAAAAAAAACCAAACAAACAAACAAAAAAGACCCATTATACCATTTTTAGAAATCTGCAAGTGACACAGGACTGATTTTAAAGTCCGTTGTATCAGGTTGCTTCAATAGCCTTAAACTTTCACTGTCTTTGCATCAATACTTAACATGCATAAATCAGTGTTGGTGAGATTCAGACAGGAAAAGGTTGCATTGCGGGAACAACAAGAGAATGCTTTGGGTTATCTCCCTGTGGGGTCAGTAAAACATCCTGCTGGCCCCACAGGAACCACTGGCCCTGGGAAGTAAGCGAGAAGCACAAAGAAAAGGGCTGGGATCAAACCAACTGTGAGCTGCCTTTCTTCAGGCTCCATGTTCATTTATGGGTAGTGTGAAAAAAATAGGGCAGGGTTGAGCATTTTCTCTTATTTTCACAAACACATCTGAAATGGTAATAAAACTGGGGAATACTGTCTTCATATGAAAAAAATATTCAGATATTCTTCTTAATATATTCAGTGATGGGTGAGGTGGGAATTTTTCTCCTTTTTTACCTCGGTGGAGGTATGCAACCTTCAACTTTTTTTATTATGTATCTGCCAGTCAACAGATGATGAGCGTATCTTTGGACAAACAGGTTTGAGTTTGTTTTCAGATTAACTCAGATAATGCTTTTATAGCTTACTGGGGTTTCTGTGCCAACAATACTTCTGCTTGGGAGATTCAGATTTCATATAATCTCGGCAGATTATAGGAAAACAAGCATTAGTTACATCTGTGGTTGTGTGCTGTATATTCTCGGCACAATGTTTTTGGTGCAGTATCACTCTCTATTTCAGTATACTAAAATTGCTTTGAGTTTGCCTTGACAGAGACACATTTAGATTATACAGATTTACAGAATTTTCAGACGTGTGTCATCATACACTATTTGAGTGAGCAAACAAAGCTTAGGCGGAAGAGTGAAGAAAGGTAAGGCAAGAATCAGTGGGTGGAGGAAGTGTAGTGTTGAAGATGAAAAGAAAACAGACTAGAGGATGTTTTGTTGTCAAGTTCAGAGCCTGCTATGGATTGTAGGTGGCTGCTGCTTGAGGCTGTGCACAAAGCAGTGTGCTCATTAGCACTGGGCTGACAAAAGCCATGCTTTTAATTAATCTGTTCATTTTTGTCACTTAATTAAATACCGAAAGAGTACGCAATACAGGGTTCCCCTTGTCTTTGATGTGTGGTGACTGGCGGCTCCACTGTGCACCCTATCCATCTGGCTTGAACTGACAATGGCAGTCCAAAATCAAATCTCATTAGTGGTGACTAATATTCTTTTCATCTTCCACAAAAGGCTTCCATTGTGCCGGTGCTAAAGTGCATTCCTCAGCTCCCCTTCTTCTCTTCTTGTCTTCTCTGTGTCTCAGAGGGAGGGATAGAGGAGGGGTGAAGACAGTGTAAGAAGTAGAGATTAATAGCAGGGTTGACTAAGTTCATCTTCAACTGCTCATGAAAAAAGAGCTTACATCAGTCGGGCTGTATGATTATTTTCTACTCGGATTTTGTGTTTTTACTCTAATTTTGGATTAATCGTGTTAATACAGTATGTCAAAATTAAAATAACTGTAAATTCAGACATGTGAGGTTGTGCTGAAAAGAAAGATACCAAACAAGGTAAGGTACACAGTTTTAAAGGTGAAATGTAGAGATAAAATCAAAAGTAGTCAAAAATGGCCAGTTATACCCTGGACCCCAGAGGGTTAAACATTTTTTTAAAGTAACACAATCGTTACTTTTCCTAATAATCGGTTACTTTTATAATATTGTAACTCACTTTTTTGAAGAAGTAACTAGTAACTATAACGAATTATTTTGTCAAAGTTACTTGCAAAACACTGGCAGTTATAGGGTCTGCACCATCTCATCCATATTGAACCACTGACTACACCTGATATAAACAGAACTTGAGAAAATGTATTTTGAATTTGCTGCAAAGACCTTGAGACCAAAACAAATTTAAGTACCATCCAACTGTACAAGACTCACTGGAGTAGTGACATTAACTTGGTCCATATGAAAAAGCAAAAACACAGAATGACATAGACAGTTGCAGGATTGAGATATTTTATTTATAATATATACAGTACTGTGCAAAAGTTGTAGGCAGGTGTGAAAAAATGCTGTAAACAAAAAAATTTTCAGAAATATAAATTATTGTTTATTGGCCCCAAATGTATTCTTCAGCAGGACAACGACCCCAAACACAGCCAAAGTCATTAACCCTTTAAAGGTTGGAGCGGGCACGCTCAGTTTTGCGTAACTATTTTTAAATCCCTGTAGAACCGGAACCGCGTAAGCTAGCGCAATAATTTTTTTTGCATATGAAACCGGAGGAGTTGTACTTACATCTTATGCCATCAGCTTGTCCTTGGTCACAGTTTCCTTCCACATATAACTTTGCAAAAACTGCATAAAAAGCACTTGCAGGAACAAAAACATAATATTCCAGAAACATGCTTTGCCGATCCGATCAGCTGTTCATAACACTTCCCACATTGAAACAGATGTCAGCACGAACGATCGCATGTCCGCCATTTCCTGCCCAAAACCGGAAGTGATGTCATTTTTGCGGAAAATTTAGTTTTTTTACTTGTAGGCCTTAAAAGCCTATACTGGTGTTTTTATAAGTCATGTTTGACTTTATGCTTTTCTGAATAGTTTCTGGGATGCTTAGATCTCAAATTGCACTGCTTAAAATAGTTTATTTTGATGCACATGCTGTTTTCTTTGCAAATTTGCATCATAGGATTGTTTTTCGTTTTTCCTGCAGTATATAAAGATTGGTGTATCTCAAAAATAAAACTATGAAGACACTCAAAATAAATTTCCTGTGGTGGGAAACTATTTTGTGCAACTTTTTTGTATTTAAAGTTTTGAGGGATAAACCTCTTAAATTTCTCCAAGTAGAAATATATGTAAAAAAAACAAAAACGATTTTCAATTTTTTTGTAGTTTATTGCACTTTTTTGCAATTTATGTAGTTACTATGGACTTAATGCATACATATTATTAGAATATGGGCTATAACAGTTGTATTGATGTATAGCAACTTGAAATGCTCCCAAAAATGGCTCTACAGCATGTAAAAATATAAAGTAAGCTCTGGCGGCCTTGGTTCTATGTTAGGTCTTAAAGGGTTAAAGAACTTTCTTTAGCATAAAGAAGAACAAGAAGTGATGGTATGGCCCCCACAGAGTCCTGATCTCAACGTCACTGAGCGTGTCTGGGATTACATGAAGAGACAGAAGGATGTGAGGAAGCTAGATCCACAGAAGATCTGTGGTTAGTTCTCCAAGATGTTTGGAACAACCTACCAGCCGAGTTCCTTCAAAAACTGTGTCCAAGTGTACCTAGAAGAATTGATGCTGTTTTGAAGGCAAAGGGTGGTCACACCAAATATTGATTTGATTTAGATTTCTCTTTTGTTCATTTGCTGGTATTTGCTGATTGACGAAAATAAATGATTAACACCTCCATTTTTGAAAGCATTCTTTGCTTACAGCATTTTTTCTCACCTGCCTAAACCTTTGCACAGTACTGTAGATATGTATATATATGACTTGATGCCCCAAACCTGGATCCTGGAATGCCTAGAACTGTACAAGATCAACAGGACCCTAAGCGCCTTCATCAGCAACTCAATGGGGATGTGGTGTACAACACCAGAGGCCAACTTTAAGCCCATAGCACAAGTCAGCATCATGTGCGGGGTCTACCAAGGAGATGCTCTGTCACCACTGCTGTTCTGCATATGCCTGAACCCACTCAGTGAAATTATAGACAAGACTGGTTAAGGATACTGACCACGGAAATGAGCAATCGTCAGCCACCTCCTCCATATGGATAACATCAAGCTCTATGACTAGAGTGAACAAGACATCAATTCACTGATCCACACCACCAGGATATACAGCAAGGACATCGGAATGTCATTCGGATTGAAGAAGTGTGGTTGGATGGTAACGAAGAGAGGGAAAGTAGTCAGAACGGAGGGGCTTGAACTACCAGAAAGCAACATTGCAGAAATGAAGGACAGCTACACCCCAAGTCAAGCACCCTTAGGCTGTATGCTAATTGGAAAGAAGGGGCCCGAGGACTAGTGAGTGTCAGTACCACAGTCCAGGCTGAGACGACAAACTTGTACACGTACATCAGGAAGATCACAACTGAGCACGTGCTCAGTAAATACCTCAGGCAGCAGAAACCTAAGAAATAGGAGCAAGAGGAGGAACCATCATGGAAGGACAGGCCCCTGCACAGTATGTACCAAAGGCAGAAAGAGGAAGTGGCTGATATCCAGCACTCAACATGCAGACCTAGACTGATAGGCAAGCTCCTGGCAACCTCTGGTCACTAGGGAAACGTGTATTTCTTGACTGGTTGGCAACTGGTGTTTGGCGGACTCCTGGCTGTCACCAGGTTAAATTGGTCACAAAGAGGATGCTGCACCGAAAACTTCCTTGTGATCGCTTTAATTGCAAACAGATCGACATAGCTGCCGTGAGAATATTATAAATGTGATTGTACTACTTGAGTGGTGATGCAGGGGGACGCTACATGTAGTAGAGGAAAGGGTTATGATACTTCACAGTGATTATAAGTTATCCTTAAACATCAGCCCTACATGTCATGTACATCCAGACAGCAGTATTTAATTTCAGCTATGCTGCTTTGAAAAAACTTAACACAAAAATGTACTACTTTAAATACCAAACATAGTGAGCAACCAACAACACCGCAGATATGTAAAAAATGTCAGGCAGTCGGTCATTATTGTGTGTAGATGAACACTGAACATTACAGACACAAATTTAGGGTGCTGAACAAAACCAGAGTGCACTTGTTTTGCTTTAGAATCTTCTTCCAAAGTTAACCTTATCAAGCCCTTCAGGACAAAAGAAATTGGAATCAAGCGCAGGTCAAACAGTTTGTCACTTAAGATCTCACCATACATCAGAGTCTTCTTGATTTAGCATATAGTACCGAGAATATTGCTTGAAAATTTTTAAATGCAGACCCTTACAGTGACTTTGACATTGCAACTATTCCCAGTCCATAGGTAAGTTCCTGATGACCTGATATATAATAAAAAGTTCCACTTGTTTGTTCACCTTCTTACCTGAGAAATATTTAATACACCTACCTGTCTCATTTCCATGTGATTATTAGAGTCTATATCACTTTGCAGTTTATATCTCAACTATTAAGGTCATGTCTGTGGTTGTATTGCAGAATTGCTGATAAGTACACATATAAGCTTTGTACCTATAAATAATCAATACAACCAAAAAGGCTGGTTCCAAACTCTTTTCTGAAAGAATATTTTTTCCTTTTCTTTTTTGTTTAAGTAGTAAAACAGGTTTTCTATATGCAACAAAATCATTTTGTAACCTATGGTTATGGAGAAGAGCTTCATTATCAACAGAGAGCTCAAATTTCTGATATCCTGATAAATACTTACTGAGGCAGTATCTTATTGCAAGTGCTGCCTTTGCTTACCAGTTTACTATACAGGTCTGTCCAGTCAGTCAGTATTAGGGATGGGAATCAAGAACCACTTCTTGTAGAGAACCGGTTCCCAGTAGTCTAACTTGGAATTGTTAGTCTGTCTGCCTATCGTTCCCACTTATCGATTCTTGCACTTGTGCTACTATCAGCTGATTTCAGTTTGTGTTGGAGGAGGAAATTTGTGGATATGGACAATACTTTGCTTTTTATAGCACAAAAGGACGAGAGCATGATGATAAAGAGGAAACTGCATCCAGGACAGAAACAGCTGCATTATGCTGCTAACTTTGGCTCTTTGCAAGCACCTACTCAGACAGCATGCTAACGCTAAGCTAGCCAAGAACCCAGAATGACGTTAAAGCTGAGTGAATGCTGACCCCAGTGTAGTAGCCAGACCCTGAACTTCAAGAGGCACCAAAAAGGCAAAGCAGAGTCAATGAAAAGCCAACAAGAATCGATAAGGAATTGAATCTATAAGTGATATCAGTAATGGAGTCAGAATCAGTTCGTCTTGTAATTGGAAGGTTGCCGGTTCGAGCCCCGGCTCCGACAGTCTCGGTCGTTGTGTCCTTGGGCAAGACACTTCACCCGTTGCCTACTGGTGGTGGTCAGAGGGCCCGGTGGCGCCAGTGTCCGGCAGCCTCACCTCTGTCAGTGCACCCCAGGGTGGCTGTGGCTACAATGTAGCTTGCTGTCACCAGTGTGTGAATGGGTGGGTGACTGAATGTCACCCAGCTTTGGGGTCCATAGGGACTAAGTAAAGCGCTATACAAATACAGGCCATTTATCAATTCCCATCCCTATTAAATACTACTTGACAGATTGGAAATATCTTACGTATAGTGGTTTGTGCCATTATTTTGCAGTCATAAAAGGTGTAATGAATGCATTTTATCTGGAAAGAAATACAAAAGCACAACATACTGACTATTTGATACATCTATCAAATGTGATAATGGACGACTGTTTTGTTTTTCTGTAATATTAACTATAACTTGATTATCTTTTGGTCTGACAAAAAAGTAAGACAAAAAATGGGAAAAGAAAAAAAATGATTATGGTAAAGTAAGTTGGGTTCTGGGATGCTTTTTTACATCATAAAATGCAAGTTTGTCAGCCAAGAACACCGGCTCATGTCCTCGCCCTTTATTTCTGACTTTACTTACAAGCTAGCTTTAGGCACTGAAAACTGCTTAGAAAGGTTTAGTTAAAAGAAATTGTGGTTTGGGTTAAAATTCACACCTTTCAAAGCAATAACCCTTTATTTCAGAAAATAAATAAAGGGTTACTGCTGCTGTTTTAGACAATGAGGGATTATACTTCACATTAAAAAATAACTTTTAAGGACTACCTACTGAACCACACTGTGAAGCCTATTACTGAACTTGTGAGAATACAAATAGTTAATACAAAAATTTACTTCAAATAATCCATGACATTTCCCACAACATTCCTCTTCACACATTTACAAGACAAAATGTATCTTTTTCCATAAAACATCTCGAATCATTTTATTTCACTACATGTACATATGTTAAGTAAGAGCTAAAACCAGAGTGTGAATTGTGAGAATAACCAGCAGCCTGTAAACACATTCCCAGGCTGAGGTAAATCTATTTCTTTTCTTCTCTCATAATCAGAACTGGCAGCTGAAATGTGCTGACCTGTAAAATCCCAGCTGTGGGCCTTGTGGTACCCAACACAAACTGGATATTTCTCATTGAAACTAAACACCCCGGGTTACATGCCATGTTTTGCTGCAGGAAACCAAAGAATGTTTGACCGCTGGGCCTGGCGTCTGATGGCAGTCTGCATCTGTTTGATGTACTCCCCTTCCAAGGCTGTGGCCAAAGTAAATAAAAGCAAACCCCTCTTTCGACCTCCATCAGAAACATCACTCAGTGACAGCTGTTACCATTTAGCAGAAAAAACCACTGACATTCCTCCTCTCAAAACGTATGTAGGACATGTGAGATAGCAATCACACACATTCTCTGACTGTGGCTACACTTGCAATTTCTTCCTCTTCCAAGTGTAAACAGACTGGTCCGCTGCACTGACCAGGTTGAAGTTATGACCTCAGAATATTGTTTTGTTGTTTTAAACTTTTCTACGCTGTGATTATGTTGTCTGATTTGTTTTGGTTTCAACGAGGAGTCTGTGTACTTCCAAGAATAGCTGCTTACATTTTTAGCACAGAGATAATGTTTGCTTATCACTATTTACTGTACAGTAACTACTGTACAGTAAACATACTGTAGCACAATTAGGTATAGTTATTTTATGACAAAAAGAAGCAGTAGATTCCAGGATGTTGTGATTTCTGCAACAAATAATGGTTCAAGAACAAATATAAAGCAAAAAATAAACGTTTTTTTTTCGATTGTGTTACCACACTTAGTGATAAACTGCGGCACATACGCAGAGCCAGATGTATGCACGCACACATAATTCTGTTTTACATATATCGGCTGATGTGTATCACAGGACAGATGTTAGTCCCAGTCATTAAATTAATTAAGGACATTAAATTTTAAGATGGGCATGATATGTCAGAAATGTTGACTGAATTCTGGGAACAGCAAAGTCAGCAGTATTCAACCTCAGAAGACTAACAGGGTTAGTACAAAATTTCATGGTAATAACTATGATAATTCTACATAGTAAAATAAAATCTCTCTAGCTGCTGTAATTTAAATTTACCAGCATTGCTCTGTTGTCTGTGCTCTGCCTTGTGAAGACATGGAATAAGATGGCAACAGGGAGCGTATAGCAAAACCTCCAGCGTAAAACAGAGCAGGCATTAATGACTTACATGAAACAAATTAATTCAGACACAACATCAAATGAAAAACTGGGATAGAGGTGGGTTGTAAAGCAGCTTACACTGTGCAGTAACCCTATACAGGCTAAAACAGCTTTAACAGAATGCCCTACTGCAGCACGAGGAGCCAATTTGTTGTGCTGAATAGTATGACCAGATCCTGCTATTGCAGCTGCAGTAGTGTAAAATAGAAAGCTTTCAAAGGACTCTTTAGGCCTGTGAACAACTAAGTACACACTGACATTCAGTAGCTTTGAGAATCACCTGTAGCAGCAGCAAAATTGGAAGTAATGGTTTTCTTCTAGCTCTCTTTCACAACATTGTAGAAGAGCTTTGGACCACTGTTACTAGCGCTACTTAGTTTCTAACATTACTACATATTGCCCTGTAAAAATTTTATTTTTCACATAACTGTATAAGCAAAAGAAAAGTAATAGACAAAGTTTTTATTTTCAGATTAAAAAGCTGAATAGTGGCATTTCACAGAGCCTGTACTTTCTTATTTGCCCCCCTTGGTCATTCAAATTTCAAACCAATCTCAGCCAAGCATATTGATCTTTCAGCATCCATTGTATGCACAATCACTGAACATTGGGATAAAGAGCATCTGAAAAAAATCTCTTCATTCATGGGCAGAATTGTTGGCAATTAGACAGAACATGTCAAATAGATTTCTCTAATTGAAATAAACAACTGAAAAACTGAAGATGAAGTAATTAAAATACATGCAAAAAGCAACAGCACTATGCATAAAGTTACAAGTTTCTGAAATTTTGGTTGTGATTTGATTTTTCAATCACACCACATATGTGTATAAAAGAACGGAGATCTTGATGTGAAACACAGCCCACCAGCGTGCATGCATTTCCTAAGAATCACTGTGGCTGTGGGCTCTCTGGTTTTTCGGATTGCTGAAAGAAATATGAATATTGTTTCTTTTCCAGTGTTCCCCAAGGCTCCAGCTCCACAGTACAATAATCTTTGTGGGATGGGAGTTTATTTGCAGTCTTAGGGTGCTTACACTACCTGATGAGGCTTGGATTACTTGGATTTTCCAAATTCCAAATGATCAACTCTTTCTAGGAAACAGTTTTTCATGTGTGGCAGCTAGAGTTCTTCTCTGCAAGTATATCCATTATTTCCAAATACAAATAATCCATTTGGAAAATAGATCATGTTAGTAACCAAATACTGACATTTGGCTGTCAAAAAGTTTATAAGATCAGCGAACGAATGGTTCCTCAGCACTGGGACACAGCTCTGAATTCTGTCAAAGTGGAGATAGTGGAGAACAGCTGAGCAAACACACTTTCATGCTGGACCTGAAACCACAAACTCATTGTTCGAAGAATAAAAGACTTGTGTGATTTAATGTAGGCTGGATTTCTGCCAGAAACCAAGCAACAGAAAACTCATCAAAAGCAACAATACGTGACACTCTGAGGGCGATTCAACTGGTCTGATTGCTATTTTTTTGGACTGTGCAGTGTGTACAGCTTCAGGCTCTCTGTATCTACATCAATATGCAGGTCGGTCAGTGTGACGGGTTGTGCACACAGTTGACTGGAGAGGCTGGAGGGGAGCGACGTGTCAGCAGTAGATGGCCTGAAATTGCCGACTGGCCTGTCTGTGACCCTCAGTACATTCCCTCCTATGGTCTGCTGGTCAGGGCACTGGTGTTTTGCTGGGCAGGCACATACAGACTAACATGCCTGCACAATACTGCTCAAATTCATTATTTCAGGTCAAGAGGGACGGAGTGACCACTGCCATCTGGAGAGCTGCAACAAATTCCTTCACAGCATGACAAGCCAAACACTTTGGCCACTGATTTCAACACACTGATCATGATAGCCAGTAGGGGCACAGAACCGAGGAAATTAGGAGAAATATTTCTATAGACAGAGTTTGACAGATTAGAATTGTTGGTATAAATCGATGAAATGCATTAGAAAGCCCCCAAAAGAGCATTAAATACCTATGTGTTGCACATGAGTGCATTAAGGGAACTGTTGTGGTTGGGTGCTAAATCGAACTGACATCATCCATTGCCAAACAGCAGCCCCCCTGACTTGCCACTACAGTAAATAAACAAAGCTCTTTTTCAGCAGTTCACAGATATATCAGTTGTAAACAGGGGTAGCGTTGACAGGAGTTGTAAATGTGATCTTTTGTTTACCAAGTAGTTTTATTACCTAATCTAAACCAAAGAGCAGAATAATACTGACCAAACCTCAATACTTTTCTGTATAGAGGTTGAGAAAAGTTGAAGGACAGAATCTCAGTGCATCAGGGTGTAGATCACAGTAACAAGACTGCATGCACGAGGTGGAAAGATTTTTGTGACTGACCCTGATGCTTACAGTATGTATTTCTTTCTTTAGAGTAGAAAAGTCCTATACAAGAACCTTTTTTTTTTTTTTGCTAAAACCCCCCAAAAAACATGCAGTGTTTAGCAGCTACATTGCTCTTAAATACCACAGCATGGTGGTTAGAACTATTGTCTCACAGCAAGAAGGTCCTGAGTTCAACTCCACAACCTGGCTAGCACCTTTCTATGAGTAGTTTGCATGTTCTGTCTGAGTTCTTTGGTTTCCTTCTACAGTCCAAAGACATACAGTTAGTGGGGTTGGTTAACTGGTGATATTAAAATGAACTGACTGGTGTCAGTTTTTGTAAATGAGCCATTAAACTAACCAAACCCTATGAGTGCTATTTGGGGATTGAATTCACACGATATTTTGCCCCATTTAGCAAATCTGGCCCTAAATGTTACCCAAGCTCTTAATGAATTTCTAACTGGTAAAAAAAAAATAAAATAAAATAGTGTGCAAATACTGATAACAGTGCAAATGTTTGCAATATAAAAAATAAATGAAAAATGTAAACATCTATGTTTAGTGAACTTTACAGTGTTGCTCTGTGGTGCAGCTACGACACTGTAGCAAAGTTTACACACTATGTCTACTTGATCCACGTCTGACTCCGCGAACCTATAATGTTTCCACACCACTGAAGTTTTTTTTACCTCTCTTTTCAACCAACGGCAGTCACTCTCCTCTCCAAATAACTTCTGCTTAGCTTTCCGAGCTTCCCTCGGGTCCTCTTAAGTGTTGTGACACGTGTTTGAAATGCAGAGAGGTGCGCTCGATTTGCCACACGGAGCAGCGCGAGAGTAAAGCACGAGGGAGGGGCTAATAATCAGTCATTTTTAATGATCGTTGAAAGCCCAGATCGTAATCGTGATTAAAATTCGATTAATTGAGCAGCCCTACAGGCGGCTAAATGATGCATCTAACAGGATTGCTGAGATCAAATCACATTTCAAGAAACTGGCATTCTGAGGCTGGATCAGCAGTTTGCTGTTTGTGTCACCAGCTTGCATTGCTTGCAGCTTGTTTCACAGTAGCATTTGGAATGGGATATTTCCTAATGCCGAGTTAAATACTGGGCTAAAATAACAATGCTTTCTGTCTACAGAATGTCTTTGGCTCTGGGTCCATTAACATAACTCAGAAAAAACAGAACAGTTGCTCGCTGGAAGTGATGGCAGACAAAAGCAAACCCTATCCTTATCAACAACACTGCTCCATCATCACTTCCAAACATATGCCTACAAGGAAGTTTGGCTCAAATGTCCTTAGCTCGAGCTGATAAATCCTTATCAGGCTGGTGATTCACTCATTTTTCTCCTACTGAGGTCAAAAAAGACAATTAAATTCAGTAATTCAACCTTGACTTTAAAACTGTCTCAAAATTGTATGAATGTAGTAATGACTGGGTGAAGCGCAAATTTCTCATCCAACACTACCAGGAGGTCAAAAGTTTAATTTGTTCATTATTTTGATTAATGGCCAAATAATTTGGAAACTAAGAGGATTTCTATCATCCCCCAATGGCCTAAATTGATCATACATACATTTTCACAGGCACAGACACCAGCAGCGGTCTATAGTAAAGGAACTATGCTGCACTAAAACACCCACACACAACACTTAAAAGCCCCAGGGCTTTTAAGTAGACGCTCTGCCATAGCTGGCAAATAGCTCTTCCTTTTATTTATTTTTTTTTAGAAAATCATTATGCAGTATTTACAATTTCAACTTCACATCTCATTTACCAAAAGATTCAAGAACTTAAACTCTCAGGCTTTACGGTTTGTACTTTTACTCTATGACTTTTTCTCTCTACTTCTCACCACACAGGCCTAATATTCTGATGATTAAAGCTCAGCATACATTCAGTTGTATGGACAGTATTAGATTATCATATTTGCCTGTTAATTCTAGTACTTCTCTTAACTATGCTGTGCAGTTCAGTTGTGCAGGTTTTGCTTCTAACAAAGGTTAATGTAATATAGTCCTTGTCATCTCTGGGGGTCACATGCCAGTGTACTCCCAATGCAGTGCAGTTGCCAGCCCAGATAAATCTGAAGGGTTGGATCAGGAAGGGGATTCAGCATAAAAAAAAACATCAGCTATGGCATTTCCACACCTCATCAGTCAGGGCTCGGGTTAACAACTGTTTCTGGTACTGTTGGCCAACAGAGCAAACTATACTACTGTTGGCTGAAGACTGTACTTACTCATCAGCAGTTTTTAAACTCTGGCTCTCGCTCTCACAGTTCGCTCTTTTCTTTTTCCCCTCACCCCCAACTGGTTGTGGTAAATGTCCGCCCCTCCATGAGCCTGATTCTTTAGGTGGTTTCTTCCTGTTAAAAGGGAGTTTTTCCTTCCTTTTTTCGCCAAGTGCTTGCTCATAGGGAGTTGTGTGATTGCTGGGGTTTCTGTCTCTGTTCAGTGTTGTAGCGAACTTAACACTAAAAAGTGCCTTGTTGTGGATTGCTGTTACATGAAAAAGAAATGAACTGAAGTGAATTGTCTGCAGGAGACAAGATTGAAGGAAAGCAAGGCCAGGAGCACTGGACAGCAGACAACACTGTGACCTGCAGCGATTGTAAGGAGCAGGTGGAGGTGTAACAGTGAAACTACAAGAAGTAGAGATAGTGAAGATGGACTAATTTAAATACTTGGGGTCAACCATCCAAAGTGACAGAGAGTGGATAAGAGCAGTAAAGAAGAGAGTGCAGACAGAGTGGAGTGGGTGAAGACAAGGGTGATTAGTGGCAGCATAAGTAAGACTTACAAGATGGTAGTGAGACCTGCTTTGATGTATGGTTTGAAGATGTTGGCAATAATAAAAAGACAGGAGGATGAGCTGGCGGTGGCAGAATTTAAGATGTTAAGATTTTCATTAGGAGCGGGAATGAGTATATCAGAAGGACAGCTGAGGTTGAGTGGTTTGGAGACTGAACATGTGACATGTGCAGAGGAGGGATAGTGTTGTTACTGGACAAAGGATGTTGAAGATGGAGTTGCCAGGCAGGAAAAGAAGAGGAAGGCTACACAGAAGCTTTACAGATGTAGTAAAGGAGGATATGCACAGGGGTGGTGTGACAGAAGAGGAAGCTAAGGATAGGGTGAGATGGAAGCACATGATCCACTGTGGCAACTTCTAAAGGCAGCAGTAAAAAGAAGAAAAAGAAAGAAAAAGAAGCAATGATGCCATTACATGAATGTTGCTGATGATTGGAAATGTGGGCTGGCAATAAGAAAAGAAAAGAAAAAGCCACAACCACTGTCCACTTGCGTGCCAGTGTGATCAATGCACGAGCTGCATCCACACCAAAATAAAGTCCTCAGTCTCAGATTTCCTGATATCAGCATTAGATAATAGCAGTGATATTACATATTAGTGTATGGATTAGTAGTGTGCTTCCTCTTGTACTGTTGTCATCCCTACCTGACCTCTGTGGTAAAAAAAAAGAAAAAAAAAGAGAGACAATGTAATATATTTAGCTGAGCTTTTCTATCCATTTGAAAGTATCCTACTGGGTTTCTCACAACACACTGAAGGTGTTATTCTCCTCCACTGTGTAATTGCATTGCTACTTGTGTGAGCAATGAAAAGCTTAAAGGCATATGGTGGGAGGAGGCTACAGAGTAATGAATTAACTTCGAACCACCAAGAGGGATCTTTTGTGCACTTGTCTCCAAGGACATCGGACTTATATTTGGTGAACAAATAGCCATCTCGCAAAATAATGGGAAATAAATGAAGCTCCCAGGGATAAGAGAACAAGATTTCTCTGTTGAGGACAAAGAAATACAAAGGGCTGCAAAATGAATGGCAGCTTTGTGTTCTGTTCAGAACTCAATGAACCCTGAGGCTTTCAAGAGTAGAGCCCGCTTTAAAAAATGTGGCAGCAAATGTTAAAATAATTACCAAGAGCATTCAGTGTACAGAGTGCTTTTAAGAACAGGAACACTAATCAATATGAAAACCTTTCCAATGAAATCAACAGCAACACTGGAAGGCAACACTGGAAGGTTTTCCAGTATGACCAGATCAGACTGTCACAATATTGGTATGAAGTTATGTTTTTTAAACTATATATTTATTGTTTTTTTTTTTTTTTTCATTTAAACATGAAGTAACACAAGCAGGATCAACATAAATAAATTAAAACAAAACAACAAAAAAACCTAAAACAAAACAAAAAAAAAACAGACCAAAAAAAAGAAGAAGTTGTGTCATGTCAAGTTATATAGACACAAAAAAATATCTTATTAATACAAATGTTATAAAGAAATAACACTGGAGTCTAGAGTCATTTCTCTGTGAAAACATTTCCATTTCTTCCAATATTGTCCATATTTTTCTGAAGATGGTCTCAAAGAGAAGGTTAGTCATTCCATAGTGTGAATTTTGTGTATTATTTCCGTCCAGTCCGAAACAGTTGGTGGTTCCTCATTCAGCCACTTGCGTGTTATCGCTTTCTTGCTGGCAGCCAGTAGTATCTGTAGCAGGTATCTATCCTGTTGAAGTTATTTTAATGAAATTGCTGTTTTAGTTTTATACCAAATAGAACATTTTTGTCTCATTAATCCACAGAATATTTTCCCAAATGTCTTGGGAATCATCAGCGTGTTTAATGGGTAAATGTGAGTCTTTGTGGTTTTTTTTTGGATGAATGCCATTTTTGCCAAGTCTTTTTTTAATTGCTGAATGAGCTCTGACGTTAAAGTATTACGTCAAGTCCAGCTTTATAGATTTTAATTTGACATTTTTATGTGACTGGTGTCCTGTCTTTGTTTGGGTGCTCTTCTTGTTGAGCTATCAGTAGCAATATGTGAAGAATATACAGCTATGTGGAAAATGTTTTGACACGATTCTATTCAGTCCTATAAATCTAAATACACCCCATGATTCAGTAGCTTGTATTTGTGACCAGTGTTCCACATTGCTGTGGAAGAAGAGGACACTTCTTTCTAATAAGCTTCAGTTCATGGGGGTTTGGTGGTGTGCTTAGTATCATCATCCTTGTGCATAACTCATCTTTGACCAAGCTTTGGTATACAGAGAAGTTCACTCTGTATACCAAAGTGACTGCGGGCTGCCTGTGTCCTGTGGCTGTAAAACAAACCAAAATCATCACCCCTCCATCACCAACCTTGGTTTGAGGCGGTTGTGCTGATATGGTCACACTTGCTAATTACAGGCTTTTATAAGCAGTAAGGATGTACTTAGCTTTCCACATGACTGCATAGAATCCAGTGAATAGAATCTTTTTCAAATGATTGAGTATATATATATATATATATATATATATATATATATATATATATATATATATATATATATATATGTATATAACAAGCTCCCAGGCCTCTGGTAGAGGACCCGAGCTTGAAGGATTGTTTTGACACGATTCTATTCAGTCCTATAAATCTAAATACACCCCCATATATATATATATATATATATATATATATATATATATATATGATAAGGATTAGTATGAATCAATAAAGAAATTCTCAATTAGTCCATGAAAAAAATATGGTGTTGGTATAATATGTCAATGTTAAAACGGCTTCTTGAACTGTGCACTGCAACAACTTTGGGAAATGGTTTTCTTATGGAAGGTTTGATACCAGTTTGGATTTACATTTGAGAGTGGAAAACAAATCTGAATACAAAGAGTGATGGAGAGTGGAAGATGATGGTGGCCCTGATAGCTGTAGCTTGTAGCACGGACTGTTAGTCTACTGTAACTCTTTGCAATGATGCACAAACCGCCTAATGGAGAAAGACAAAACAGGAGTGCGCCCTGCTGAAGGCTGCTATGTTATATTAGTCTAGTTTAATCTAGTTTCCAACTAACAGTACACTATACAGTAGTATTTACAACTGTATGTTGTGTACTGCAACTGTAGATCAATGTCAGCAAATACAATAGTTGCTAGGGAAATAAGTAACTAATGTTGTCATTCTTTCCAGTGTGGCAGACTGCTAGTAGACTTTGCAAACAGTCCAGCTTTGTGTTGTGAGTGTCCCTGAGCAAGTTACAATACAAATGTTACAATCAATTTACAATTAACAGCCAGATATTCAACTGTGAATCACTTTCATTGTGTTAAAGGGTTACATGAAAGTCAAGCTGACTAACTAAGGGCACTGGGTGAAGCCCTGAGGAGATGGCTAAACCAAGAATGAGTGCGATTACACTCTATTACCAGCACCCAAACTTTTCCCCTCAAACTCAGACAAAAAAATCTGACATGTGACATTACACAAAGAGCAGATCTAACATTAGACAGACACTCAATGTGCCAAACAGAAGAAGAACTTTAGTTTCTTAGACTGAGCTACATGGGATTAGAAGCTGGAATCTTTAAGGAGCATCAGAACATTGTAAAAAGTTGAATTGTGCATGTTCAAAGTTAAATATTTTATAAATAAATCTGGGTAAAGATATCCACCCAGATATCTACCTCCTGATTTTTAAGGTATCCATTTATTACCATTCATCCATTTACAATGAGAATTATGATGACCAAAACGTTGATGAGAAAAGATACATTTCCTTTAAATGAATCCAATGTCTTTATACAAAACAAACAAACAAAAAAACCCAAACTGCAATCACATAAACTAACAAAAAATAAGTGTTATATTCTGTCACCTGTAAAATGACAGAAGTGAATTTATACAAATTCAGAAAATTTCCACAATTAAAAAACAGTTTTACATAATCAATTGTGTATTGTTTGAAATATTATATGAATAATATAATAAAATACTAAATATACAGTTGACCCCAAAATTCACAGGAGTTACGTTCATAGAGTCCCTCATGACTGTTTTAACCCTAAATATGTGTTTGGGTGCCATCTTAGGCCTTTATGAAGAACAAAACAAAAAGCACAAAAACATTCGAGAAAGCTGCACGCAGGCAAGATGATGCAAGATGATGCAATAAGGAGAGATGAATTGGCCTCTGAGTGCAGCAGTATTTCACCAAAAGCAAAATTTCAGATTCAAAAGTCTGTGAACGACTGACAAATAATGACAAATAATAATAAATAGTATTAATACAAATAGTCAAGCTCAAAATTGCAATAGACTACTATTTTTAGTTGGATTTTATTATGCATTATTATTTGTTTATGTGGAATATCTTGTACATTAAATTCATATTTAATGCATTGAAATGATTTATTGCCCATAAAATTTCATATCACTGCTGTAACATTATTACATTTTTAATTACAATATTTCTATCCAAAAACCTTTTTAAATTGAAATTCTAAAAATGTAATGCTACTATGTGAAATGATGACTTGTTTTTAAAAATACGAATACATATGTATGCTGTGAAACTGTAGATGAATGGTATATTCAGCTACAGGTGATGAGATGGCTGTGCACACAGATACTGCTGCTGTGAGCTCTCCCAGACTGAACAGTTGTCTCCCCGGTGACTCCTGCTGAACAACAACTTATACTTCCAGGTAGACGAGGTGAAAACAGGCCCAGAGGGCAGCCAATGCCAGGAAGGCTGTTGGCCCGAATGAGATCCCAGGTAGGGTGCTCCAGGACTGTGACACCAGCTCACTATATTTTTCAGATATTTTCAAACTCCCTCAGTGACTACAGGCCTGTTACTCTCACATCTGTAATATCTAAATGCTTTTAAAGACTAGTCCTAGGTCACCTCAAATCATGGTCATCTCAAATAGGAATGAGGTCACCTATAGAGATGAGGTACAAATCGTATCTGCGTGGTGCTCATATAATAACATCTCCCTGAACATTCAAAAAACAAAGGAAATCATTAATTTAATTTAATTTCAGGCAACAGAGAGGAATTTCGGGGTGAGGAGGTAGAGAGAATGGTTTGCTTTAAATTTCTGGTAGTTGCCATCAGCGAGGACCTTAAATAGATAGCAAACGCTGCTGCTATTATAAAAATAAAGGCACAACACAGGCTTTATTTCCTCAGAATACTGAAGAAGACCTACCTGTCTGCAAATCAGTCTTTCTACTGCTGCTCAATAGAAAGCATCCTGATGTACTGTATAACTGTCTAGGTTGGGAACAGCTCAGCAGCAGACAGAGCAGCTCTCCAGAGGGTGATAAAAACTGCTCGGGCCATCATCGGCCACCCCCGGCCCCCTCTGAAGGACATCTACTTGTCCAGACTTCCAGTACTTTTTTTCCCTGAACATACTGTATTTGAAATCAAAACTCTTGTCAGTTTTGTGCAATAACAGCCACTTAGTTTGGATCCTGCTGTAAATTTCTGCTCCCTCACAAAGCAGGATGATTTATGCTTCCAGTAACTGTGATTACTATAGACTTTTCAGTTTTGTTTCAGATACAGTTGCCATGGAAACGTCACACTTGTTTCCTTTTTTTCAGCTTCTTGATACTGTGTGAATAAACAGAGGCAGGCATGTTTGGGTACTAGTAAAGTCTCCAGTAAAACAAATAGTAATCCATGTAATTCAGATCAGTGAATTCCATGACTCACTTCACTTCAGATGTATATTACTGACTTACTCACATCAGTTTTTAATTGGCCCTGTTAAGAACTTATGGATGTGTCATTTGGCAGATTAACTGGGAGGAACAAATACCCATACCTAAAGTATCAGGGAATGACAGGTTTGCTGACAGCAGCGAAAACCAGAAAAGCTTTCATCCTGATCTCCTTAAACCTTGTAAGCAGAAATGGATTCTGACAGTGGCACAGTAAGGTGACAGAAAGACGCCTGAGTTGTGGTGGCAAGTTAGTGTAATCACATCAGTACCTTAATGACAGCCACTGTCATTTCACAGTAAAGACCAGAAAACATCAAATATGACATAAAATAATATCCATTCATGTTTTAACAGCAATACTTTACTTTACTAATAGGAAATCCACAGACCTATTATACTGAAAACAATACTGATAATTGGTCTGATATTGAAAAAGGGTTTTTTGCCTGATAGATTTCCATAGTGTGACAGATTGTTTGATACCTAACTGATTTATTTTGTGGGTGGGAATATGGTTTTCTCTAACCAGTCACTACACCAGTGTATCTGCTCAAATCAGTCTCTTACATTTTATGTTGATACTGATGCCAACAAGACCTGGTTCCAATTGAAAACGTATCCTAGATTGCTCAAAATTAGACAATTAGCTTATTTCTACAAAAGTCTTCAAAAAAAAAGAAAAGAAAAAAGAAAAAAATATTACAATATTAACAAAAACTTTAATCTACACTGCTGTTGGTGTTAGCTCTTAGCGATTAGCTCTGAGAGCTAAGCCAGTCTACTCAAGTATTATCTCCCAGCAAGGAAAACCTTTTAAACCCCGCATAGAGAAAGAAAAGAAGAAAATAAAAGATGAAAAACTGTCTATGTGCACTTTCACTGAGATTTGCAATGAAAGGTTTGAACCTTTTCACAACAAAAGAACCTGACCTCCAGAAAGCAGTCAAGAAGATGCAGGTAATAACTAAGTAAATAATTTGAATCGTCAGGTTGCATAAAAAATAAAATTTATTACATTTAAGCTTTGTTACCCCTAACTTCTAGTAAACTCAAATTAAAAAAAAAAATCTCAATCTTCAATGTTTAAAAAAGTAGTGCTGGGTAAAAAAAAATCCCATATTTGAGCAAATATAAAAAACTTGCAAAATGGCAAAAGACAACTACTGACAAACTCTGAATGGTATATATTAAAATACTACTGAAAAGTACTGATATATGAAACTTAAATTTCACAGCACTCATTATATGTTCTAACTTTGGACAATTTTATGCAAACTGGAGATTGTTGAAGACGAAATGGTCTAAAAATTGGCTGATTATGCAATGACCAGTTCGTCAATTACGTTGTTGGCCAGTAAGCAAACCTTTAATCTGTGATGTCACAAGTGTTTATTGTTTAATTAACAACAAAAAGAATGCTGTGACCACTAATTTAAGGTAAAACATGGACTTTTTCCAACTCCAGCCATATAATACACAATAGACTACTGACAGTTCAAGGATATGGACAAAGTCCCAAATCAGTTTTCATTTTCCAGATGTTTCTACTCAGCCATGCTCAAAGATTATGTCATATAAAAGTGACTCAGCCGACTCAGAGTTAAACTGTGACAGCATCATACTTTAAAAAAGACTGAAAACATCAATGAATCAAGTGGAATTCGCATTTGTCAATCACATTACCACTAAAGCCCAAAGTAACCTCATGCGAAATGTGCCTTTAAAGCCTTCTGTGTGCTGTGTAAAGTCCTCACACGGGACTGCTGGAAGGGTTGTTGTGTCAGGAATATAAAAATCTGCATCTGTCATGGTTTTCAGAAGCCACGTCTACGTGCAACGTGCCAAATTGGAAAACCAGAGAATCATAGTTGCCAAGCTGAGCGCTGAACCACAGCAGTTCTAAGACATTTTAAATGAACTAAAAAGCGTAGTGTACATTAGTTTTCATTCTTTTAGAAAGTCATCTGAGGACACTGAGATCATCCTTGGGAGGAATAATTCCTAGAGATTTTGAAAACAGAACTTGGAACTGTGATTCTAGATATGTATCTAACTGGGGGACTGACATTCCTGGTTCCTATGGGATTATTCTGGCAGCCATTATTAAGCTTTGTAGACTCTCTGAAGGTCCCACAGAAAGGGAGAAGAAATGCTATTAAGCATTCTGAATGAATTTTTCAGATAACTTTTTTTTGACAGTTGTATGTTGAGGCAATGATAGCACCCACAGTGGTTAAATGTGCTTGATAGAGAAAGATATAGAAACAGCAGTTTATTAAATTAAATTGGTTTGGAGCAATTTAGCTTTTGCAAAGAAAACATATAAAATGTAACAATTCATGTGTCAGAATCAATAACAGAAGATGCATAAAGAGTTGGTGTCCTGCTGGGAACATTGTGGTTGGCAATTGCTTTCCTTTTAGAAGCCCAACTTGCTAAATGTGTAAGAACATTAATTGATGGATGGATGGATTTCAAGTTGGGGTTTTGTTTTCAAACTATATTTTGGGCAAAAGACACTAATTGAGGACTAATTCAAGTTTTTTCTCAGGTGTCAAAGGTAACCAAAGTTAAATTTGTATTGTTGAATTGTTTTAAAAACCAATGTTAATGCCTTGCCCTATATCTTAGCATGTCAACACTGTGTAAGCATGTGTTAACATGCTAACATATAGTATATATACAGAAAAACAGTGCAACTCTGGGGACCTTCATGCTTGCTTTTTAACATAATGGATCAATCTACCGGATTTGGTGTTGAAATTGTCCTGTCATTTTTAAGAATAGATATGCTGCAGTACAGGTTTCTTAGCATTGACAAAACAGTAGCTCTTTATTTTCTATGGTACTACACACAGACACACACAAAAAAATTCATCTCAGGTGTTTTTAACAATAGCTGAGGTAAAAGGTCACTTGTTCACTGCAATGGTGAAATCCTCTCCAATCTGTGGGGACAAACAGATACATCCAAGTGATGTGTGTAAGCTGATCCTCAGGCTATTAGAGGAGTAGTGAGTCAAAAATTGACAATGGCAAAGGATAATAGTTTTGTTTACACTCAAACTGAATGTTTGGCCAGGTATAAGTACACACATTCATGAATGTATGTATGAATAAGAGCTTACATCAAGATTTTGAGCTCATTCTGACTCTAATTTTGCTTTTCGTTTATGTTGGGGGTTTTTTTTTTTTGTTATTTAAATGTCAGCCTCTATTCCCTTCTGCCAAGACAATCACATGTCTGCTTTTGTAAAAACAGTTGCATGTATTCCAACTATATTATATTATTATTGTCATTATAGCAACTGAGCTAGAGCTTTGGCAGAATTCAGAGGCCTCAATCAGACATATTCTCTCCACAATGCTTTAGCCATCATGGCTGGTCATCAGCAGTCCTGTTCTGGACAGAGAGTGCCTGCCAGAGAATGAGTCACACTTTGGCACCAGTCATTCAACTGTCATCAAGGTCTCAGTGTTGTTACTAATGACAGGACAGAGAATAGGTTATGCACATGACTGTCTCCCTATTCATATAAGACCCTCTAAAGAGTCCTGTAATTCATTGAACCTTTTATTTTCATGTTTTGCAATTTACAGTTTGGATTATATCTGTTACATATAGCTCAAGTTCTGGTCTCCAACAGAAATTGCCACTTGGCTAAACCACAAGTCGTGGAAGTGCTGATCTGTCCATCGCTATATAAACACAACACCGGTGTTTCATTTGTTAAAGAGCTATTCCCAAGTAAAACTGTAAGCATCTGCATATGTGTAGACACCAAGGTTTTGATGAGTTTTATGGTGTGACATTTCTTTGGCCTGCTTTCCTGGCTGTTTGGCTGCTAGACTGTTCTGAATTCACTGTTCTTTTGTTCTTTTGGACTCTCATTTGTGATCCCACCTCCTCCCTAGCTCCGGTTCAACCAGGTCACTCAGAGCTCCATCCAAGCTTCCATTTTCATTTTCACCACCAGCATCTAGACTTCAGGGGGGCCTTAGTTAATTCATATCACCGCTGGGATTCTGTTTTATGATGGGTCATTGGAGTCTAATCACCAAAAAGCTCATCTGAATTTTGTATCTCAATGAATCATGCTCAGTTTCTCAAAATGATTTCTCCATATTGAAATTGTACTGCATTAAGAATGTCAAAATAGCAATATCTGATGATGATGTAGACTGATGCCTAAATAACATAATGTCTCAGCTGTGTGTTGCTGAGATATTAACTCTTCAAATTTTAAGTGTTTCGTTCATAGAATAAAAATGATTATGGAGAGAACTCTACCAGATCAAAGAGAAGCTCTACGTGGAGTTGTCATGGCAATGATGTGACTCAGAAAACCTTTTTTCCTTTATATACCCCTCTGTTTGATAAGTTGCTATGAGGTTTTCTTACTGGGATACTGCTACTCTACTCAGCAACACTGTCAACATTGGCATAGTTTTGTGAGATAGAGATTTCTTGGGGGAGAAACAAACTGTTACACATTCTTCCAACCAAATATAGTAGTGAAGGACCAAATTCCATGCAACAATGTAAATACCTCTACACCTCTAACATTTGAGACTATATAGAGAATTGAGAACCAATAAAAAAGAGAAATGTTTTCTAAAAGTTCATTACAGGGCCTAAAATACATAAAAATCTGCATCAGTTCAAGTCTTTCCTTGGGAAGTACAGAGATAAAATTCCTTCCACTAGCTTTATGGCAAAACCAGCTTTCCAAGTCGGCTTTTACTTCTCTGTTACTTTGAATATTTCCTTTTGCAGCGTGGCCTGCCAAAGACTACATCAGCTGTTCCTATACAGCACTGGTGACAAGGACAGCCAGGTAAAAGTGCAGAATGAGGTTAGAGCAATCCAAGCTAGTAGTCAAATGTTTCCACCATCGTCTCATCTTAGCCAGAAAGAAACCAATCAGTGCATTTTTCATTGTCATGGAACACATTATATCCCTGACTGTAGAATCTGAGTCAGAGCCACTGTAATGTGCAATTAATTAAAGACATATTCTTTTGACATGCATTCCTGAGGGTTTGTGGTCGTTGCAAGAGTTCATCTAATATTCTTATTCTGTGTAAGCAAAGTTCAAGCAAAGTTTACATTGAGTAAGTCAATTTTGGCAAAGTGTATTTTGAGCATCTTAGGGACTGTTACTGTAACAACAGCCTTTTGTTTTAAATAGGGGGATAAAAGAGCTTGCAGACATATGGGAAAAAGAAAAAAGTTAAAAGGGAATCTACAGTTTATTGAAACACATTTTCTCTCTGACAATCACTAAAATAGGTTTGTTTTTTTAAACGAAATTAGCTGATGAAGCCTCAAATAAAAGGCCAGAAAAGGTAAAGTCAAGTTAGAGCGCCAATACTGGTAAGTCAGTTGATGTCAGTGGTTCACATAGAGCATGCTTTTTACAGTTCTTTAGCCTACTGATAGTTGCTTCACATAAAAGATGCTTTCTAACCAAACTTTCACCTCTGCTCCTGTTTTTTTTCTATTTCAGACTTCAAAATTATTGTATGTGTAATTACTGATGTCTGCTCTAATGGGTGCAGGGACTTTGCTGCTCTCCCCTTCTGCTGCTTTTATTGTATGGAGACTGAGGGGCAGGAAAGTCCCATAACAGAGTTACAGTACCACATATGAATTACAGCAGATGGAAATATCAAATTTCTTTCGAGTATACAGGTCTTGTCTGAACACTGTGTTGTAAATATCCATCAAACTTTAACAGAATGGAAAATTCTTATCTGCTATTGCTTTGAGAATACAAAATGCTTAGCAGACAGTGTTCTGAAAGAAATTTGGATTACATGGAAGTTATGAACAAGGTAAAAAAAAACATACAATGATAAATTGCTCCAGTGTAGGCGTTCTGAGATCCCACATCTCGGTGTCAAACTATTTCACCTTTTATTACTTGCCTAAGTGGTTAGTGTTAAATTGTTAATCTGAATGGACGTAGTTACCTTCAGTACAATCTGACAAATCAGCAAAGAGAATGTTAACTATGAGCTGTCTTTGCCAATACCAAATGTGAGACTGAAAGAAGAACACTTGACTTTAGTTAAGAAAAAAAAATGACCTTCTCAGTTCAGTAAGGAAAATCCCTAAGCTCAGGGTTTTTTCTAAACCAGAAGCCCACTTTCATTTCTCATTTCTTGAGAGGTCCTGGGTTTGTTTTAGTAGATAGAAAGTTGAAAAGTGGGCAGAACCTTGGCAGGAGGATCGCTTTCGATTGAAGAGCAAAAACAGGAACTCAATTCAGTGCTGTCACACCAGGCCCATTCAGAGGTGCATGAGAGAAAGCTCTGATCCACAGGAAGTAAGCTGGACTCAGCTGGGCCAGGGCATTTACATTCTGATGGGATGCAGTCATTGTGTCATCCTGGGCACTGTCTCACACCTCCCAGCCCTAAAGAGTCGTGTCATTTAACGTAGATGGCATACATGTTAAAAGAAAAAAAGAACTATGGTATGTGAACTTACATGTACAAAACTAATCAGTATGTAATCTGACTGAAACTGGGAGAAAAAAGACCCTAGTTTTATTCCAGAGCTGATAGGCATAGTGGAAAGAACTCCTCTGAGACAGGATGATGATTTGTGTGCAGGAAAATTCAGCCAATGAGTTCTGCACACTTCCTGTAGCAACCCGAGACACATGGTGGCAGAGGCCTTCACAGTGACAGACCTCAACTCACACTCCATAAAACCATGTTATGGAGTGTATTTGTAGTGTGAGACTTTCCAAAGCCTCCCATAAGTGTTTCTCAAAGACTGAGCAGGGCTGTGAAAGACATTTGGGAATTCGTCAGCTACTTAGCAGAAATGCCTCATTGTAATAATAATAATAAAACTGTGACCAAAAAATCAGAGGTTTATAAAGAAAGAGAAGTAATATATTAAAATGCCCCCAGCATCGAACATCAGCATGGAAGAGAGGAAGGCACTCACATCACTTAGTAATGACAACACCTTTATCATCCTTCCAAGTGGTCGGGTCTGTCGTGCATATTTTACAGTGGTGCCGAAACCCAGAATGGGGCACGGCAGACCCAGTACTGGGCAAGCAAGGGGAAGAGCTGGCCCAAATGGTGGCTGAGATGGCGGCCACGTATACATGAGGGATCTCACCTGCCGGAGACGGAGCTCGAAGCATACGAGAGTCCTGCTAAGCCTGAGGTCGGCGTGCCGGCCAGACTGGTGTTCTGGGAGTCCATCCTACGTCATAAACCGTCCTATCTGTTGTTTCTGCACATACGCTCCACATGCACACAATACAAAACCCAAATTTACTTAATTTTTTTAACCCATTGTGAATATTTGTTATGGTTAGGGTTAGGTTTAGTCAGAAGTCACCATCAAATTATAATACGGGTAGGACGATTTGTAGAACGGTTTCTCAGAACACCGGTCTCACCTCCACCAGAGGCTGGTGCGCTGTGTGGTCCTGCGCTCCGGCTGCCTGTCAAGCCATGTGTGAGTCTCGGCTAGGGATCCTCATCCTAAATTCTATCACTGCTGGGATTCCGTTCTGCCATGATGGGTCATCGGTCTCATCACCAAATATATTATTTTTTCTATGTCCAAGTTGTCTCTTTTTATTGAATCGATATTATATTGATCAGCTAGACATTATGGCCATCCTCTTTAATGTTGGTCCTTTGCATCACCCAGCGTAGTCTCTGCGAAAAAATGAAAAAGATCCCTTGGTATTTGGTACCAATACGTTCTCAGCAAGTTATGGAAGTTGATTCAGACTTGTTCCACAACTTCTTTCCCTAGTCAGTCCTTGTACTGCTAATGATAGTTAATGGCCGCTGGTGACTTCAGCTTACAATCAGGAAATCAGAATCGGATTCGACTTCCTAAGACCCAATAATTAATTTTTGTCCACTGTTAGGGACAAGGGAGGTTAAGTTGTACATTTCTGCAGCTATTCATGCTATTATTCTATTGCTAAAACAGTCTTTATCATTTCATTTTCAATCATACTGAAACTGAGTTCAATTTTTATTTATGTACAATGAAACATGACACATTGCTGCCCAAGCCACCAAACCAATGGTGGAGGGTATATTAGAATTTGTTTGATGATCAGAAACATTTAACTGTACCTGAGGTGACTGTGGTTGTGATTTGGTGCTATATAAATAAAATTGTGTGTGACAAATATGTGAAAAACTAAGAAATTGTGAAGGAGAGGTGAAAGCTTTTTCATGGCACTGAATGTGTAGCCTCTTTGTTTTGTGGCAGTGGGCATCCTTCTCATGGCCAGTGAACCTTGCCAGGGTGCCTGACCTATGACAAAGTCTGTCAGGGGTACTTCAAACAGGACATCCTGCTATTCAGAGCTGCTGTCACAGTTGGGAAGGTGGTACTGCTGCAAAGAACGTCCTGACCAGGGTCATATCTGGGAACAGGAAGAAGGTCATTTCTAACCCTGGACCAGAAATGCATCACACATGTTTTTGAGAAAAAGTAAGAGTTAGTTCCATAAATATCATAACAAGAGAATGTGGACAGCATCAGGTCATCTTTTTCTCTCTTGAAACTTTGACAGTCTGAAAATATTTTCTAAAACTTTTCTAAATAACCTTTTTATTGAGGGGGCCTTGTTTGGTGCATCAAATGTGTAAAAAAAAGACTTATTTTTCTATTGAGGTTTTGCAAACATGTGACCATGTGACTTCGACTTGTATCTCATTTTGGATATGTGACAATCACATTGAATAATGAATTAGTCACACAGGCCTAGAGAATGGTACGTTGATAGTGTAATGTACCAGTCTATAGACCTGTGTGGCTAGTGAAGGAAAAATGAGTATTCTCAAAATAGCTGGGAGCGATTCTTGGAAGTTGGTGGGAATCACTGAGAAAATGATTGCAAAAGTCCCAGTCTTCTAGGCCAAGAGAGTGGTCCATGACCCAGTGGCAAAGATCTGTCACAAGGGCAAAATGTGGATTTTCGCACTAGTTCGCACTAGTCGCACTGGTCGCACTAGGATTTTGCTGCAGTGGTATTTGAATGGAAATGAAGGATTTGTCTATAAACACTGTCCAGCTACTCTAGGTAGTGCAACTGTGAAAAGTGCATTGCAAACCAGAAAAGAAGGTCTGCCATCAAACTAAAAGTTGTGGCCTTTGAAAATTTTTTTGCAGTGGCATAAATTTCTTCTCTCACCCCAACCGGTCACAGCAGATGGCCGCCCCTCCCTGAGCCTGGTTCTGCCGGAGGTTACTTCCTGTTAAAAGGGAGTTTTTCCTTCCCACTGTCGCCAAAGTGCTTGCTCATAGGGGGTCATATGATTGTTGGGTTTTTCTCTGTATCATGAAGCGCCTTGAGGCGACTTTTGTTGTGATTTGGCGCTATATAAATAAAATTGAATTGAATTGAATTGAAATTTACTTTGAAGGTGAATCCTCCTTTTATTTCTAGTTTTATTTCTGTTGAGGTGTAGTTAGTAGTATTTGCAGACAAACATTAAAACTAAAAGCTACCATGGCAATCTGCTAGCAACCAAAGCAATCACTAGAAGGCTTTTAGTGGAGCCCCCTCTTTGCAGCCAGTCACATGCAGCTAGAAAAAGTACCCTCAAGAAACCACAACCAGCCAGTGAGGAGCCAGTGGTGGTCCATCATGTCCAATATAAACGTGACGTCACATCAAAAACCTCAGTGGCATCCTGTGGGAAAATGGCCATCTGTGTTCAAGGGTTGAGTCAGACATGGCTCCGTATATGGATCTGAACGTGGCTTAATGATGCAGTGCTCATAGTGCTCGCCGGCTGGTCAAGATGGGCGTGAACACGATTGAGCAGGTAGATGATGGGGCAGGGCTGGTAAGCAAACTGAAAGGGATCCTGATGTGGCCTGACTATAGGTTGGAGTTGGCACAGGATGAGTCTTTCCAGGGTCTTCATGACATAGGATGTCAGTGCCACTGGCCTCTAATCCTGGGGGCCACTGGGACGTAGCGTCTTTGGTGCAGGAACAAGGCATGACATCTTCCACAGCACTGGGACCCTCTGCAGACTCAGACGTATCAATAACAGTTTATGAAAGACTCCACAAAGCTGGGGGGCACAGGCCTTGAGGATGCGGGGACTCGCCCCATCTGGTCCAGCAGACTTGCCTAAGTGGAGTCTCCTCATTTGTCTCTGAACCTGGTCATGAGTGAAAGCAATGGGTGGGGGAGGGGTGTCAGGACTTCTACAAGAGGCAATGGTGAGATGTGGTGCAAAAGTGCTGTGGCTGTGGGTTGCAGGCTAACTGCAGGTAAGGCTGTAGGGGGGTGAGCATTCACTGCAGTGTCGAAACTGTTGAAAAACACACCCAACTTATTAGCTCTGTCCTCACCGCAGTTTTAAACTCCAGAACTGACAGACTGAGCAGGTGCACCAGCCAAGCCATCAGTTGAGACCAGTCAAGGAGACACCTTTAGGGAGGTAGGAGAGACAAACAATTGTGATCTTTATCATTTGATTGAAAATATTCTCATTGTTAACAACCTATTTGAAAGAAAAGTAGTCCCATGTACTAGAAGCTTCTGTTTTATTTTCATTATTACTACAGTGTTGTGTCCGTTACTGGTCATGACACAACCACATTGGACTGTGGTTATATTGACTACACATTTTAGGTCCAGACTGAATTCCACCCAAGTCTGCTTTTCTTGTAGGGTGAAATTTGATGGAGAAGGGTAAAAAGCACATTATAATATGACTCCTTTGCTTCATATATTTGGTCAATAGATCCTGTACTCCATTATCCCTGTGTGTGTTTACGTTAGTGTGCCTCCTGCGTAACTTTGTGTACACACTGACAAATGTATGTGTGTCCTTTTAAACCCACTTACTCTCTCTTTCTCTCAAGTAGCCTCTATTCTCATCAAACACCAAAAGGGCTGAACTCATGAGGGAAAATTACTTGTGGGTATCATCATTGTAATGACAACTTGATAGACTGGTGCTACATAATTAGAGGCTCCCATCATCTCATGTCTCTTTCTACAGTGCCAGAAGAACTGAAATACCTGTGGCAGAGAGCTACATCATGTATGTTTCATTCCTGTTAACACCACCTGTAAGTTAATTATTGCCATTTTTACAAACGGATCATTTTATTATGGTTATATTTTTATTCCCACAGAATTGAAATATATACATGTCATATATGGTGTTTTGAGATGTTCATGTTCATTTAATGTTATTTATATTGTGTTATTTATATTGTGTAATTTGATAGCATAGCAAAACAATGAACATCAGCATAAAAACACAAATAGAAGAAAAGCAGACAAAAGTTAATGACATTCCCATTTGCATTTTGCTCAAAGGAGCTCTCAGGGGGAAAGGTAAAGGGAAAATGTAAGCTTTTTCAATATAAAGTTTTAAGTCTAAGTTTTAAAGGATGGGGTTCACACAAGAGGAGCCTGATACCTGAAGTCTGTCTAAAATTCTACTTTTGGAAACTGTAGGAACCACAAGTCAGCCCACAGTCTAAAATTCAAGTGCTTATGGTCATAATATGATCGGTCTTTAAAATATGTTAGGGCCTGATCATCCATAACTTTCTATGTGAGGAGAAGGCTTTAAGTTTAAAACTGGATTTAACAGGGGAGGAGCTAATATAAGAGATATCTCTCTCTAGTCCCTGTTAACTCTGATCAAGGTAATTAGAATAGTACATGGCTTTTGTATACTATTTTTCTATTCTTCCAGAGCACTCACTACGACATGCCTTGTCCATCTGTTTACATAAGCACCTGGTTAGGTTTAGTCTAATCTTTGAAGATCACCTTATACCTCAAACCACTCTTGCATGATGGGCTGCTAACACTTGCGGTAGTAGATTTTCATGACTGTCTGATTATCTGCACTCTTCTCTCATGACATGCTAGCTTTACCTGGTGGTTTTGACCTGGAACTAATTTTTGTGGTTTTACACAAGACTTAGTTTGGCTTTGTTTTGGCTTTCTCCTAATTGTAAACCAGCAATTTATCTCATCACAATACTAATGATTTACTGGTCTGAGTCTATTATCCCTCTATTTTTTAATGGTCAATGGTCAAAATGAAAGAGAATATTTTAATGTGCAGCAACTTTGAGACTGTAGAAAGAACAGAGACAGGACTCTGTACTCTAATGTGGTATATAAGATAGAGATTGCACTTGGCTAAGCTTCTGCATGATTTGATGCAGATTTTTCTTCAACACCAACACACTTAACTGCTCTAGAAAGATTTATATTTTGGATGACGGGTGATAAAATCAAGTGAATGGAGCACACCCAGTTTGATGTTCTATCCCTTGGCAACAATTTAACACACAAAGCTTCCCATTGATGTACTTTTGTTGGCCAACTTGGCAGGCAAGAGCTCAACCGTGACGCACACACAGACCTAGGGCGTCTTGGACTGTCCACTGCTGGTTGGAGTGGTTGCATATACCTGCGGCATTGCTATTATTCCAACTTCCTGTCTGGCGTTGCTCCAAAGACGTTCTGAATACCTGCCAGCTGTCACACATGAGCCTAATGAGAACCACAACAATACTCGGCCTGGATTTACTGTAAAGCTCAGTCTATTAAGATCTCACGTCTTCCTGTTATGCCATTACTGTGGAATGGCACTTAAATACCAGCTATCATCAGGCTAGGAGGCACTGTGCTAATTTCTTTACGCGCCCGTCGTACATTGCAAACATTCCAGCTGTTTACTTTTTGCCTCCCATAGAGCCACTTTCCTCAAACTTCTCTCCTACTTTCTTGGGGAAGTTCAAAGCTGACCTGATTTTATTTTGGCTCCACAATGCAACACCTGCAAACTGAAGGAGATGATTCATCTCTGTATCTGGCGCTGCCTAGATATCTGTGACTGTGTGTGCAGTCGTTGTATTTTCATATGTGCCATTATCTCCAGTGGGTACGGACCACATAAATCGGGCCTCATTCTTAATGCAAGTGACAGAAAATCCAAACAAAGCCTCAAGTCTCTGCTTCCAAAGCGTCTTTCTGTCACTTGCCAGGAATCCAGATGGTACAACTCTATACATCACAGCATAATGCTCTTTCATTGTACACAGACTTGTTTGACATGATGTGTGGCTCTTTTGTGAAGAGCTGTCACAAAAGTACATTCACTGAGTGCAAAACCTCTGACTCTCACAGACACCACTCCCTGTCTCCCATCTTAAAACCAGAGGATATAACAGTGTCACTGTTCTTTGGCTGTGGCTACAGAGAGGCACACTGGTTGGTAAAAAGGCATTACATTAATTTTGCATCCTCCATTCAGAAATACAAATAGTTCTGTAATGACTCGTTCAACCCAGAGGCAAAGTACATGCACAAAAAACAAAGCCCTTCATAACTGGTAAGGAAGGAACTGATGAAGGGCTTTTTCTTAGAATTCCCATGCTGCATATGATATGACATGCACTATAAGCATGCGATTGTTCATTCATTGCAAGTATTGAGAATCAAAGCTTATTAGAAGCTAAATCAAGCTTTTTTTTTTCAGGGATCCGTGGTAGCTAAACCCAGAATTCCCAGAATTTTAGAATGTAGGATGTTCTACCAGGTCTTTAAAAATTATATTTTAAAAGGACTCCAGCAGGAATTCTTTAGGCGAACCTAAAAGAAGGATGTGTTGACAGTATAAATAGACTATGCGATATCATGATTTTCATATTAAAAACCAAATATCTCCACGCTATCACTGAAAGTGACAGCACATAAGAAATGTGCCAATTCAAAAGTAATATGCATTAATTTAACTTTCTGATTTAACTGCTCGTTAACTGAAGGTGCTGAAAGGATGCTGGGTCCACTTTAATCCCTGGTTACATCCTTCTTTCTTTGTCTAGTGCACACTGTCAGGGTTCCTGGGTTGTTGACCCAGTGCTTTCAGTTTTGTTCATGTTCAGTTTATTTTGCCACTTCCATGTTCTCACTTCCTGCTTTTCCTGTGTCAGCTCGTCTCGTGTCATTAGCCAGATTATGTTCAGCTGTGTACTCACCGGTCTCTCATTATCATCCTCATCAGTCTGTGTATTTAAGTCTTCTGTTTCCACTCGTTCACTGTCGTGTCATTGATGTTACGTTGTCGTTTGTTCAGTCAGTCATTCAGTCGTCCAGCCAGCCATTTCCTACCTCTGTTCTGTTTGTTCACTCCATCGCAATAAACACCAACCTTCACCTAACTATCCACGAGTCCTGCGTTTGGGTCACTTCCTCGCCTCCACTCAACAACCCCTGACACACACAAGTGAAAATGACAGATTCATAAGCTATTCTATAATGATGTAGCTTTCAGTATTACCTTCACCTATCAGGGTAACTTTTTTCTTGCCCAGAACTTCGTGTGCCTTGCACTAGTTGTCATGGTCTGGGGGGTGTGGCTGGAATTTTCCATCAGTTCTCCTGAGTCTACCTGGTATCCGCCCCTGGGCAGGGCCACCTCTTCCTCCATTGATTGGAGGCAATCAAGCCAGAGTGATTTAAGCCTCACGCTGACATTGATTCACTGCCAGTTTGTCACTGCCATGCTAACATTGCTTTCTTATGCCACAATTCCTGAACTCACTTTGTCATAAACCTCCAGCTTAAGCTTCTTTCTGGAACTCAGGATACCAAGCCTCCATCTTGGAAATCACTCAGTGCGTCACCTGCCTACCCTCCTGCCGCCACACACCATCATGAACCTCTGGATCTCAGGTCAGCCTTTCCACAGCTCACTCTGGATTTGTTTTACTCCCCTCTCATTGCTCCCTTCCTCCTCCTGCAAGTAAGAAGTGTTATATAATATACTCGCCAACTTCAGAGCTCCTCTCCGTTGTGCTCCTCAGTGTGACTGCTTAACTGGCCCTTCTAGTCTGAAACTTTGGCCCAATTCCCCCTTTTTTTTTAGATCCACTTCCACCTAGCCATGTTACCCAGGGCTCACCACTTCAAGTTCTGTGCTTTGTTGCCCTTTGTCCTTGTCACGCTTTTAAGTTTAATTAATAAACATTTTAAAACAACTTGCTGTCTCTGCTCTGGGTTCATGTGTCAGCACAGCGACAGGGTGAGATGAGGGCAGGTGATCCCTAAAGCGAGCAAATAAAATAAGAGGGACCTACCCAAAGCTCAAAGATGATTGGTCAATGGGCCTCAGACTGCAAGCAGACTTCAAATTATTTACATGTTTATATGAAGCACCTGAACACCTACTGTAAAGGCACAGACAACAACAAAGCTGTTTGTCACCTCTGTACTGCAGAAGTGAAAAACTGCAACAAGAACATCTCAGACGGTGTAGAAATGTGTGGCCATTGATGATTTATGCTCTGATGTGAAGGTTTTACACGTGGGTGTAACCAGAAATGTTTGTTGTGACCACATTTAAAAATAATTTCAAAACCCTGTGTTGCTTATGGATGCAATTAAGACTCCCTCAAGCACATTTCATTGATTAAAACTTTATGTGATGTTACTGGGAACTCAAACATGTAAACACTGGGGCTGAGATAAATATTTAGGCATTAAATAATGGATCAAGTGTGCTTTCTGACATCTTAATGTGCTCATAAAAATGATTTTAACATTTGAACTCAATTACTGTTGCAACAGAAAACAACTTTTTCTCTTGATTTACACAATCTGTAAGAAAGGCATTTTAATGCCTCAGAGGGTGTGTTTTCAAGTCTTATTCCAAGACACACTAGTGGAATGAATGAATGAATATGTGTGATTATAGTAAATGTCTTTTGGAAAACCCTGGACAAACACAAGGAGCATAATAGGAGTTGCGTGGGGAAACACTGGTAACTGGTTGAAGATGAAAACAACCAGGAGCTACACTGGGTTTGGTGCTGAGAGTCACAGAGGCAATGGGTCTACAACACAGAAGAAAAGAGGTTAACAGAGAAGAAGATGGACCAGGGATGAAAAGAAAATTAGTGGGAGCTTACTTGCAACGAATAGAAGCAGAGGCTGGCCAAGCAGTGTGTGTAGGAGAGAGTTTGCCCAATCTAAACCTGTGAGGATTCCTGACTGGGTGGAGGGCAGGAGGGTAGGCAGGTGAGGCAAAGAGTAGCCTACTCCTGATGGCGAGTCAAGGTCACTGACTGGTAAAATGCTTCATAGTACTATGGGGTATTTTATAAATCCAAGAAATGTCAGAAAATGTCTAAGTAATTGCTTTATTGTGAACATCACAATGTTAGATTTCCTAAGACAGAGAAATACATCTAAAATAATCCGATATACTCCATTAAACTGATTTTTTTCAAAATTTGTAACAATTTGTCTGAAATAGATGTAAGAGAAATTGCTTGATTTGATTCACAAACTTATTATTTTTCGTGTGGACTGAATGCAATCTAACCCCTTTCCTGCCCCTAATTAGTTCACTATAGGGACACAGTGAGTGTGAAGAGGTTAACAAACTACATGTACCAAGTGAAATGCAAATAAGAGTCACAAACAATAACAATGCTGAAAAAGGCAAATTAATAGAAAGTCTGTTTCTATGTCTTCAGTCCTCTTTTACATGTGCAAATCTTACAGAGTAAAAATACATCATTGGAGAATTCTGTATCACCTGCACTGAACCCTACTTCTGCATGCCTACAGCATATATGAGATGCACAGGATTGTACATGCATCAGAAAGAGACACAGCAGCTATGGAGGAGATGGAGATTTTCCTCGACATTCCAGGAGGTCAAATGAACAACACACAGTGGCTGATACAGTATCATGCACTGTACATGCAGCAGACAAAGGGTTCCTCTGTATGCCACTTGCCACTACATTTGACTTGCATGCTCTGTCTTCCGCTGACAGCACCCTCATTAACATGCTGACAAATTGTATTGTCAGCCTGGTGGAAGCCAAAGATCCTGTCTCGTTATTACTGATTACTGTTACAGCAAAAAAAAAGTTATTATTTGCTTAACTCCCCATGACAGCATTTTGTATGTGAAGTAATTCTTCTTCATTTTACCAAGAGATAAATCAGTATGCATGGATCTGCTTAGGGTGGAGTAATGCCGCTGGAGGAAACAGGGTGGTGGTGGTTCGGATTTCTTTTGCCCCATTTGTTGTTTTTAACTTATTTCCCCTGCGGGTCAAACAGAGAAAGTCAAAAAGGCATGCCCTTGTAATAACACAGCTAATATATCCTGGTGAAAAATAATACTCACTACGCGTCACTGACTCAGCCCGTCCCAGGCTTAGACAGGGATGAACCAATTCAGGGCCATTAATCACTTGTGTGAATGTGAGGGACTTTGATTGGTGCTTAACTGGAGCAATTGTAAGAGTATCTCTCTCCACATCTTCTTCTTAAAGGTAGGAGAGATTTTGTAAAATTTTTGGCCACCTCCATTCACCCACAATATCTTCTACTTTACCTTCAATTCGTCTGTCTCTTATTCATCTCAGTACAACAACCCAGGGCTGGCCACCAATAAAACAACATGTACTATAATTACCATAAGCTCTCTTTAAGAAGAGCACTGAATGTAATCTGAAATCGAACAATACTCCAGACACTGTAGCCAGATGTCTGTTTAAGCACACAGTTCCCCAAGTCTGTCCCAGATTAATCTGGTGGAAATAAACCCTCTCCCTGTGGGGAGAGGAGCTCCAGGTGCACACACACATGCAAACTCACACTTCCAAAGTGGTTTGATATCACTCCCGCCCGGCCCTCTGGGCACACTGCACACCAACCACACAAGAGACCAAGGGACAGCGTGGAAGGAAAAACTGACTGCGAGATGGAGTGAGGTCATTACAGTTAGATAATATTACATTCAGCCTTTTCACACCTTCAATGGTTTCCAGGAAATCTCAATAGTTTTAGATAAAGGCACATTACAAAGGTCCTAAAGGTATTCAACATTTCACAAGCATTATATCTTCTTTCAGCTCAAAGTGCTTGTAGTGGTTGGTTTATGAATGCATCTTGATAGCATCATTTATTAATCTTTTCGCATTTATCAGACTGGGAAAGTTCACAAAAATGAATCTGATCATTTCTTCTCTTTAATATTTATTGATCATTATTTTGGCAGAAGGGCTGTGATAAGACCTCTGTGTCATGGTCCTGGGTCTGCAGAGTTTTGAGTTTACTAGATTTTGATGTCTTTTGTAATTCAATTCAATTCAATTCAATTCAATTCAATTCAATTCAATTTTATTTATATAGCGCCAAATCACAACAAAAGTCGCCTCAAGGCGCTTCATAGATACAGAGAAAAACCCAACAATCATATGACCCCCTATGAGCAAGCACTTTGGCAACAATGGGAAGGAAAAACTCCCTTTTAACAGGAAGAAACCTCCGGCAGAACCAGGCTCAGGGAGGGGCGGCCATCTGCTGCGACCGGTTGGGGTGAGAGAAGGAAGACAGGATAAAAGACATGCTGTGGAAGAGAGACAGAGGTTAGTAACAGATATGATTCAATACAGAGAGGTCTGTTAATACATAGTGAGTGAGAAGGGTGACTGGAAAGGAAAAACTCAATGCATCATGGGAATCCCCCAGCAGCCTACATCTATTGCAGCATAACTAAGGGAGGATTCAGGGTCACCTGGTCCAGCCCTAACTATATGCTTTAGCAAAAAGGAAAGTTTTAAGCCTAATCTTAAAAGTAGAGATAGTGTCTGTCTCCCGAATCCAAACTGGAAGCTGGTTCCACAGAAGAGGGGCCTGAAAACTGAAGGCTCTCCCTCCCATTTTACTTTTAAATACTCTAGGAACAACAAGTAGGCCTGCAGAGCGGGAGCGAAGTGCTCTAATAGGGTGATATGGTACTACAAGGTCATTAAGATAAGATGGGGCCTGATTATTTAAGACCTTGTATGTGAGGAGCAGGATTTTGAATTCAATTCTGGATTTAACAGGAAGCCAATGAAGGGAAGCCAAAACAGGAGAAATATGCTCTCTCTTTCTAGTCCCTGTCAGGACTCTTGCTGCAGCATTTTGGATTAACTGAAGGCTTTTCAGTGAGTTTTTTGGACATCCTGATAATAATGAATTGCAGTAGTCCAGCCTGGAAGTAATAAATGCATGAACTAGTTTTTCAGCGTCACTCTGAGACAGGATATTTCTAATTTTAGAGATGTTGCGCAAATGGAAGTACGCAGTCTTACATATTTGTTTAATATGTGCATTGAAGGACATATCCTGGTCAAAAATGACTCCAAGGTTCCTCACAGTGTTACTGGAGGCCAAGGTAATGCCATCCAGAGTAAGAATCTGGTTAGATACCATATTTCTAAGCTTTTCAGCGCCGAGTACAATGACCTCAGTTTTATCTGAGTTAAGAAGCAGAAAGTTAGTGGCCATCCAAGTCTTTATGTCTTTAAGACATTCCTGCAGTTTAACTAATTGGTGTGTGTTATCTGGCTTCATGGACAGATAGAGCTGGGTGTCATCTGCATAGCAGTGAAAATGTATGCTATGTCTTCTAATGATGCTGCCTAGGGGAAGCATGTATAATGTAAACAGAATTGGTCCTAGCACTGAACCCTGTGGAACTCCATAATTAACCTCAGTGTGTGAAGAGGACTCTCCATTTACATGCACAAATTGGAGTCTATTACATAGATATGATACAAACCACTGCAGTGCAATACCTGTAATACGTACAGCATGTTCTAATCGCTCTAATAGGATATTATGGTCAACAGTATCGAATGCTGCACTAAGGTCAAGAAGGACAAGCACAGAGATGAGTCCACTGTCAGAGGCCATAAGAAGATCATTTGTAACCTTCACTAAAGCAGTTTCTGTGCTGTGATGAACTCTGAAACCTGACTGAAACTCTTCAAATAAACCATTCCTCTGCAGATGGTCTGTTAGCTGTTTGACAACTACTCTTTCAAGGATTTTTGATATGAAAGGAAGGTTGGAGATTGGCCTATAATTAGCTAAGACTGCTGGGTCTAGAGATGGCTTTTTGAGTAAAGGTTTAACTGCAGCCACCTTGAAGGCCTGTGGTACATAGCCGATTATTAGAGATAGGTTGATCATATATAAGATCGAAGAATTAATCAATGGCAGGACTTCTTTGAGCAGTTTTGTAGGAATGGGGTCTAAAAGACACGTTGATGGTTTGGAGGAAGTAATTATTGAAGTTAACTCAGAAAGATTAGTTGGAGAAAAAGAGTCTAACTTAACATCAATGGTACTAAGAGTAGCTGTTGATAATATTACATCTGTGGGATGATTATTGGTAATTTTTTCTCTAATGATAAAAATTTTATTTGTGAAGAAGTTCATGAAGTCATTACTAGTTAACGTTAAAGGCATGGTTGGCTCAAAAGAGCTCTGACTTTTTGTCAGCCTGGCTACAGTGCTGAAGAGAAACCTGGGGTTGTTCTTATTTTCTTCAATCAGTGACGAATAGTAAGCTGTTCTGGCTTTGCGGAGGGCTTTCTTATAAAGCAACAAACTATTTCTCCAGGCTAAGTGATGATCCTCTAAATTTGTGACACGCCATTTCCTCTCCAGATTATGAGTCATCTGCTTTAGGGTACGTGTTTGAGAATTATACCACGGGGTCAGGTACTTCTGATTAGAGACCTTAGTTTTCACTGGAGCTACAGTATCCAGAGTCGTACGTAGTGAGGAGGTGAAATTATTAACAAGATAATCGACCTCTGTTGGGGTAGCGTTCAGATAGCTGCTCTGCTCTGTGTTGGTACAGGGCATTGACGATGATAACAGTGGCTGGATTATATTCTTAAACTTAGTTACAGCGCTTTCAGAAAGACATCTACTTTGATAAAGTCCACTCTCCACTGCTGCGTAATCAATTATTGTAAATGTAAATGTTATCAAGAAATGATCAGACAGGAGAGGGTTTTCAGGAAACACTGTTAAATGTTCAGTTTCTATGCCATATGTTAAAACCAGATCTAGAGTGTGATTAAAGTGGTGGGTGGGTTCTTTTACATTTTGAGAGAAACCAATTGAGTCTAACAACAGATTAAATGCCATGTTGAGGCTGTCATTTTTAGCATCAACATGGATGTTAAAATCACCCACAATAATTATTTTATCTGAGCTCAGAACTAAATTAGATATAAAGTCTGAGAAATCAGACAGAAACTCTGTGTAAGGCCCAGGTGGACGATAGATGATAACAAGTAAGACTGGTTTCTGAGTTTCACAGCTGGGGTGGACAATGTTAAGCATCAGGTTTTCAAATGAATTAAAAGTCTGTCTTGGTCTTTCATTAATTAATAGACTGGTGTGAAAAATTGCTGCCACACCACCCCCTCGACCTGTGCTTCGAGATTTCTGGTAGTTAGAATGACTCGGGGGTGTTGATTCGTTTAAACTAACATAATCATCCTGCTGCAACCAGGTTTCTGTAAGGCAGAGTAAATCAATTTGTTGATCAATTATTAAGGCATGTACTAACAGAGACTTGGAGGAGAGAGACCTAATATTTAATAATCCACATTTCACTGTTTTACTCTTTGGTTCAGATGTGGATACTGTATTGTTCTTTCTTTGTAAATGTTTAAGTTGTTTGTTGCTAGTTTTTAGTTTGTTTTTTGTCTTTTTGGAAGCAGACACAGTCTCTATGGAGATGGGTTTTTGGGGGGGTAGCAGGAGGAGGGAAGCTGCAGAGAGGCGTGTAAGACTGCAACTCTGCTTCCTGGTCCCAGCTCTGGATAGTCATATTTTGAGGGGTTTAATAAATTTGTCGATATTTCTAGAAATGAGAGCTGCTCCATCCAAAGTGGGATGGATGCCATCTCTCCTAACAAGACCAGGTTTCCTCCAGAAGGTTTGCCAATTATCTATGAAGCCCACATCATTTCTGGGACACCACTCAGACAGCCAGCAATTTAAGGAGAACATGCGGCTAAACATGTCACTCCTGGTCTGATTGGGGAGGGGACCAGAGAAAACTACATGTAGTCTTAGTCTTAGGCCTTGTAGTCTTAGGTTATTTATTGTCACAGTGAATTTTGAGAATTTAGCTCTTGGTTTGAATTAATTTTCATTTGAATTTAGCCACGGTTTACTTAGTATTATTTTTCCAAGTTTTACTTCCTTTGTCTCATCATCCCTTGATTGTTTGAACCTGATTATTTATTCACTTGTTCCCATTCCTCTAATCAGCCCTTGTGATTTAATAGACTCTTTCTTTGTCGTTGTTGTGTCATATTCTTGTATTTGCTTTTAATTAAAGCTTCTAATCCACACATCTGCCTCTACTTTGAATTGTCCATTGTAGACTAGCCTAAGCCCAAGCCACCTACAGTGTATTAAAATTAGCACTGACAGCCAAGAGATATCTCTCCAGCATGTTCTGGGTCTACCCTAGGACATACCTGGAATACCTTAGGCATCCTTGTCAGATGCCTAAACCACGTCAACTGGCTCCTTTCAATTGGTCCGTTCATCTCGTTTGGAGGTTACCGCCTTGGAAAGCACCATACAATGGAAGAATGGAAAATGGTTCATTCAGCCTCTCTGGGAAAGCTGTTGAAGTTCTGCTGGAGGTGGGAGTTTGGGGCCTGTGCCAGGCACTCTCAGTGCACCTTCGCTATACTTTTAGGTGCAGCAGGCCTGTCGAGCATTGTTCCCTGTCACCTGATCAGTTGACTGCGCAAATTATCTCTTCACCTGTTCCCAGATGATACATTCACAAAATCAATTATCAATCTGCAACATAGAGTGTCGGGTTAAGATCAGGCTGTTCCTGCCATTGATGTCCCTTCAGGTTTTAGTGAAACCCAGTGACTCTGAGAACGCTGGGTACTCTGAACTGTCACCAAAGGTAAAGGGAGACAACTCTATTGTGCACTGGTAAAATCCCATTTGTACAGGCATCAAGCTGAGAGCATGCAAGTTTGTGGCCAGGTCTAGAAGACAAAAAAGATAACACTTTACAAAGTTAAGTGTAAAAGTGACAAAAATGGGCAACTGTTCTTTAAGACCTTGACTGATATATTTAAATGCATGCAATATGCCTTTACAAACATTGGAGAAAGAATAGGTTATTCTCAAAAACTCATGGAAGGGCAATGTTGCAACAAGCCAGCTTGTTGAGCTCTAAACCTCCCCTGGCATTAACATCAGCATAAAAATTGGTTGTTGGGAGCTTCATGATTTAGGATTCTGTGGTGAAGCAGTACCTGTAAAGATGTAATGTGTGGGTAGCACCGTACTTCTGTCCATAAAGTCTAGCTTTTAGGTGACATTGCTTTCCACTGCACCACCATGCACCCTTAGGGTCCAGGAAACAAATGCAATATTAAAAATAGACAAACACCCTGTTTTTGAAACAAAAGACCAGGTGTGATCTTAACTTTCACTTTATTTATTTATGTATTTATTTTTAAATAAAGGCTAGGGCAGTCCAATCATATTTAGTATGTTTATGATGATCATTAAGGTGATCATTGTTGCAGGAGAAAATGACTCAAGAATGTATGTTTCTGCTGTATAGAAGCCAGGAAGTATTTAATGCCAAGTGTAAAAGTGTGCTTTTTGTTTATATCTAATTGCTTCACTGCAGTAGTATATGCTTAAGTTAGCCAGCAGCCTGTTTACTGTTGTAAAAGCTTCCTCACTTTCCACTAGCCCCTGCTGGTCTCCCAGGGATACGCATGGCATATTAGGAATGATGAAGCCATGGCAGATGGGCACACTCACTTTCCGTGCCCACTTGCCTTATTCATCTCACAGGCTGGTGAGGCAAAGAATCATTATAAACTAACTGGTTTCTTCTCCTAGGGTGTACAGCCAGATCTATACTCTGAGAGAGAGTGAAGGAAAACATGGTCAAAGTGAGAGATGGCAAGAGAAGTAGCATGGGATCATGTCGTCTGCCTGTGGTTCAGGTAATCAGTTGGAGCGCAGCCCTGTGCCCTGCTGTCTGCACACTGCTGAGCCTAGGGAGGCTGTTGTCTTTAGGCTGCCATGCTTCACAAAGCTACGATCCATCTAATGTGACACTGAATTAAATGCCTGTGATTTATTTGAAGGGCTCCATCTTACAGCTTCACACTGGGATGTTAAAGGCAGTCATTAATCTTCAGGAATCACTTATCTGAAATGTCTAATTAATAAATGTCAGAATCAATAAAAGGATGAATGCGTCATCAGAGTCACATATGACCACTGTAATGGGCTTGGTTCATCATCAACTCCGGCTGTGAGAGTCTGTGGAAATAGTCACCATTATCACTGATGACAGCACCGCCTGTACTAATGGCTACTTCGCTTATCTGGACTGCAGGTGTGCAATTGTTCAGGAAGGATTCCAGTAACAAACAGTGAAAAGCTAAAACCATTTTGGAACAAAAGCCCAGCTGAGGGACAAATAAGATGAGACAATGTGCTGGTGTGTTTAGAACTGGCTCTGCATCTACCAGCAAATAATGTGCAAGCATAAAAACAGGAAAGTCTGCAGAATGTGCAATAATGGGGATAAAAATATGACAAAGGAACACAATAACGAAGAAAAACCCTAAATGTTTTTAAGGCTTCTTAAATGGAAAATTAACACCAGGTCTGCTTCACCCATAACTGACTCCATTAATTCTCATTGCAGGACTTAAACCCTAAACTACAACACTGCAGAGAGAAATTAAAAGCTAAAGAGGCATGGAATAATGGCTGCTTTGTAAACAGTCTCAACATTCGTGAGGTTACGAAATTCCCATTTAGGCTCAGGGGTAAGAGTGGTATTGTGGTTAGATACAAAACTCAATGATCAAGTATGGCCTTTTGGTAGGTGAGAGAAGTAGCTGATTATAGCTGAAATTAACTGGACACACTGAATTGGACCTCTCAGCTGTGTTTGTGTTGTTTTGCAATTAATTCAATTCAATTCAATTTTATTTATATAGCGCCAAATCACAACAAAAGTCGCCTCAAGGCGCTTCATAGATACAGAGAAAAACCCAACAATCATATGACCCCCTATGAGCAAGCACTTTGGCGACAGTGGGAAGGAAAAACTCCCTTTTAACAGGAAGAAACTTTCAGCAGAACCAGGCTCTGGGAGGGGCGGCCATCTGCTGCGACCGGTTGGGGTGGGAGAAGGAAGACAGGATAAAAGACATGCTGTGGAAGAGAGACAGAGGTTAATAACAGATATGATTCAATACAGAGAATTAGCTGACAAATAGTATGGCCTGCTATGTGGTACAGATTCTCGTCACTTCTGGCTCCAGAAAACGAACACAATAATAGCCAAAAGTTATTGGGTGTTTTCATGGTGGCTACATCTATGTTTTATAAAGTCAGTGGGAAATGCAAAAATATATTATGCCGCTTCAGCCATATTTAAGTTATCCAAGCTGTTTACTTAAAAAGAATGCGTTACTTCATTTGTCTGTAAATTATATTGTGCTGAGTGACATGCTTTCTGGTTTTCAAACTAGAATATTGCTCGTGGCTCGAGCTTGCATTGGGAATTTTTTTGCCAGTAGTCCAGTGAAATACAAGACAGCTAAGAGTTCTAATCTACAAAACCCAAAGTGACCTAAGGGATAGAAGGAATCTTGGCATTCCTCTCACTTTTATACACTGTTCTCCTTGCTCCCGTCATGATTTAGAGTGTTTGATTTACATTCTGCTTTGTGCCTGTGGAAATTCATTCTCACATTCTCATTTCTATCCAGCTTCAAGTTCACACAAGGTAGGATGAGGAAAATTTAATCGGGAAAACAAAATGCTTTCCTTTTTCCACTGGTGTTGGATAGTGTAATTCATGTTGTTTCAATTATGCATCAAGGCGTTTTAATGATTTTGGAACTGGAAAAAGTTTTCCATAAAAAAAGAAGAAGACATAACTAAAAATGATGGTTACACTGAATGCGACTGTCACAGACCCGGCTCTGGGGACTATGACTGTTGTTGTTGTTGTTATTATTATTATTATTGTCATTATTATTATCATTTGGTGTGTTGTCTGCACTGCCTCTTATCTCTGTCCACATCTGTATGTAGGCAGGTATGTGTGTGTGTTGCCTTTTTCTGTGGCCATGTTACAGGCACCTTCAGGCCCGAGGGGCGTGGCTTAGCTTGAGGACTGGCCACACCTTAAGTCCTTGCTACACACCTGCTCCTCATCTGGGCTCGTCGGGGGAGCTATTTAGAAGAGCGATGGAGCTTCCACCGGCGCGGGATTATTTCGTTTGACTTCACGTCAGTCTTCAAGCACAGTCAAGTGTGAGTGTATGCCTGCTGGGATAAGTGTGTAACGGCTGCCTCTATTGTTTTCCCTCAGGAGGAGTGTGGGACGAGAAGGAGCAGTGAGCACGGGGAGTGCAGGAACACCGGAGCAGAGAGCACTACACTGGGACTTTTCTGGGAAGAAGGCACAACACGGGAGTCTGGGACACTGGGGAATTTATTGTTGTTTACTTCACCACTCTGTAAATAAACACTGTTGCACGGAAGAGTCCGGCGTTTGGGTCCTGTTTCCCCACCTCCCCACAGTCTGCTAGCCAGACCGTGACAGAGACAATTACAATATATTATGGTGTATGTGACCAGTGTTGGGGAGGTTACTTTTAAAATGTATTCCATTACAGAATACAGAATACATGCCCCAAAATGTATTCTGTAATGTATTCCGTTACGTTACTCAATGAGAGTAACGTATTCTGAATACTTTGGATTACTTAATATATTATCATGCTGTTTACAACTACATGAATGTACTATTGCTGTGATTTATTACTGTTACTGAAGGTCCGCGGCTCCGAACCGTAGTAAAGGGACCTCTGACTAATACGTCGGGTTCTGTGTCAGGCTCGTAGCCGAAAACTAGCTTTACTTTGTTGTCTGGGTCAACTTTGCCAGCGAGAGACAGAGAGAGGAGTTGAAAGGCTGCTCCAACAGAACTTATTGTTTTTGGAGGAAAACACGAACACGGTGTACAGTCGAGTCTTAATAGCTTACTTACAACTGGGCTCGTCAGGCACTCTTCTTGGCTGCAGTGGTTCTTATTATATTTACATGCTTCCAGCTCCCGTTTTTGCTCCATGACAGCTCGTACTTTTCCCTTTTCTCCCTCCTCGCGCTCACAGACACGTAACGGGTATGGCAGTCCATTCTCCCTGCAGCACGGACTACACTGCCCATGATGCTACATTCTTTAGAGCTATACCGCTAGCATTCTGCCTATTAGCTTAGCACAACAACAACAACAAAAAGGCCTCTCTCACCCAGGAAACACGCAGAGAGAGAGCGTCACCGTGTAACCATGGCAACCGTAACGCTGCCACCTGGAACAACAGAACGTAGCTGTCAAACAAAACCCAAACAGTCCTGACCCGCCACAATATGAAACAGGGAAGTACCGCCGTGTAATCCATTTATTTCAACAAAGTAACTGTATTCTAAATACCACCTTTTTAAACGGTAACTGTAACGGAATACAGTTACTCATATTTTGTATTTTAAATATGTAACGGCGGTACATGTATTCCATTACTCCCCAACACTGTATGTGACACATATCCTGAACAAGCATCCCTATGTGACAAAGTGGGAGTGAGAATGATGCCACTTTAAACATATCATATAGATATTTTTGTTTCCTTATATATTTTATATTTTGACTTTGCACATTAATATTAATGCTAAATTTAAGCTAGGTTTAAAACGTGCAACGCCTACTAAAACCACTAACTGTGATTTAATAGTTTTGTTTGAGAAAGGATTAAACTAAAGCAACATGCTCATATGTGATGGTATTGTATTTTTTTTCTTTTTATGTTCGATGGAGCTGAGTTAGCTGTCCCTCCTGGTTGCTTTGTGCTAAGCTAGCCTAAAAGCTTTAAGAAGGCAAGAAATTTCAAGCTAAAAACTTCTCAGCTCAGTATTTAAAACACTCAGATTAAAGGTGCGTTGTATGTTTCATGTTACTTGAAATACCGTCTACCCCAACACTGGCTAAGTTTTGTTCAAACGAAGCTTCAGTGTCACACTTGGTTCCATATTGTTGGTCCCACAACAATGCAGTATGTATTTCACAGATATTTAGGCTTATAACTTGTGTATCGTGAATACAGTTGTTCTAACAGAAAAACATCTGTCAGATCTTCCATGTCTGTTCTTCTTAGTTGTATTATTGATGCTGGTATAAACATTTCACTGCTAAATGTGTTCTTAAGATTTTTGTCAAGTTGAAGTCACTAAAAAAATGTTGAATGCACATTTTATACATATTTCCAGATAACCTTGTTGCTTTATTAATTGATTTTAATCCTAAAACTATGTGCTATCTATTTAGTCCAACAAATCATTCCACAATTTATTTTGATTTGGACTACACAATATATTCTGTTAATGTTCATGTCCTTATTAATCAAGTCAATCCTAGTGACCTCTAACAAGGTGACTAATGCTCTGCGTTAATGGGCACTTGGGCAATTACTAAAAATTGCTAAAAATACAGCATGTTAGACAAGAACAACTGAGTGGTTTGCTAATACCAATTAATACGAGTGTACCAGAAAGGGAAATACTGTTATTTTCCTCCAGATGTGTGAAAGCTCACTAATACTGGCTGCTCTTACGTAACACTAAAACAGAAAGTCTCCTGCCAGCAGAGGTATAAGTGGCTTAACCTCGGGACAGGCCAAGTTTAATTTGAGTTTAGAGGTTAAGTGGCTGAAATAGGAGCTTTGTGGTAATCTGTTGAAAGCTTGTTCTTGAAGAGGGAAATGCAAGGTAGCTTTCTCCTCACTCTGATCTATGGCCTAAAAGACTGGGAGCCCAGGCACTAGACCACCACTAAAAATCTCTTTCACAGCAGCCACTGATTGGAGAATCAATCTCTGAAATCATGTTTTTGTATCAGGTTCGCACAATCTAATGCAAAGTCTGATTTAGGAATAACGTTATCATTCAATCATTTTTAATGGTGTTTTTGTGTCCTTGGAACATAGAGGCAGCTAGCAATGAAAACCACTTCAATTATCATAAAAATGACAAAGATGGAGAATAATTTGCCAAAGTAATACTCCAGCACAAGTGTCAGCAAACAGTAACAGTAAGCTGTCTACAGGGAGTACCATCTCATCTAAAATCTCTCCTTTAAATGCCTCTATTAGGCCCTGCAGCATCAGAGGTGCAATCTAGACTTTATTTTGATTCTTTTATGGCAAAAGGTCACCGAGCGGAGGTCAACAACAATCTTACAGCAATAAGATTGCAAGCATCACTTTCAAAGGTAGAAGCAGAGACATCATGTCAAACGGGGAGCATCGGCACACCATGAGCATTTGCCCACTACCTTAATGTGAATGGACATCTGCTTAACGGGTGGGCTGTTACTACATCTTACTTAATCAGAGAGTTCCTCTGGGAAATCATTCCGAGGAGTTAGAGATGCCATCAAACAGGGGTGTCTTCGCCATCCACGAGGCCACTCTATCATCACAGTAATTAGGATTTCAGTGAAAATGACTCGAGTCTTGACAGCTTTTCTAATATTTCACTTCATGAGTGGAAGCAGATACAGAACTAATATAGAGCCCCAATTAATTTCATTTCACATCAGGCTTTCAGTCAATACTCTTAGCTGCAAGATCCTCAGATAAGAGTATCAGTGGGCTGTATTTATATTCAGAGTGATTCAGTGTCAAATTTAAATAAAAGAACAAAATGACACCTAGATATATATAGAAGTTGAGACACTGTCTAAATAATGGAAATAAAAACAGAATTTTCATAACCTAATAAATTGAACTGCGCTGAAAATTTAATTGACCAGCTTATATTAGTTACATCAAACTACAAAAGCAAAGTCATGTCTTTCTCCAAAACCTCATTGATGTCTTCATTATACTACTGCAGGTCTCTGTGTTTGGGTTTTGAACACTCATGTCCTCATTACTTGTTAATCCAAAATGCCGCTGCATGTCTTTTAGCCGGCATGACCACATCACTCTAGCTTTAGCAAGTTTGCACTGTCTCTTTTTTAAATTTACTTAAAAGTGGCTATTTTAGCAAACTGCATGACTTTTATAAGTGCAAAAGAGCACTTAGATTATCCAGCCAGATGCTCTTAGTGTTGGTTTCAAGCATAGAGGGGGATCAGACTTTCACAGTTGCAGCCTAGACATTGGAATAACTGGTTGTTTTGTATTTGTACTGCAGAGTCTATATAGTCTTTTATCTATACAGCGTGAGTCCCATCAGCGTTTTTGCTTTTTGTGGTCTTTTCGTTTGAGGTTGTTTTTGTTCAAATATATTGTATTTATTTGGTTTTATGTTTAATTTAATTGCATTTATTTTATTGATCTATGATTTTATCCTGTTTGTCTTAAACTAACTCATGAAGCTCTTTGGTCAACCTTGTTGCTTTTGAATGTGCTGTAGAAATAAAATGACATTTTGCATTTTGTCCATAAGTTTTTCAAATTAAGTCAAAAATGTTTTATGTGTATATTTGAAACCAATAACAGGTTATTCATAACATACCCACATCAGGATAACAACTGTCAAAGTACACACTAGATGTTGAAGAGCTTAATAGAACTCTTAGACACGTCTTTGGTGAACTGTAAAGAACAACCATATTGAAAAGCTGCTTTATGGCATTTCCAGGTGCTTTTAAATCTCCAGACAGACTGCAAGTGCTAAATCCATTAGCAGCTGAAGTAAAGCTGGACAGAAAAGAGAAAAGGATATGCCTCTGCATGCAGAATGTCCTAAGGCTTCTTTATCTCTTCTTTATCTAATAGCGATACAGTCCAGTGAGTAAACCATGTCGATGTTTAATCTGTAAATATTTCAGATGAAATACATACTGCATTGCAGGCACTTTCTAGTATTTAAAGGTATTCTTTAAGTTTGTGAAGCATGAAATGTCCTCATATGTGTTGTCTTCATGTTATCGCACAGAAGTGTTGAGTCTTTAAGAAGCCTCGCTCACATACAGAGGTCATCAGAGCTACCATGCAAGGCAAACTCTCCCCTGATAGCTGCTTAAGTTAGATGAAGTGCCAGAGAGCTCCTCCAGAGGGGAGAAATTAGTGTTTGAAGCATTTTCAATGGACTTGTAGGTGAAGGTTACAGAAATTTTCAGGACGTGGTGGGTAGATATGGTGATAAGTAGAGAAATGCACACAGAAAGATAGTAATGGATTCTGCTAAAAAGTTGCAAATAGCTTGGATAAACACATACTTTAAGAAGAGGGAGGGACAAGGTGATGTACAGGAATGGAGAAAGGTGCACACAGATCATACTGTCTGCATTTTATGCAAAAAGATGAGAGATCAAACTGGAGGTGTTAAGATTTTCATTGGGAGTGACCAGAATGGACGGGATTAGAGATCAGTACATCAGAGGGACAGCTCAGGTTAAACAGTTTGAGAGACAAGGCTGAGGAAGAAGAAGAGGGAGAGTGATTATATGGGGAAAACGATGTTGAATATAGAGTTGCCAGGTAGAAGGAACAGAGGAAGAACACAGAGAAGGTTTGTGGATGGAGTGAAGGGGGACAGGCACTGGGGACAAGCCACTGTGTGAAAAACAAACAAACTGTAAAGTGTATTTTACCAGCTGCTTAATTAAGGATTTTTATTTTTTTTTCATCAAACGTTTATAGATTTGTCTTAAGACTTGTGTGTGTGTTTTATTGTGCTTTTGTTGCTTGTCCATATACTGCAACAGGAAGAGAGAGTTTCCTGTGGGGATGCATGGACATCAGAAGATCAGCACAAAAGTCAAAAAGCACTTTCTAGGAGGTGGACAGAAAGAGAGCTAATCTTTGGGGTAACACTACCCTCTGTTCAGCTGGAAAGTAATGTGCCTTACTCACAAGCTGAATTGAGGACATGCCTGGCATGGAAATTAGGGAAGAAGACACAATCTTTCAGATTTTGTAGGTGGACAGGGAAGAGCTTCGACTGAAACAGCTTCAGTCTTTTTACCCTTTAAATAGGCGTGAAAGACACCTGCTTTTCAAACCACATCTCTTTCATCTGTTGGGATCAAGGCTACATTTACATCTACCCCTTTATCTTATCTTTACTTATGGAGCATTCGTGGGTGGAACTTGCATAAGAGAAGAATTCTAAGGTCAAATTGCATATCAGACCTTATTTGAAACTTAACATCTTCCATTTAATTAAATTATACTCATTTAAGATGTGGTTAAACTCTGACCCTACCCCTGAGCGGTTTGCCAGCAACCTGCTGAATCTCAGGAGGTTAAAATACAGGAAACACTGTCAAACACTGGCGTCAGAGTGCTGCTAAGTTCTGTATACTCGGCCACTGCGTAGCCTGGGAAAATGAAACCACATCTGCCTGTTTGTGGTTTTGTAAGGAGTCACATGTGCTAGTCTGCCTATGCCACATACTACCCTGGAAGTCTTCAAGTGGCAACATCAGCAGTGTTCAACATTTTGTGTGAATACCAAGAAAACATAACGGATAAAGTGACAAACAGACTTCTTCTCTCTGGCCTGTGTTCAGTGACATGGAGCTTTACCAATCTGGTCATACTGACAGCCCCAAAATTGAGATCATCCCATCTAATTGTCTAATTGATTTCTATTCATAGTTCAACAGAAGAAATTTCAGTCACGTGTTGCCTTAAATCATATACTAACATGTGGGAGGAAACTTGTATTACCTCTGTAATTACCAAGGAAGTTTTCCTCTACAAACAGAAAAAGTAGGCCTAATCACAGGATGATATCCTCTTTTCCAACCACTGTGTTTGGCTAGTGTTTGTGCCACATACACAGTTGGCGTACAGTTTACAAGTCATCAAACAATTAGACTATGATTGAAAATTCCTTTGGATTCCTAGGCTGAAAAGATATGGCACAAAGAAAGTGGGTCAGAAATACTATTATTAAAAAACATATCATGCATACACAAAGGCCAAGTGTTGATATTGAGTTGTGTTACCAGAGGAAGCATGCCATAGGAGAGGCATCTCAGCAGTGTGAAGTGTATGAGAAGCTGCGGTAGACATTTCCTGCAGACTCAGCATGTTGGATGAACTGCTGTTGCTCCTGCTCTTTGCACATGCAGCCTATTAAACGCTCCCGGTGAATATCTGCTTCACATCAGGATGTGGGGACGTAATTACGGTTACCGAGTAAAGGACGGGGGAACAGCAGAGGAGCACAACACTTTGTTTTTTCCACCGCCCCTGTGTGTCAGCATGGAAATGCTTGGTTGCCAGTTCTTCCCACTAAAACGGGTTTCACTGCATTTGCCCCGAGGAACTCCATCCTGTAACTTTCAGTAATGATGTTTTGTGGGAAATAGGGAACTAATAAATGCTTGTGGGACATTTGAGGCATAGAGCCATAGAATTTACCAGAGTATTGTTTGACTTTAATCTGCAGAAACTGCTCTTTTTTGGAAGTATGAATAAATTATAGATGATCTAAGTCATATTAGCAACACCATCACAGTGTTATGTCAATACGTAACACTACAAATACACAATATGTTGTTTGCACTGCCACTGCAAAAATACTTTCTTGTTTTTCTGTGGTCTGGCTTTGCTGACTTGCTACGCTGATTTCCTAATGCTAATGCAACTAGCAGTTATGCGTGAGAAATATAAACTATTACTATGCGACACCATTTGTAAACTGAAACATGCTGAAATTAACAGCAACACTTTTCCACATTTAGCTCAAAACCAAACAAAAACATTTTTTCAAGTCTTTTTTTTTTTTTTTTTTTACAAAATTTAGTAAAATATTTACAACTTTTTATATTTAAAACACAATTTTAAATGTTAAATTTAAATGTTAAATATTAAATCTAAATGTTACAGAAAACATATATTACCTTTATTGTTATACTGGCGTCTTTAAATATACTATACAAATATTATTTAACTCACTGCACTCCAATTTAGAATAGTGTTTTTCTAAGTACTTTTACCTTGCTCTTACATAAATAGTGTAAGAACAAAGTAAAAATATATAGGCAAACAGATACTGCATAATCTGAAAATAAATACTTTTCTGTCTTTTCAAAATAACATTTTAATTCATGTGTTCTAAAACACCTCAATTAATCTAAGACAATTCATGCAACAGCATTTTCCTGTTTTAGCTAGCATAAGCAGTTAGCCATGGTGACTGTATAAACCTAGTTAGTCTTTAAATGTGGCCCAATTTTCTCACCTGAGCTTAAGAAAAGTAACAATAAAAAATCCAAATTAAGTAAAAACACTGTTAGTGGCCTTTATGCAAAGTAAAACTAAATGCTAATTATTCACCAACTGCTGATTTTGTCATGATAAACCACTGGTCAGGCTAATTCTCCAGTTGAGCACCATTAAACCGCTGCAAAAGAAGGTCGAACATAATGATGAAGTTCAAGCAGTGCCACCCAAACCTCATAGCCGCCAGATATCTGTCCATCTGGCAAGGCTACTGCGTAATTAATGGAGCTCAATGGGAGTTGTGTGTGTTTGTGTGTGTATGTGTGTTGGGGGGATTGCAAATGCAAATGTAGCTTTTCACACCTTAAATTCCCTAGTGGGCCAGTGAGATGCAAAATTAAGAATAAAGTCTCAAAGCAATAAATTACACAATCATTATTCTGATCACAGGGCTAGTAGAAACTGCCAACAGTTTTATCTGTACAGACAAATTATTCACTGAAAGAAACCCAACTAAATCCCTTGTGTTGCTATCCCAGCCAGTGTTTACACATGTAATCAGCTTCACAATTAAAAGTCTGAGCTGTTAATTGCCATTCAGTCCAAAAGCAAACTTTTCTTTTGCTCTTCTGGCCAGTGGACCAGCCTTCTCTCACAGTTGGGAGTGCAACACGTGCTGACCTGTGACATCATAGTCCCACTCTCCCCAATGACCTCTCAAGGGTCAACCTGCATTCATGGCACAATGTGACTGTCAACACTCATTCCCCAGCCTGATGGTAGAAGGACCACATAATCAGCGCCGTTGTCACTGAGAGATGCCATTAAGAATGGCTGGCTGAGCGTCTATAGCCAACACATCACTGAGCACATCGGCGCCTGGCTGCTCTGTGACCTCCTGTGAAAGCCGAGGCCCCGAGAGTGATAAATGTGTTAGCTGTTAGCTCAGCTGCGTCCTGGCTCGCTGACTGGGCCCATTTGCAGACTTGTTTCAGTGCACCTTGATATGGCAGCCTGAAAGAAAAAACTTGGCACGAGGCATGTGAATTAGGCATTTAGGTTTTTGCAGATAAAAAGGAGTAAAACTATTAGTAAAGCGTTTTATTCTGAGGAGTAGACAGAAGTGCACAAACTGACACCTTAAATAAGCATTACAATTCAAACAGCACAGAAAATGTCTCTCTTCTTGTGAAGGGGGGCCATTCGATGAAAGAATTTAGCCTCCTCTGGTGCACATCCACATATAGTTAATAATGGTGTGTGCTTGGATAGCGAGAGTCCCATTTCTGCAATCTCAAGCAATATATCATGTAAGGGATTGTAATTTATCTACCAACTAGAGTGCAAGCCTTAAGCAAAACCCATCAGTTAGAGAGCAATTAATCAATATGGCTGTGAATGTAATCTGGAACACATTCAAATAAATATGCAAGGCCATATTTTCTCAAACATGGAGAAATAAATATTGTGTGATATGTTGTAGTCCCTCCCTTGTTACTCTTTTAACAGAAATGCTGGGAAAAACATGACCAGGGCTGCCAATTTGTCAAAAGCACAGTCAACCCAATACTAAACTAATATCGAAAAATATTTGTTAAATTAGAAACATCATGTGCAGGGTACATTTTCCAAAGATAATCTGTTTTTTAAATGAGACATGTGACACATTAAAAATAAAGCTTAGGTCCAAAATATTTTCTTGATTAATGTGCAAAAAAGAGATTTCATTTAAATGTTTTTACTTCTTGTGTATTTTTATCTTGAAGATATCAAACCGTATGCTTTCTCTGAAATAATTTTAAAAGATGTTACAGACAACGCCCACTTGTCAACCAATCACCACTTGTCAGACGCATCACTTCGATGCAGTCAGGATTTTGGAAACATGTCTGCAGTGGGTGAAAATTCCTCTCTCCGTACGCAGACGGACACATTTCCGGGACCATAAATTCCGCTTCAGCTGTGCAGAGCCGACACAGTGAGCGACAAAGAGGAACCATTGCAAACAGTGATGCATTTAGGCAAAGAATATCCAGGTATAGTGGTGAAAATTGCCTTTTAGTCATTATTCAAGTTGCCTCTTCAGCATTAGTTAATATAAAAATGCTGGTTTTTTTACATTAACTGAAGTTTTATTGGTCATCACAGTTGTTACTTTAGCAAACTGGCTACCTATATACAGACATTTAAATGTAGTCAGGCATCAAAATGTGCTAAATATATTATTTTTGGGGAAAAATAATTCAAACATGAAGCATGGAATTGTCTGAATATAATAACATTTTTGTTTTTAAAGGTTATTGAAAACAACAGAAGGATCCTTTAAAGGGAAAAACCTTAAAAAACCTCAAAAAAGCAAACAAAAAAGAACTCTTTGGTGTTTCTCTGGACAAGCTGGAGGAGGTGGCTGGGGTGTGGGAGATCTGGGCTTCTCTGCTTATGCTGCTGCCCCAGCGACCCAGCCCCAGATAAGCGGAAGAAGATGGATGGATGGATGGATGGACAAAAAACATTTTCAAAGCACCTTCAAAAGGTGTGTTTGTTGTGTTAACTAATTAAGAGTGGAAAAAAAACGTCACAGTCATGAAGTGCTCATTAAAATGTATTTAAATTAAGCATACTGATGATGCACCTGCATCATAAGTCATGACACACTGCTCCCGCTACATAAGCTGCCTTTAAAAGTATAAAGTAGCAATATTAGTGCTACTGGCCCTGTATTTACTTGGCATTGTATCAATAGCATATTCTGGACTATTACACTGCTAGCAATAGCCAGCAACCACTCTCCAGCTGATTGTTGAATAAGCATTTTTCCCTAGTACGGGGGTTGTGTGATTGAGGTCTTAGTGAGCTGAGCAACTTAAGAGTCCTAATTTTGTGTTTTGTGGCGCAGGTGCAGAAAAGATACAATAAGTGCCTGTTAGGTTGGACCCTGTGCTGTGCTGTGTTTTCTCTGGTTTACTGTAGGGTCTTTAAATTACAGTATAAAGCTCCTTACTCCAAATGTAAATAAAACTCAATTGAATTGAATTGCTCCCAGCACAGTTCCACTGTACCATTCATGCATACTACAAGTCTCTGAAACTGGAGAGATCTGATAATGGTAAGGATCCTAGCTGATGATTTTCATACTTACTTATTATATTCCTCTAATAGATAATTAAATTACTCTTTACTGTGAGTGGACAAGTGGACTCAGGTCACCAGCAAATCACTTAAGGGTAGATTTAGGAATGGGTTGCATTTCAGTCACAAGCATTTTAGAAGAGGTTAAAACATTGAACGTAGATAAAAACATACTAATTCAGATGTAGCTCTACATTTGTGACCATGTAACATTCATTTATAACCTGTTCTGAAAGTAAGTGTAGGGCTGGGTGAAGGAAGTGCTTTCACTGCATTTAAGTTCCGTTTTTTTGTACAAGCGAACCAGCAGTCCAGTCTCCTAAGGACAACTTTCAATAACATAACTAGTCAGCTCTCAGCTCTCCTTCCTTTTTGGCTATATATAGTCACATACAAACAGACAAACACAAGCACTCATTTCTGCTTTCTGCACACCACTAAGGAAAAGGTAAACTCAAACTCTGTTCCCTCAAGCTGACTATTCGAACCCATTTAGCTGGTTGGTAGGATAAAGAACAGCAATTAGACTGCTGGGGCAGGCCAGGCTGTTCTCCAGCTGTGTGCAGTGTAATGAGCAGAAATTACTCTGCATGACAAGTTAACATAAAGTGCCTTGTCACTTCTCTTCTGTCAGAGTTGGAGTCTTGGATTGGAGTTTCATTGTTATTTAGCAAATTCCATACTTTTCTATCGTAGTGAACAAACCCTGCCTAATACCCCTTGGCAACCATCTGTTTAACCAAGATTTGATGCAATTTTAGAATTCCTGCTAAAATATGAACAGTTTCAATGATTAAAAGCACATGCTATTTTTCCATCCTGGATTAGTGTTACAGTGTGTTAGATAAAAGTGCTAAGGCATAGAGAAAACACTGTATGAATGTGCACGAGTGGTTGGGTATTCAGTCTTGCTGTCTTGTTTTGGGGGTTTTTGTTTTTTGGGGATGAAAACCAAAATCTACAGACTCAAAAATGATCAGTTTGAGGATTCATGAATGGGTCTTCACTGGTCTATGAGTAACATTATGGGCGGTAACATTAGCTTACTGTCATTCCTACCTGTAGTGGCTCCAGCCCCATCCAGTAGGTCCCACATAACTGTTTTAAAATCTCTTCTTAATATTTATTTATACCTTTACTCTCCCTAAGACTCAATTATATATCTTTAACCTATACACACATCCCTTAATATAATTCCAGGATCCCTTTATTCACTTCTTTTTCTCACTTCTCCTTTTCTATGGTTTTCTGAGAAAGGAAAAGTCTGCTCAAAGGTGCTTTGAAGTAAGCAATTCCCTTTTTTGGAACTATTTTGAATACACTTAGAAACACAATTTATTTCAAGTACTACTTGTTGCCACATTGTACAACTAGATATAACTTCAAACGTCATACAGCTTTAAGGTATTTTAATCAATGTATTTTGTTGTTAGTATACACTTCGTACTCAGAGTCAGCGCACATTTCCTACACTGTGTTCAAACACTGCAGCAGAGCATGAGCACTCAGTGCTGACATGCACTGTTTGCTGAACCTGGTACTCCAGCCAAAGATGCCATCACTTAGTTAAACTGCTATATAGAGTTTCATGCACACAGCATGAAACTCTATACAGCATAAACTCAACTTAGCACCAGGAGTTATGGTTTTGTCAGCTGATTGCAACATCCCTCCTTCTTCTTCAAATCGCTGCGTTGCTGCGCTTCAGGGGCATCGGGGAGCTGTTATGCACAAACACAATTTCCCTCAGTCCTGCATCACTGACTGTGTAAATACTTTCATCTTCGCTGTCATGGATGAGGAAGGGAAAAATTTAAACCACCGAGCAAAAGAGAAATAAAACAGCGTGGTTTGCTGAGTGAAGCAACAATGGACCCATGAAGAAGTGAAAGTGATACCGTCACAGTTTACATGAAACTGGCGTCTGTTTCAGTCACCCACAACTTCTGCTTTGTTAATGTCAGACTGTTTTTAACCCCTTAATACATAAGTTTTCCTTGTTTATTTTCTTTAATCTTCGTCTTTATTACACTATTTATTTAGTTTTTTGTATTTATTAAGTTTGTGTCGCTTTTATTGGCCAGAACATTAATTATTCCAAGAGGCCTGATATTTGTTGCTGATGCAGTGGTTCCTGATAAAACAGTGTGAAAACATCATATTTGGATTTGTCTGATTAACAGTATACTGCTTAGAACACAGACCAATAGTTTTGTATGTAGTGTAGTGCTGGCCTTGTTTTTCCTACTCCTCCTTCCTTGGCTCATGTGTGCATGTGTATCCCTGGAGGAACACTTTCTGGTTCCCTCTAGATCCCACGCCAGCACACCCAAAACTCGTCACCATTGTGACCTCCTGTGTGTGCCAGCCAGTGCACACACACACAGGCTCTATTAGTCTGGGGCAGGTTGTTCTGGTAACCCAGCTCAAAGAGCAGCAGCAGCTTCAGTGACAACGCCTATCCCAAATGACCTCCAATGGCACGATGAGCAGGATCATCTTCTCTGATGAGAGAAACTTAAAGTGCCGCTAATAAAAGTGGATGTGTGACTTGTGCTACATCTCCTCCTACATGTACTGCTGCCTTTCTAGCAGCGTGGACATCTGTTGCTTCATGGATTGAAGTCCAAGTTCAAAAATGTAGACATTTTACAGGAGATCAATTAGTTTGTGTTAGTTTGACCGGCAGACATGTGTCGATTCAAATCAAAGGGCATGAGACTGGAAGACTTTTTCCACCACAACACACACCAAAGAACCCAACTAAAAGTAGCTGGCTTCCTTTTATACTCTACCTGATTCAGGTGAACATCTGGAATAGCCCAAGTCTGGGGTTAGCAAACCAAATGAAAAAATAATCATCCACACAAGCAAAACATCAAACCACAATCCGACACATGATAACATATACACTTCAACCACTTAATTAGAAACACTTTAACCACACTCCCCTAACCTGGCACATTGCTTTGCTCCAGGAGCTCACAAGCAGGTGATTGAGCTGCTTTTACTCTTTAGCTTCACATGCACGATAATGATGAAATGTGAACAGCTCTAAAAGCTTCTTGAAACTGACAAAAAACAGGAGGAAAAAAAGAGCCCTGAATTGTGTAAACAAGGTCTGAAAAGTTAAAAGTATTCAACATTGAAACTTCATCCAGTTCACACTACTGCTGCTTAACCAGGACAGCTGTTGTGTATTACATATGTGAGATGAGAGGCGCTAATGGCTAGGTTACAGTAATCTGTGTTTTCCCTGGATGCCAATCTCCCATAACACAATGTGCAAAGGCTCTGGCTGATACTGGCAGACCACCATGTCATTAATGGTGGTCTGTCCATGTCATTAATTAGTCATTAAACACTGGCTGTGTTTAATGACTCAAATGAACCATCACTTTCTTAGACATTTCTTATAATGATTAACTCCTTGCTAGCATGGCCATCTCCCCGAGTTGCATGCTTTTACAAAGTCAGGAAGAGGATTTCAAGGTTATACTGTGCTCCGTGTAAATCCTGATAAAGCCATGCTGTATGTGGGAAAATCAAACTGCTGTGTTGTAGGTCAAGGTGAGTCTGTTTGCTATGGCCTTGTTTGCTCTTTTTCTCACATTATGGCTCCCATCACTCTCTGTCAGACCTAATTAGTAGACCAGTGCAGCTACAAGACATGAGTCAGCCTCAAACAGTCAAGAAGCTGAGAGTAATGAAAGTTAGTACCTCCACTGCACAGGTGGGAATCAACAAGTATAAATCCTTCGTTATTGTACTTAAGTAGAATTTTTGAGTTTTCAGACATTTATAGATGCTACATGGGGTAAACATGGCCCCATACCATTTATTTTAGGAATGTTGCTGCCATAAATTCAAAATGAACTATACTCGTTCTCAGTTTAAAGATCTATATTTTCTTTATTTGACTGTTAATAAAATATGGGTTTATGGAAATTTTAAATCGTCTTTCAGTTTTTTATTTACATTTTACAGTATCCCAACTTTTTGGGGGTCATATAATGTGACCTATTCATCAGCTATGACAAAGAAAATGTGCATTCATAAATAACATTTGCTACTATTCATCCACTTCACAAAGAAGTGTCAACAAGGAAATAAATGTCTTTGAAAAGCAGCTTTCTGCCATACTCTGCAATTCACTGGTTACTACCAACTTCCAGTCTACATATATCTTTATTTAATGTAATGCCTATTTTTATTTGATCGCTGCCACATAGCACAGAGATGCCACTCCAAATGAATATTATCTAACAGGGAAGACACTGTCAATAAAACAAGCCGTTTTAGTGGAATGGAAGGATTACTTGTACACAAGCTAAGCTTATTGTCTGAAACTGTAGCCATGTAGTATATCGGTCTGAAAAAAGCATGCTACGTACGGGCGATCGTGGCTCAAGAGTTGGGAGTTCGCCTTGTAATCGGAAGGTTGCCGGTTCGAGCCCCGGCTTGGACAGTCTCGGTCGTTGTGTCCTTGGGCAAGACACTTCACCCGTTGCCTACTGGTGGTGGTCAGAGGGCCCGGTGGCGCCAGTGTCCGGCAGCCTCGCCTCTGTCAGTGCGCCCCAGGGTGGCTGTGGCTACAATGTAGTTTGCCATCACCAGTGTGTGAATGGGTGGATGACTGGATATGTAAAGCGCTTTGGGGTCCTTAGGGACTAGTAAAGCGCTATATAAATACAGGCCATTTACCATTTAAAAGTAAACACTGATTTTTATTATAGTTACATGACGACACTAATCCAGGTCCTTTTGAGTATAGTATGAATTGCTTTCTGTTTGGATGCAGTTTTAGAAAGAAAACCGGAGTGACTAATCAGTCATCCAGTATGACAAGCGTCTGTTTGGTTGACATCATCCATGTGGTAAAAGATATGAGTGACGCTAATACCAAACCATAAAATGCACTCATCCAATGGTTAATTTGAGCTGTGACATGTCAACAAATCAATGACATTTCCTTTAAAAGAGCATGATTTAGTTGAGGGAGCTTAGAGTTACTGAGTAGGTTTAATATGTCTACAGGCTGCATTTTAGCTTGTTTGGATGTGTAGCTACTGCTACAGCACTGGCAGTAAGGTTAGTCAAAACCCCATTAAAAAGTGACCAGAGTCTGGCAGGAGAGGACTGCTATCAAAGACGCTTTTGTAAGTCACATTAACACAACATTCTAACCGTTTGAAGAAAAAAAAAAAACAAGCGGTGTTTGAAGAAGGCCAGCATTTTCTAGGGCACAAACAGCATTACCAGGGCAACTAAACCAAAAGTCTCAACTAAGGCATAAGTAACAAAAATGAGAATGATAGCTGTCACTTGTAGCCATAGAGATATGTGCACAATGGTGGGAAAGGATTAGGCAATTCAAGACATTCTGGGTGGTACATTGTGTGAAGCCCCAGCCTGTGCTCACATCAGCTCACACATCAATCTGTGATTATGGCCCAACTCATACGCAACAGCTGGACTACAACTGCTGAGGCTGGATTTATTATAAGGCTTAGAGGTGCTGGGAACCAGGGGCTGCATGAAAATCACTATGTGCTTGTCTGGTCATTGAAAAATCAACTATGCACTAAGTTGTCCCAAAGTACAAAGTATTGCATGAGGGAGGTAGGCATGCATTGACACTGTCCATGCTTGGCATTATAGCCATTTGAAAGTCACATCCTTCTCACAGCTTTTCCTCCACTATAACCAATGATGCGTTCTGTTGTGTTCATGTGAACAAACAACTGTTGCCAAGTTCCAGCTGTTGCAACCCTGAAAAGGACAAGCGGACGGATGGAGTGACAACTATGTGATTTTTGTCATTAATTCAATTAAAATGGAGGAAAAAATATCCACATACAAGTTTAATGTCAACACAAAATGCACAGGTTTATTGAATACGAATAACTTGTGCCAGTTTAACTCAATTGTTTAAGTTGCTGCCAAAGCAAAACATCTCTGTGCAACCAATGTCCACTATTGAATGAACTCAATCTGACATATTCTTTATTTCATTGTGCCACTGCTGTGTGCGCTTTGAGTGCTGTAAGGACCAGTGCATGAAACTCTAGCAGGTTCCAGAGAGCACGCCACTGCAAAACAAGTTTTAGTTTTAGACATTTTCCAGCTTCCTCGAGAGTTAATTTAGGGCCTCCTTTAAATTTACACATAATTTAAATGAATAAACTTGATTGTACTAATTTCAGTGGATAAACCAGCAGCCAAAATACTGTACTGTCCCTCTAAGGGGCATGGCACAGAAAATAACTAAATAATTACCCCTTTAAATATGTTTATTAAAAATACATTTTTAAATATAAACTGCATAAAACCAGTTGTAGTGAGAAGAAACAAGGTGACTAGAATAACAGCTAATAACCTACCATGGTTGCCTCTATCAATGATAGAAACTACAACCAAAATGTGAAAATTGTGAAAACAATCTATATTTGGGCTGAAATCCATTTATAATATCAGTTTCAGAAGTTGTACTGAGCTCAAGCTCACATGATGTGGTCTGGTGTCTTTCTTTAACTGACCTTGTTTTCTCTGGTTACCACAGAATAAAGCTGACAGACTGGAAAAGCTTGTTTAGGCCAGAGAAAATGGCAGAGATGGAATATCAGACAAATAACCCCAAGGAAACCTTCACATTGGCACATTGTGATTTCCCATTTTGGCATATACATGGGAAAAAAAGAAAAGAAAACAGGTCTGAACTGGTAAAAGGCTGATGGAACGAAGCACTACAAGAGTGAGAAGAATCTAATTTCACACACTGACAAAAGCAAACAGCTGCACATGCAGTGCACTTGTGTCCTCCAAAGAAATGAAGAGACCATTCAGTCTGCTCATACCAGTGGACAACACAAGCTGAAATGATACTGAATATAAAACTCAGATTAGCACAGAAGGTGATTCTAGGTAGAAAATGACAATTTCAAGACTTTCTTCACAGAGTATAAATGAACAAGAACAAGAGTTAAAAAAAGAAAAGAAAAAAATATTTTCAAAGCTGGAAGATGATTTATTTTTTTTGTTTTGTTTTCATTTTTTAAAGGTCTGTTTTCAAAGAAACATGCATTATTTCAAGCATATACTTGAATTAAATACCTAACTCACCTTTGTTGGTGAAATAGGTACATAATTATTTGAATCCACTTCAAACATTAGTTACAGGTCTGCTATGAATCTGATTATTTGTGATAATAGAGTGCTTGCTTACTCTGCAAGAGATGCAACTATGAGACCAGTTAAAGTATATAGCTGGAGTTTCTCTTGTAGCATGTATGTAGTTTTCAGAGAAAACTGTTTTATCAGTAAGCTTAACAGTTTGTATTGTCAGCAGACGTTTACATGGAACATCTATGGGTGGGATCTGCGTGTCCTGGGGGGCCGTCTGGCAGCCACGTTATAAACTGCTGCAGCAGGTACCCAAAGACACAGAGAGACAGAGCGCCAATTGTCACTGGTGTTATCTGAACCGAGTGGTGGCAGTTGGTGGGGTAAGTTTCACCCAGTGTAAATGTGAAGTGACAGTGCATTATTGTGATAAAAATCAAACAGGGGGCAGTCCTATTCCAGGGGCTCAGCCGGCCAGAGACAGGGATACGGTGATAGGGGCCAACTTTCTAATGAGAGCTGAACCCAAACTGCCTCTTCCTCTTTGAGTGAGCAGTGAGAATCTCCTGTAGCTAGCAGCCCTTTTCTGTCGCTGCTCAGTCCCTTTCAGTCCCTACCTGTGGAGAAATATATGAGCGTATTCCACTAAAATCCTCACACAAAAACACTTTGCCCCGTTTTGGAATTTCACATTTATGGTAGTAGCAGTAACAGCGGGAAAACATAGAGGAAGGAACAGTGACAGAGCGATGCAGCACGTGAGGTGAAAAATCTGGCAGGGAATTGTGGGAACATATGGCACAGGATGAGAGGAGCAACGGGAATCATCAGGATGGCTTAAAGGAGGCAAGAAAATTTTTTATCATTGTTAAACGGCAATGACAGATGAGAAAAAGGCCAGCTCAGTGTTGGGGAGTTCCTAAATTCATGGAGGTATTTTATCGTGTATTTGCTAATCCCCTCATCAGAGTGAAAGTGAAAGGGTGGTGGTTTTTTGGAGGGCGAGTGCAACCCCAACATTCCCTACTGCGTAGGTCAGGGAACCCTATTTCACTAGCCCTAACCAGCCGCCACTACACTGCCATGGCATTATGGAGCTGTTGCCATGGAGATGTGGGTCAAAGCACTGATGTGCAAGAACAGCGTGGATTTGGTTTTTGGCAGAGGACTGCATGCAGCACAGGCTGGAGCCGGCAGTAAACTGCAGCTGAATGTAGGTCAGTAGGATTCTCTAGAGCAGATGCAGGCTGAGGCAAATGCAACGGAGGGGAGGGAGGGGCTGGGAACACTGGCTCTTACGTTAAATGGAGAGCTGCAAGAAATGAAAAGCCAGTCCACTGCAGTTACTTGAAAGAAGTGAGGATTTGGAAAGGGTCAGATTAGCTTTTTACTTTGGGGTTTGTTTAATGTTGCATGAATATGACATAACCACCAAAAGCTACGCATGCATCCGTCTATTTGGGCCACACTAGTTACTGTTTAGCTCTCCAGGAACTCCTGCCTCTGTGCTCACTGAATCCAGTTGTTCAAGAGCTTTGTGCTTCAGTTTTAGCCAGTGAAATTCTACTAATTTATTAGCATTAATTAGCAGATTTATTTGTTTGCATATTAAACAACGTACACATGTACGTATTCAGCTTGTTAGCCAAGTTTAGTAGAATAAGCTGATAGAATAGCAGTCCGTTTTTTTGTGAAATGATGAACATTTCTGGCCCCAAAATCAAGCTCCAAATGTGGCAATGGCTAACATGATGATTACAACAAGATGCACATTTTGCAAATGGTATTTCCCATGAAGAGCAAAAAAAGTAAAGCAAGCTATACTTTAGGGCCTAAGTTACTTCCATATGAACACACAGCATGTCTGTTAGATCTTAGATCTGAGATAGAGGCTTCTCTAACAAAGAAACATGAACTGAAATCAGCATCAAAGATGGTTATTGAAGTACTTCCAGTTTTTTTTTTTAAAAAGTGCAAAGCATTATGTCAGCTGACATTAAAAGTAATTTAGATTATGCGACATGACAAGACTTGCTTGAGGAAGGACTTTGGTCAGGTGAAACCACTCTGAGACCTTGCCCTAACCCATCATATGATTCACTGAGATGAAACGTCTTCACAAACTCAAAGAAGTCCAGTTGCTTCTTTTTCAAGCTCTCAAGACTACAATGACCTGGATGGCCGAGAGCCTACACACACAACTAAAACATTACAACAGGACTTCACAAACCAGTGAGTGACATTAGGGGGGCTACGTGCATCTTTAATATACAGTCTATGACTGACAGCTTTTTGCAGATCATTTTAGTTTTCAGTTTCACTTACTATTGTCATTACTACAAGACAAGAATCCTATTATTATGATGATGATGATGATGATGACTATTATTATTATTATTATTATTATTATTATTATTATTATTATTATTATTATTATTATTATTGGAGTGGTGATTTTGTTTTCTTTGTTACTTAGATGGCTCTTTTGTCTGCAGTATTATTAGATATTTGAGGTGGATACATTTATGCACAGTTAGAAATATTGAATTCAGAAACCTGAATTTAGTAACCATTATGTATTACATGTACATGAGTTCATCCAGAGGTAATAAAATGTGTGATCCACTACGAGGGGAAATTTCCCACTTCAACCAAAGCCCAAAAAAATCTAAATATTTATGTAAAGTGAGGTCTGTGGTCATTATTCTGTTTCTGTTTCAATGGGGAAGTCTTCCCAGCTACTTGGATGTAACATAGAACTTCTTCACCTGCAGTGTGAAGGCATACTTCAAAACCATGGAAAATCTCTGACTCTAAAAGAAACAATACAAAAGTATCCAACGAGAGATGGATTGCTATCCTTTCTTTTAGAGTATCACCCTTTTAACAGAAAATGCTAATGAGCCACTGGAAAGAAAATGGGGAACTAGTAGCACTGGCATTGTTTTGCTATTGTCATATTGAATCACAGCCTTGACAGAAGAAACTGTTGACTAATTCCTTTACTTGGGTGCGGGGGTAAAACTGAGTCAGTGAGCAAGTTTAAGAGAGGGACAGCAATGACGCTGCTCTCAACTTCAAAAGGCTTCAAATCTTTTTATCTCTTGAAAGACATTTTTTTTAAAGGATAGACATGAAAGGAAACCCTTAATGTTAAATAGACTTATATATTTGTCAATGAATCAAGGCAGTTTTCAATGAAAAAAGAACTTCGTCAGTCTGTCTATATTTATGGCCAAATGAGTTTACTGATTTCAGATTAAGGGGATGTTTCAATCACTGCATGTCTGTATAAAAAAGGAACTGGTCTGTAATAGTGGTGCAAACAATGAAAATACTCAGAAACAAACATGAGACGCAGAGGAGCTTCTAAATTAAGACACACTTGTGCTATCATGCATTAAATGGAGCTGACTGCACTAAATATAAACAGGAGAGGCTGTTTGTGGAAGCTGAAATGGTTAGGCCGATTGTGAAAATAACTAGCAAACCCTTAGCAACACTGATCATTACTAATGTGATTTGCAGTAAACAGACTAAACATGCAAATCCGCAGATATATCATCACTCAGTGCAGGAGAATGGTTTGCATACGGTTGTATGAAGCAAGAGGTGAAGAGGTTCAGTATTTGAATTTTTCAGACTTATGTAAATTTAGAAAGGCTGACTGCTGTTGTCATGGTTACAACAAACACTACTAAACCAAATGGCATTAAACGATCTGGTAACAGCCTTGAATGCCATAAATTAGTCAGAAGCTATATACAAGATTAGGATGTAGGACCTGTTCTCCTTTTAACTGGGGAAAGATGAGTGCTTGTGATAGCCACAGGCTATTTTCCCTTGTCTCTTTCAAAGATGGTGCTGATTCACAACCAGGGACTTTCAGCCAACACTGTTGTCACTTGTGACGGAGTTCTCCATTTACAGAAAATGACTGTGCAGCCAGTGAAGGCTGTATCACTGGGAGACCTAGGGATTTTTTCTAAAAATACAAACAAGAGAAGAGCATCAAAACAAAAATAGCTCAGATAAAACATTTATTCATCCTTTACAAAGGATGACTACCTCATGGCCTGGAAATAAAATGACCTTTTCTTGTTTTCTAGATAACTACTCGTTTTTGTAATGTATCATCCAAACTCTGAGGGTGAAAGCCTCTTAGAGCTTGAATAATAGACTTGGAGAATACACGAAAATACGTAATATGGTATCATAGTGTTAAAAGGATCTGGCTGTTGCATCTCTGTTATTGAAAAATGTACAGAATGTCTGAACTTGAAATAGGCTCGTTAAAACCACAGAAGATTTAAACAATAACTAACAATAAGGCTGAAACTGGCAGACTGCCAGCACAGATCACCATGATCCTCTTTCATTATAGCTGATGTCACCCATTAGGTCATGAAGGCTTATCCTGAAGTCTAGAGCTGAGCATCTTAGTCTTTTGGAATCAACAAGGGACAGGGCTGACTGAGATACACAGGGATACTGAAAACACTCATATGGTAGCTAGTTTTTCTTTTTCTTATCCTTTTAACTCTGATGGAGTCATAGTTGAAACAAGTGTAAACTCATCGAGAACCAAGAACCAAGAACACAGATTTCTGTACTGACTTTGTTTTCTATATTGACTTTGCAAACATCCCCTGCTGGCAAGTAGGAAGAACACTGATTTAAACCATATTCCCAGATTTTAACCATATTAATTAGGGATGGAACACCAATACCAGTGTTTAAAATAATATAGCATAAATCTTTGAAGATTTATAGCACACTGGACAAAGAAAGGCCACAGTAAAAGGCTTTTAATCTGTCAGTGTCCCGATGGCAAGGCTGATATGAGGCAATATGACCATATCCTCCCCATTCTTTTCTTGAAAACTTCAATTACAGCAGTTAGTGTAGAAGTGCATGTAGAGGGCTTGGGAACATACCATTAACAGACCTCAGAAGAACTTTGAAAAGATGACACAAATGCTTTTCCAGCATTCCACAGAGAATATGTACATATGCCCCAGAGCGAGAAGTGGGAGAGCTCACATTCTCGGACATACAGGGCCCACAATTAGCCACTGATGGAGTGCAGAACAAGAAGGTCGAAGAGGTCTTGTTGAGGATGAAATAGCTCAAATGGGATTAACTGTTAAATTCTGCTGAACTGAAAGAGTTGCAATGATGTGCAGTGCATAGGGCACATTTTCAGCCTGTTTCCCATAAGCGCCACAAATGCGATTAAGTCCAGGCAGTGCGTGCGTGCCACATAACCAAGAATGTCCCTGCACTGGTCAAAGTGAACTACAAGTGAGATATAATGTGCTCATTGTACTCAAAAGAATCACTTTGTATGTTCGGTAAGAAGAATGTCAAAGAAGCGTTTAGGCTGCTACTATATACAGGGTTCATTTAATTTCAATTTGAATTAATTTATATAGTGGCAAATCACAACAATAGTTACCTCAATGCACTTTATATTGCAAGTACAAGAACTGACAATAATAGGGAGAAAAATCCAACAATCAAAGTGGGAGGGAAAAATTCCTTTTAACAGGAAAAATCCTGACAGAACCAGTCTTAGTGAGGTGCAGCTATTTACAGGTTGAGAGTGTCGCCTGGTTGGTGGCAACAGTTGATTGAGGCAAAGATACCAGGAGCAGGTAATCCACAGAGGCATTTTAAACAAATATGTTCCCTATATAGGGAATGACCAAAGTATTCCCTAAATGCTTTAGGCAATCACTGAAAAGGTTAATATTTTGCATGCTCTGTTAACTTCTTGATGTCTAAGTCGCCATCTGTGATTACTTTAACCCTAAAAGATTAGAATTAGAATGTGATTAATTTTTATTGATGCCCACAGTCTTGGCAGTTAGTGTTAATAATCGCTAGCTGTACCTGAGGAAGAAGAGGAGTCATACTAATTGGAAGGTTGGTGCTTTTATCACATTACTATATTTCTTAGTACCTCCTTTTTAATTTAAGCACTGGAGCCATTTGGGACTTACCCTTTTTGTGAACCAACCTCAAGTTGACACATGTTGATTTCAAGCATAGTTCAAGATCAGTTACAGCCGGATTAGACAGGGAGACAGTGGTTTCACACAAGTAATGGTTGTGGTCCAACGAGACTGTTTGCACTGGACACATATAATTCACAACATTACTAAATCTAAATCAAGAATTCAACATTTGTAGAAATAATTAAGAATTTTGATGGGCTTTGATGTCAATAAAATGGAGAATCACCAATGAAAATTGGCAGCATGCACTGTATGACATGACATCAGTGTCGATGCCATCCATCCATCCTCTTCCTCTTATCTGGAACTGGGTCTTGGGGGCAGCAGCTTAAGCAGAGAAGTCACCAGCCCACTCATGAACAAGACCCAAAGATACTCCTGGGGCAGGAACTCGTCCCTGACCCGGAATGGGCAATCCACCCTTTTCCATCTGAGAATTATGGCCTCAGATTTGGAGGTGCTGATTCTCATTCACACCTCTTCACACTCGGCTATGAACCATTCCAATGCGAGCTGGGGGCCATAACACGATGAAGCCAACAGAACCACATCATGCTCAAAAAGCAGAGACAAGATTCTGAGACCACCCAAGTGAAAGCCTTCCACCACTTGGCTACACCTAGAAATTCTGTCTATAAAAATTATGAACAGAATTGGTGACAATGTCTGTGCCTTCAGTCTAAATACACAAAAGTTGGCTATACTGCACCAACCAAGTGCTCCTGGCAAAAAGCATTTACCTAAACCATTCAGCTGAGGTTGGTGTTCCTTAATGAAGGAGAAGATCTGCCATTTTAGAGCTGAAAAAGAGGCTCTTTTGGAATAACACAACATACCCCAAAAATCTTGTGGTTTCAAAAGCTACTAACTAAGGAGAGATTTGTTTGTTTTTGTCTCTTCATAGCTGATAGTTGGTCACTAGCAAACATCGCAGCCTCTGGTTGCCTGGGTAACCCTGTAATGCATTTACTACCCTATCCTATGTCAATCAGTGGTATCCTTTGTGCTCATTTCTCTTTAATCACATGCCTTGAAACTGATAAAAGTTTAACTAGTTGACCAGCCCACAGGTCTGGTCAACGAGCCAAATTCAGTGACTTTTTGGTCACCATGTTGCTGCTAGTCACTTCACTTCAGTGTGTACTTGTTGCAGAATCATCTGATTTCAGAACTTAAAAGGAGAAAAAACTGCAGCAGACTACAACTATGGACATTACTTATATTTTGATTACATCAAAGAACAAGAGCATGGTGGCAAACTTCTTCCAGAACAGAAACTACTGCGTCCCCCCCACACACACACACAACATGTCATGGCCTGTAGATATCTCGTAATATGAACTATAATCTGATCTGATGGATTTGATAACCATGGCTGTAGGCATTAATAACACATGGAACAAACCTTTTCCCACAGTTCTTCTGTTTTTGGATATGACTAAGCTAGAACACAAATACACCTGGGCTCACCAAACCTTTTTTTTTTTTCAATGGCTTTTTTTCTTAATACTTTTCTTGACTTCACCATCTCTCTTGTAATGTACACATTTACTTTAAAATATGGGCTGGCATGTGAGATGGATTGTTGGTTCATTCCAAATTTCATTAACAAATTTCTAATAAAGGTTCTCTTATCTTTTTGGTTCTGGCATGTGTGAACTACAGCAGATGTAAATGACACAAAAAGAGTAGTTTTCCTGATTTGCCCTGGTCTTTCACTGTCTATAGATAACAACTCAGACCATGAGCGTGAAAAATATATTTCTTTCTCTCATATATACACACAGATCTAGAGTTAAGGGTAGTAGTTTGGGGTAAGGTTATCAACCACCCCTTTTTATAAATTCATACCCTTTGTCCATTTCATTTTTACCGAAAAACAGATGAGCTTAAACAAAAACAAACATGTGCTGTCAAAATGAATGGAATGGTGGAGTTTAAGAGGTTATTTTATTTTATTTTATATGAGCTCACTGTTGGTGTAAAAATACCAGATGCAGCAGGGCATTGCTGTGTCCTGGAGCAGATACCCAGCAGGAACTGGTGCCTCCAACACCCAAAACAACCCCTCCAAGGTTAGCACACTGCCAGCTGGCTTTCAGCCACAGAGTGCTCTCTTCCTTCTCAGATCCCCCAAGCTGGCCTCTCTATGATTATCAACAACTGGTGAAAAAAATGTGGAGTTCAAGGACTTGCTTGGGAGCTCTAACAGCCACTGCCCTGACCCACCTGGATCATATCAACCCACTCAGCTGTCTACTCTAACAGACAGGTGGCCTAATGAAGGTCAGGGGCAGAGGAGGCACATGATAAATCCTTTGGTTGGCTTGAAAATTGGCTCTTACTGCAAAAATACTAATAAATAATAATACAAATTATTTAAAAATTTAAAAAAAAAACTTGCAAAGAGAAATACTTTGCTTGTAGCTAATTAAACAAAATGAAAAGAAAAATCAATTTGATGTGGAAGCTAACAGGACAGCATGGTCCTGGAGCTTTTTACAGAGGAAAATGATTTGTGATTACAAAGTTCCAGAAACCAAACATAGCTGACTTAAATTTAAAGTACTGTAGTCTACAATGTAGATGGTCATTATAACACCCCAAGGGTGCAATCTGAAAACACCAATGAAGGGGAAAATGTGCTCCTTTTGCTTTTAATAATAAACCAACATTTGCAGCACAGTCGGCATTTTTGCTGTGCTAAACCTTTTTTTTTAAATGTTATTGGTACTTTTATCCAGCATTTTGAATACAAAAATTAATGATATAATAGATATGATAGACAATATACCCATCAGTGGCTGACAGGGGTGGCTGTATCACAGGAGGTCGAGCAGGTTATCTGCTGATCGGAAGGTTGGTGGTTCGGTCCCTCGATCCCCTAGTCTCCATGCCAAATATCCTTGGGCAAGATACTAACCCCTACTTACTCTCCGATGTGTCCATCCGTCACCAAGGTATAAAAAAAACCAGATAAACAGAAATATACCCAGTGACTGTAGTAGATGCTTATTATTATTATTATTTTTTCATATGTTAACATTTTTCTTTTCTCTGTGTCTGGGTGACAGACCAACAGCAACACAAGCAAGAGCTGTCCAGAGACAGTTTATACCGCATACATTGGAGATTGCTTTTATCAGGCAATAGATGCTCTCTGTAGGTAGACGGTAGCTATTTGTATGTTGTACTAACCAACGCACCGCCACCAGAGAACCAAGTTCAGCCTAATAGACATCAAACCAGTGATTTTATTCATTAGCTCCAAATCTAAATTAATTTCATTTCATCTCAAACAATGATAAATATATATATATATATATATATATATATATATATATATATAACTGTGTTGGCAGAGGTAATGAAACAAAACTTGAATGAATTGCCAATGAAAAATTTTGTATGCCAATCAAAGCTGCAACCAACATTGTGTCACTCTTCAGAATAGCCACTGAAATGAAACTGATCATCAGAATGAACTGGTAATTCAAAGGTCTCTAAAAGTTGATTCTGTTCATCTGTACGTAGCGTTTTCAGTGGGAGAAACGTTTCATCACTCATCCAAGTGACTTCTTCAGTCTCAGATAATTCAAAGGCCAAAGTTTCCCTGTTGTCTCTGTTTCTGGAAATGGCAGTCCCCATAACGCAGCATTAAGACTGTTTGACAGAGAAACTTGAAGTGATACTAAACATATTAAGTAAGGTACTAATTATATTTAGGATACTTAAATATACTTCTGACTTCCTTATTTCCACCTACATACAGCGCTAATAATGGAAAAAAACAGATGATCTATTTTTTTTTCTTTTACTTGTTGGCGTTGGAGAACATGAAATGAATATGTTTGAACATTTTCATTTTGGATGAAATGAAAAGCTGAGGCCAGTTTTTATGTGCTTTCTGTTCTTGGTAGTGCTGTGTCGACAAAATGACAATTACACAACTGTTGTTGATAGAAACATTTTTCCCATCATCACAATCAAAACTTCCATGTGATACCACTATCATTAGCTGTTTTCTGCTATGAGGGAAAATACAACTGTTTTTTCAGCTCCAATTACATAACCAAGCACCACTGCTTCAAATTTCAACAAGAAATAGACTCTTTCCGCACATAATTAAAGCTGTATTTGCTGCTTGTAGGTGATCCACTGCTTACTCCAGCTGTAGCGATAGGTAATGGGTGATTACCCATGAGAGCATGCACCCGACGTTAACACCTAAACAGGTGAATGTTTTGTTTGTGCCAACAATTTAAAGAGGACTGTAAATAAAGTGTGAACATATGACAGTGAACCAGTTAATTGTGGACTTTGCGCTGTGGTCCAACGGTATCTGGAAGATCTTAGCTTGGTCATTCTCCACCACCCTAGGGGGCGTCTCCCATTTTGACCTGAGGACTTCCAGGCCATACAAAGCACAGATGTTTCTGTATACTACGCTGGCCACTTGGTTTAATGGCATTCCATGTATGCCCTGCCTGCTAGCATCTTGCACCCTGCTGTTATGTGCTGGATTGTCTCAGGGGCAACTTTATACAGTCTGCACCTGGGGTCTTGCCTGGTGTGATAGATCCCAGCCTCTATGGATCTTGTGCTCAGAGCTTGCTCCTGTGCTGCCATGATTAGTGCCGCTGTGCTGTCTTTCAAGTCCAGCTTTGTCCAGCCACTGGTGGGACTTCTGGATGTCAGTCAGCTCCTCTATCTGCAGGTGGTGCATACAGTGCAGGGGCATGTCCCTTCATGATGATTCCTCCTCTTGCTCATCTTTCTTGGGTTTCTGCTGCCTGAGGTATTCACTGAGCATGCAGTCGGTTGGAGGCAATTTCCTACTCGTGGATGTTCGTTGTCTCATCCTGGACTGTGGTACTGACGCTCACTAGCCCCCAGTCTCTTTCCTTCCGCTTAGCATACAGTCTCACAGTGCTGGACTCGGGATGAAGCCCTCCATACATGGTTTTGATGTCAGTGGCTTCTAACTCCTCCTTTGGCCAGGTTTTTATCCCAGCAGGGTACCTGATCCCCATGAGAAAACCTAAAGTTTCAGTGTAGTTTAATGTATAAATAATTATTGTAGCCATTTAGTCATTCATTGAAAGCTATCTCTGCAGCACAATAGTCTTCTCTAACTGAACTGGAGTCATGTTCTATACAATGGCATTAATAGGAAATGGACAAACACAGATCTGCCCTTTGTGAGAAGTACCTAATGCAATCTCACAGAAACAAATCACTGATCCAGCCACAGCAAGCTGTGTAATAACAAAGCCTCTGCCAATAGCTAAATATTTGATCTTTCTAAAATATTCAAGTACAAATATTATTTTTGTTCCTCTAAAGCACTGATAAGGTCATTGCAGCTTCACCTGTACGATATTTACTGAATTCTTTGTGTCCTGTGTAAATAAACCTCATCAGTAAAACAGGAAGAGGTTTTCTGAAACCGAAACACAACAGCTGAGCAAAAGGCATATTATCAGGTTCAATATTTTACAGCATTTAACACAGTATTTTAATATCAGTTGATACTAATATCAATACCAACTAATACCACAATGTTATTCAGCAAAAATATCTCTCTCTTTCTCTGTGTGTGTGTGAGTATGTAGGTGTGTGTGTGCGTGCGTGTGTCAGCACAGGAGGTGGTTCCTATTAACTTCTGGACATAAGTAATGGGTGAGGCCTATTTAGTTATCAATCAAACAAAAGATTAAATGGCAACAGGCCCTAAAGTCATCTCATAAAAGTTTTTACTGTAGGAATACATTGTAGTTGAAATGAACTGATGGGAGCTTCACAGTTTTGATGTTGGTACAGATGCTATTGGCTCTTAAATACTTGCTTTAAATGGTGTTAGTCTGATGCATCACACCCAGCGGCAGTCCTGTTCACTGAAGCCAGAGATCAGAGATTCCCACGATGCAATTTGTCATTAATTGGTAGCAAGTGGCCATAAGGTTTATCAAAGAAATGCCTGTAGATATTAAAACACTGTCCAAGGCTTTGAAGACAGAAATGATGAGCCTGGAACAGCACACTGGATACTCAAGGACTTCATATCAAATCAACAGCTTAATATCAAGATCATAGTTGAGGACAAGCTCAAACTGAGGCGATAATACTCCATGGATAATTAAAACTGAGAAATGTGATTTTTAGCGTGTCAGGTGCCATCTCATTGCAGTTCACATGAAAGCAAATTTGGGATTTTTGGTTTTGAAGATTGAAAAGAATCAATTCAATTTTATTTAGCACAAAATCACAACAACAGTTGCCAAAAGGTGGTTTATATTGTAAGGTAAAGACCCAACAGGGATGGTGTAGACTTACTTGGGACCTCTGAATAAAAATGGAACACAGACAATCATAAATATATCAGTTATACTAAGCTGGTTCTCTTTGTTGGGGCTTATATTAGCCTAGAAGTGACAAATCAAAAACAAACAAAGACACTAAACTATGTAAAAAAGAAGTTCAAGATTAAAGAAACATGCAGCTGTTATGTCTTAATATCATTTTACCTACACCCACCTAGCCAAAGCAACTCAAGATCACTGTATTAGCACTATATCATTAAAACTAAATTCAGTACTAAAATACTGAACAATCCCCCTTCTTCCAGTTTCTAAGTATTAACACTTTTCTGGCAGAAGCCCCATTAAATACTTATAAACAGATATCTAAATTGGTTATGCCACCACTTACTGCACACTAACTACCTTTAAAAAATAGTTACCGTGAGTCAAAGTAGATAAAATACCCAACTTAAGTCTGTCTTTATAAGCTCTGGCTTTGACTACTTGATACAAAGATGCCACGTAAACTAATAGACGAAATAATGGAAACTGATCTGACTTCTATTTTTGCTGGCTGGCAGCAAGATATCAAATCTCGGAAGTCAAGAAAACTTTGAATTTTAATCAGTTTCATTAGTTTCTGCTGGGTAACACACAAGTATTTTTATACTTGTACTATAATTGGGCGATCGTGGCTCAAGAGTTGGGAGTTCGCCTTGTAATCGGAAGGTTGCCGGTTCGAGCCCCGGCTTGGACAGTCTCGGTCGTTGTGTCCTTGGGCAAGACACTTCACCCGTTGCCTACTGGTGGTGGTCAGAGGGCCCGGTGGTGCCAGTGTCCGGCAGCCTCGCCTCTGTCAGTGTGGCTACGATGTAGCTTGCCATCACCAGTGTGTGAATGTGTGCGTGAATGGGTGGATGACTGGATGTGTAAAGCGCTTTGGGGACCTTAGGGACTAGTAAAGCGCTATATAAATGCAGGCCATTTACTATAATTGTGAAACTCATAGAAACTGGTCAGCAATGAAAAAAATGACAAAAATAATCATTAGGGAGCATGATAGGTCAGAGGGAAGTTCCAGATTCTTCTTCCATCCAAAAACATAGTTAATGCTGCCAATCTGGGCCCAGGACACTCTTGCAAAAGACTTTCTTAATCTCAAGAGTTTCACTTCCTGGGTAAACAAAAGTTAATACTGAATAATCCCATGTAATGGGTCACTGAAAAAAAAACTACTTTAGAGCTTTAGAACACATCCAGTCAATTAGCCAGCCTGATTGATTACTCTGGTACCATTCCTGAAAATTAACTTGTCTAGATAATGATTAAAATGGGTGGGTTTTTTATTTTATTTTTGTGATTGATTTTTTTTTTTTTTTTTTAGTAAAATAAGCCAAAATGAAAGAAGCAGAACTGGCTAATTTTAATTTCCTTAAAATAAATAAATAGATGATGTAAACATGGGGCATGCAGACTGGTTTATTTTTACAGTGCACAAGCTCGGCATGCGGTGCACTGGGGGACTAAAGAGCCACTCTGCGAGACACATGCTGCTCCTGCTGAATCTGTCAGCCAGTGGCATCCACGTGGCTCCAGCCGGCCTCTGCTGAGACAGCAATCTAGCCAACAAAAGTCTTATCAACAACCACAAACAACAGTCTGACCTCCCCATCGCCCTAAAAACTGCAGAGAACAGACACGCACAGTCTTTTTCTGCCTACAGACCTGTGTTCAATCAAATTCAGAGAAAGGGGAACGATGAATCAACATACAAACTTAACACAGCATGTGATGACTTCAGCATCTTTTAGAACATCCATGGATTTCCTTTATCCACTTCAAATAACTTCTTCAAAGAAGGGGTGATTGTGGGATCAAATCTTTAGGAGGGGCTCAGCCCCCAATCATAATGTAAAGCATACAGTGCCTCACAACTGATGTTAATGGAAGATGCTGTTTGCAAACATGTTCAGTCCTTTTGGCCTTTGAAAACTTCAGTTCAACTTGGTAAACATTACAGTGTTAGCTTAAAAAAACAATCTCATTAACTGGGATGACCTACTATAGAGTCTAAGAATGATGAATAATGAATAATCAGTTTTCAATGTAATACACTTGTTTTAGGGTGGGCAGTTCAGTTCTCAAATCTAAGGCAAAGGCTCAGTTGTGTTGACCAGGCAATCTGTAGCAAAGCAGATAAGACAAATAATATGCACACTGTTGTTAGGTGGAGGTTTACCCTGGTGCAGGTGTGCCGCAGCGGTCAGTTGAAGAATCCGCGAGTTTCTCTGTGAATTTCCCATTACGTCGTAGCGCACTCGGTGCTTGTTTGGAAGTTTAGGGTTTTTTTCGCTGTAAAAAGAAGTTTTCTTCCCACGCACAACGGACGCTAATGTTTTTGTCACTTTTAATGGAATCAAACTCAAAGTAAGGTCAGTTCTTCCACGCTTTAAACCAGGGGTCCCCAATCCCTGTCCCTCACCCTGGGTCAACACACCTGAATCACATGATTAGTTCATTATGAGGCCTCTGGAGAACTTCAAGACATGTTGAGAAGGTAATTTATCCCTTTAAATCAGCTGTGATGGATCAAAGACACATCTAAAACCTGCAGGGACACCGGCCCTCGTGGACTGGGATTGGGGACCCCTGCTTTAAACGCTGCATGCTCTCTCCCGCACTCGATATATTATCCATTGTTGATCTGCACACAGCTGTCGTCACTAACGTCGCACTTGCTTACGTCACTGTCATGAGACATTCTCGCAAAAAAATCACGGTTTTAGTAACGCAGTAACGCAGCGTTCCTACGGGAAAGTAACAGTAATCTAATTACCGTTTTTGCAATAGTAATCCCTTACTTTACTCGTTACTTGAAAAAGTAATCGGATTACAGTAACACGTTACTTGTAACACGTTACTGCCCATCTCTGGTAGACATCACGCTGTTACTCCATACACCTGGACCAAAAGCAAACTGGTAAAGGAAGGGTTTTCATACAATTCATACAAAGCCTGCCTTTATTCAGCACAGCATGTCAGGTTCAAATGCAAGACTGGAGAATAGATATGTAGTCTGTCCTTTCTAGTGGCAGCCATCCTGTTTGAGCTGTGTTTTGAGTGATATGAATCCTGTTAAATGCTGTCATTAATACCTATTGCTCAGCGATATGTTCATTTAAATTAAATGGCTCATGGAGTGCCAGTGATCTGCCATGACTGGTTGGAGGTGTTCTGTTTAGAATGTTGAAATTATCATCAATGAATTTGGACTACATGTCCACTCTTACCTGTTTCTTATTTCTGCCTCTCCTCTTGTAAAACAAAGAAGCCCAATTTGACTGAAATAGAAATTAAAAAAAACTTTAAGAAAATAATGTGATATAGTGTGTTTTTCCTTGCCTGGTAACTAGTGATTTGGCAGCAGAGTGCAGAAGCTAAAATGAACAAATACTCTAGCAGTCTGGCCTTTGCTATTTAGATAATAATAATAATAATAATAATACAAATACAAATACAAATGGCCTGGTTCTTATATAGCATTCAAAGCACTTTATTTATCTCATTCAGACAAGCACTTCTTTCCATCAGTTATTGCATCAGGAGCAACACAGGGTTCTGGACCTTATCAAAAGATACTTTACCATGAAGACTGAAGCAGCCAGGGGTTGAACCACCAGGGTATTCCATTTAGGACACAACATGCTCTAGCCCCTGAGCCACAAGCATACTGATCAGTACATCAGGGCAATGACCCTGCAGACTAGAATAATTTGCACTTTTGTAACATTTTGTAATGACAAACCACTCTGCTCTGAGTGTACTGTATCATCATGATGTCAAGAACACATTTAATTAATCTCAAGTTCACTAAATATAATAAGATGATGTCAGACATTACAATATTTTATTATGACTACTATTACTCCTGACACTTAATCCCCTTGAGCACCCCCAAAAAAGATGTTGCCAATGCTTCAAAGCCCTCAAATCACTAAATGAAAACATTGAACATTTAAATCATGCTCTGTGACCTGCTGTTTAGGTGATCACAATGAAAGAGGAAGGTATGTAAATGAAAAATGTTGTAGGTGTTTTGCCTGAGGATAGGCTTAAAGAATGCAGCCATGCCCACTCTTTACATGAAAGGGCCTTTTCCTCTCACTAATGAGAAACACCAACAGCAGTACTGGAATGTGGTGGGCTAGTATTGCTTCCAGCTGATACTCAAGCACATGGACACTTTCACAGATTTAGAATGTATGTGGAAGAGAAGGTTGTAGCATCTCATCCAGATTTGCATGTTCCCACTCATGTGTAAAGTGTGTTTTCTTTGAGGTTCAGAAGCTGCTTGTCCTTTATTAAACTCTATTACACCCTTTATTTTGCAGTTTTCCTGACCATTCAAAGCACTTTAGATTATTAGCCAGATTTAACCAAACTTACAGTGCTTTATTCAATACATTTAGTCTATAAACTATTAGTTCACTGTATAAAGTGTTAAGGCCATTAAACACTGAGACATTATGAAAAAGTGACATAAAATGCACTTGTTGTGTAACGTACTGCATTTTTGTGAAAAATTCAAAAAAGACAAGCTGGTCCTGATTTTTCAGTAAAATGTCAACAACACTGATTGAATTTGACAAAAATAGAAAATCCAAATTACTTTACTATAGTAAAACTGGCTAACCACCCTCATGTATTAGAATGCCATCCATCCATCCTCTCCCGCTTATTCTTCTCAGTGTAATTGGAGGGCTGGTTAAAAATGTTTTAATTAAAATAAGAGCTCTCTGGCTTTATGCATGATGTCATAAATTACATTAACCAATTAAGTAATTTGGCAAGCTAACCAACAAGCATTTCCACCTTTTTTGCTACCAGTAATTATTGGCAAGCAAGTAAGTTGCTGATAGCCAGCTTGCTGCAACTGAGCTAAGCTGCATACATTTAGCCATGCTTATTGTTTATTACACTAAACCAGTGTAAAATACTGCATTACTTTTAAGAAAAGTGTTCTGTGTAATAATCTGTGCAGTAGTTGCTAGTTTTTGAATAGTGACCCCAACACTGTTCATAACAAAGAGGGGAAATATCTCCAACATGCACAAGCATGTCTCAAAGTGGAGTCAGTGAGAATCAATAAGTGATAATAATTGCTAAATCCTTATCAATACCCCCACCCACAATGTAAAATTACTTTGACACCCCTGATTAAATGCATAAAATACCCTTACAAAAAATAGAGTCAATCTGACATCACTGTTATTAGTTAAATATAAAGAATGAGGTCATTTAATGAAACTGTCCATGAGTTTTTACAGTGTACATTGATAGATGTGGTTAGAGCAGCCTTGGTTTTTCAACATGCCTCTGTGTGAGTATTCAGAAGCTGCTTGTTAACTGGTTAATCCTGAGTAAACAGCCACAGAAGTGAGATTGTGTCAAAAGATGAACACTTGTGTTTATTATCTGATCTCCCCCACCTACCAAACAGCCCCTGCCCTGTTCAAACACATAATATATGCAAATAATAAAACCTGCCACGGGGAACAAGCAGTCACTGCCAGTGAAGTCACCTCTAGTGATAAGATCAGCTTGGTGTTTTACATGCAGGGTGCCTGAATTGCCATCTGTGAGGGTACAGAGGCACACCCAAAACAGAAGGAGATATTCCCTGAACTCTCCCAGCCAGGGCGGGGGACCTGCACAGAGGAAGAAACAAAACGACAGGATCAGGAACCAGGGCCAGATCCACAGTGGGGGTGGGGGGGGTGGACCTGTAATTATACAAGCCAACGGAAACAGCTACCTCTCCCCTCTCACACAAAACTCAGCCATATGAAAAGATCACATATCCGCATCTTTTGTGTGGGCCCGAGTGTACGGTTCCTATATCTTTTGTATAGGAAGCACATAGACAAATCTCCAGTCTTAGCAGCCAAGTTGAGTCAGGTACAATAGATAATAGCATTTTTGTAATAGCATGAGAAAAGCAGTTTTTACTTGGTCCGATTAAGAGCCTCTTTCTCACTGTGCCCTTGTCCCATTCAGACAGGTCAGTGGGCTCCTCCCTGGTGTTTTGTGCAATGCCATTCACAGGGCTCCATCACTCATTACCTCAAACTTTCCTCCGTTTTCATTGCTGTTCAAAAGCCCTCTGTTTGCAAGCATAGCTTCTGGGCTGTACCAGACGCTTAGCAAATCACACAAACAAAAGAAAAACCCAAACTCAAATGTTAACAGTGTTTAAAGCATGCCACAAAACTTTACCAACCGTTGTTCTAAAAATTACATTCTTGCAAAACTAATTAGTATCAGAAACAATGCATTGTGGGAGACATAATGCATCATAAAAACACAACTTTTGCACAGGTTACTACGTACATTCCCAAATTTAGTTACATATTTTTCATTATCTCACTCTCAACTTCCCCATTTTTTAGTAGTTCCAGAAACACCTTCCAAATGTCAAAAAATTCCAAAGATCTTTTTCTAACCACATAGGTCAGTTTCTCAAGAACTAAACTTGATGTTACATTGTTTAAACATTGGTCAAAAGAGGGGCCACCAACATTCTTCCAGGAACGTTTGGCCTGGAGTAAGCAAAGGTCAACCATTTTTTTCTCAGTATGAGATAAATTACAGTCATCTGAATAAATGCCTAAAATACAGACCTTAGGACTTCGTGGTACAGGGGAAGATGTGATCCGAGAAATATATTTTAACACTGAGCACCAAAACTTTTGAATCTCTTCACACTTCTACAAACAGGGGTACAATGAACCTTGGTGATTGGTACACTTATAACATATGTCCAGTATATTAGGATCAAATTTAGTTTTACAGGTAAGACATATGTTCGCATTATCCAGTTAAATTGAATCATTCTCAGTCAGATGTGTGTCTTTAAACATATTTTACTCCACTCAGTGGGTCAAATGGCTTCTTGCCCCGTATCCACTCCTGTCGCTTATTGTCTGAGGTGACTCTATGCTTCTCAACCAACATGTTATAAAACTGAGAGACCAGTCTTCTACCGAAGCAATTTTTTGTAATGTTTTTTGTAATGTGTTTCTAGGATGGAAAATGAAGGCTGTTGCACTGAATTATTTGATTGAGCCAGGATAAAACTTCTAAGTTGTAGATATTTGAAGAAGTGTTTCTGTGGTAAATCAAACTTTGCCATCAACTCACTGAATGACATTAGATTATGATCCTCATATACATCTTGTATTTTTACTATGCCCTTATTTGGGTAATATGGTCATCTTTATTATGTGTTAAACAATGTTACTCCTCTTTACATACTGTAAAGTGTAGATGCCAGACCAAATTTAAGCAAACTTTAAATATACCCTAAGGCTGTTTGTGTACAATTACAACTGAAATGGCAGGTGTAATATTAGAGGTATAAAGCAGTTATTGCAGAGAACAGCAGGGTGACTTGGCTCAGGGAACAAAATCTAAAGCCTAAATGTTTTTAGTTTGTACTACAAACATACTGGGTTTTTTTGGTGGTGAATGACGAAACAGCATCCAGACTCAGCATCAGTGTAGTGTTTGACACCTATGGATGAAGGGTATGGGTTATGAAGGTTTGTTTGTTCAGTATATAATTTGCATAGTGGCAACAGTAATGTTTACTGTCAGAGAACTAGGCCAAATAAGTTTTATATGTTCCTTCTCTGTGATCACTAAAAGTCCTCGAAGGGACTTTAAATGTAGTCAGTAGCAAAAATGTTCAGCTAATCATTTTGGGTTAACAATGGCCATAAAACCTAAATGTCCAGTAAGCAGAGTTAACTTTGCCAGCTCCTGTTCTGGGATTGCAGCAGGGCTGGGATTTTGTTGCATCAACGGAGCTTCTCTGAGAAACATCTGGACCTTTCTTCACAATTCATTATACGCTGTTTGACTCATGAATGCAACTGCATAACAGACTGTCTGTTAGTTATCAGACGCCCAGTGCAAGTAAAAGGCACTAACACCAAAAATTACCTTTATGGAAAAAGAAAACAGGTGTAAGTTTACCAAGACTAGGATCTCAAAACTGACAGTGAAATGGAATCCCGCCCATTTTCTCTCATACACCTACTGTGAAAATGGGAGACAGTAAATAATCAATACATAAATATAACTCTGTTATTTATAGAACATATAGAACATTGTGAATTTTCTCAGCTGATACTAATATCAAATATTATATAAATATTAAATTAACAGTTTGGCTAATATCAGTATTTCTTATTTTTCTTTTTTCTTATTTCACCATTTTTCCAGGATGAATAATCTTATCTGAAGCTTTCTTTCTTCTGACTTATGTTAGCTAAGGAAGTTTCTGTCAAAATATGCTTTTATATACATTCGTTTTTCACATATACCAAGTTTTTGCTTCAGTATCTTTCAGGGTTTCTTTGCTGTGTAGTTCTTGAAAATGCACATAATGTACATTTTGGAGAGCATCAGTGATCAGTGCCAACCATTCTAGTAAAATCACTGCACAGGGACATCTAGGTGTCTCAGATCACTGAGCTTGTTGAGCAGCTCAGCAGCAGCATAGCTCCTTTCTATCTGAAATTCTATATCCTCTAATTAGCAGAACAATAAATAATTGTCTATCCCCCTCTTTTGAAAACCACAACACCTGCAAGTCCAGCTTAAAAAAAGCTGGACTTGTTCTGAAACTCTGAATCACAACAGTTGTGTTACATGGAGAAGAATGAGAGTGGAATTACTCTAAAGAAAGCCATCAACTGTACACATACTTCCACCATTAGGTAATAGTAAGTGGAAAAATCAGCCAAACCACTGCTGTAGACTTTGTGTAATGGGACAGGCTAATGGTGTTATTGAGATCAGTCTGAAGTCAAGGTCCACACAGACATTCTGCATGAAACATTTGTAGTTAAAGTGCCACAAGGATACATAATAACATCATGTCTCTGCGCCGGTTTAGCTCACTCGGTTTAGCAGGGGACCAGGTGCCATGGCTGAAAGCAGTCGACGGGTTCAAATCTGACCAGTGGCCCTTTGGTGCATGTCTTCCCCTCTCTCCCTCTGCTTTCCTGTCATTCCTTGCTGTAAAAATGCCCAAAAAATATATATAAAAAGTTGGCAGTTGATAAACTTTTTACTATTTTCACATTTGAATCACCATATTTGGAGCTACAGTGAGTGCATAAAGTGCTCAGGTAGCTAGCAAGGTTATAAGATGACCCTGGTCTGCCCGGCATCCAACCAAGTCCAAGTCCAATCTTTTTTTGGAGGGGGGGTTTCCTTGTTTTTTGTAGGATCTTTGTTTTACTCTGATAATGTAAGGATCTGCTTTCTCAATAGTTTAACTTGGTAAACAACCGTAACATAAAAGTGCAATTAAAACATTGTACTAAATGGTTAATGGATTTTGACCATATTAACAACCTTCTTATGTAGTTCAGCTATTTTTGTTGGAACTGCATTTGTTACACTGAAAATGATGGCGATGCTAAGCTTTATGTGATTAATAGATCTAGTGTTATGGAAACATGGCATCCTATGGCCTATAGTCAAATACTTCAAAACTTAGCACCAGCGTGGCCCTCTCCATTCCTTTCACTATGCTGACGTCACTTTAGAACAAATAGCATTATCTGACCTATTTTTACAGACCATGATAGGTAAGATAGCCACTTGTCGCTAATTTTTCAACTAAGCTCCTGTAAGTGCTTCAGGGCAACTAGTCTAATATCATCATACACTACCCTCACCAGTTCATGTCCTGGATAGACATACCTGCTAACCAAGACTGCTAGTGCTAACTTAACACTTAATACTCTTGTCCACATTGGGTAGGTTGTGGCTCTGAAACACCAACTTGGTACAACCACTGACTGAACCTGAGGCTTTGAAATGGAAAAGCTTGCACCAGTTGGCGCCACTGGGCATGTCTAGCTGCTCAGTTATGGCAATGAAAAAGTTTATATGGACAAAAGGGGAATTTAAAATGTGGATTATAAAAAACAATGCAACAGCTCTGAGACTGCACAAGTATTAGTTCTTCTTTCTGTAAATCTTTTTTTATGTTCAATGAGAAATGAGGAATTATAAGGAAGCCTGTGAATGTTTGTGGGTTTTCCCTGTTAAATACAAATGTTAGTGTTCCCACATAAGAAAGATTTGATAGTGTTTTAGCCACTAGACCTCGTATGGGTTTTAAACATTTCCCCACAACAAATTGAATTGTAAATGAAGAGTTTCTGATTCATCATATATGTAATCTCTACAAAAATTTTGAATATTCCAAGGGGATTTTTTCTAATCACATGCTTTGCCAGATGTCCGAGAATGAGACACAGAACTATTCTTATCTGAAACAACGAAACCTGGGAATTTCAGCCAACTAGCTATTTAGTGGTTTGGGTTTGTTTGGTTTTTTTTTTAATTAAAAGGTATTTTAACTTGGAGACTTGGAGCTGGTTCTATAGAAGAAGGGTATGAAAGCTAAAAGCTCTCAAGTCTACTTTTAAATAGCCTAGTAACCACAACTAAGCCTGTTGTCTGAGAGTGAAGTGCTCTATTGGAGAGATATGTTACTATGAGGTCTTTAAGATAATATTGGACTTGATTATTCAACATGTGAGAAGAACTATTTGGGTGGCTGTAGCTCAGGAGGTAGAGCAGGTCACCTACTGATCGGAAGGTTGGAGGTTCGATCCCAGGCTCCTCCAGTCTGCGTGCCAAGTATCCTTGGGCAAGATACTAACCCCAAGTTGCTCTCCGATGCGTCCATCGGAGTATGAATGTGTGTGAATGTAGTTAGAAAAAGCACTAAAGTATAGATAAAGTGCTTGTGAGAATGGGTGTGACTGGGTGAATGTGGCATGTTGTATAGAGCGCTTTGAGTACTCCGGGAGAGTAGAAAAGCGCTATATAAGAATCAGTCCAACTATTTTAATTTCAACTCCAGGTCAAAAATTGACTCCAAGATTCCTCACAGTGTTACTTATATTTAAGATGAAAGTTATAATTAAATTATAACTATAATTAATGGTAGGACATCTTTTAGCAGTCTTGTAGGAATGGGGTCTACCATTCACACTGATAGCTTGGGGCAAGTGATTACTGAAGTTAACTCAGAAAGAGCACTTCTAAATCAGTATGAATCTGAAAGTGCATGTAAATGATGATATATTACTGATATTGTTATGAATATTATTAGGTACCTGCTCAACATTGTGATCACGGATCTTCTGAAAACCTGAGTTAACTCTATGGTTTGCATTTCTGGGGGGAAAAAAGTACTGCTTTGCATTGCACTTGATAACATTTTAAAAACCGGGAAACTGAAACTGCTCCAGGAAGCCCACCTGTTACTGTACAGAACTAGCTTTGCCAGCTCTGCTTCTATCTCAGTGAGCTGAGGACAGTTGCCTTTGCCTCTGTAATGGATTTGCATTGCAAATGTGTGCTGAGGGACCTGTTTGAACACTCTCAACCTCCCCCATGGGGCACACCGCACGGTCGTCAACAAGACTGCAGTTGGTACTCTCCCAGCCCCCAACTTTCTATATACATGTGTTGGGAGGTTACCACCCTCCCAACACACACACACACACACACACACACACACACACACACACACACACACACACACACACGTACAGTAGGTGTTTGTTGTTTGTTGGGAAAGTTCCTGAATCCACCCAAACCTGATTGTCATCTTTGTCTCATGGAGTTGTTTTGGTAATATTCCACCTCTGACTTTCTATCAGACAGAAATGGTCTCTGCTCTGTGCAGTTCAACTACCATTAGTAGATTGTAGGTAGTAGGTGTTTACATCCGTATATAATGTCAAGATGTGATTTAAATCCATTCAAAACTTCTGTTTGGTCAAAACCTAGTCATATTGATAAATCAATGGTGGATACTGTTGTCCAATCAACAGATAAAAACAAACAAGAAAAAAAAACACATCCTTGGGTGGCTGCTAATATGCCTGGATGGTCAATCCAAATAAAAGCTTTGGTTAGGTGATCTGACTGTTTGTGTCTCAAATGTAAAACAGCAACACTTGCTTCACCTGTTTGAGCTAAACGAAATTTTGGCACCTTTATGGCACAACATTCACATCTTAGTTGCCAAACGCACACTTTATATATTTATTTTAAAGTCATTTTCCATTTAAATGCAAACAAGTGATGTCTTGGTTAAGTGAGACGTCACATAAATGTAGCTAACTTCAGTTACTCCTCTGTACCTTGAGTGCAGCGCTGCCGTCTATTGTTTCCTCCCTAAACCCCGCCCAAGCCCTGAGTGGAAGCTGTAATTGGCCGAACCGAAGAGCGGTGCCGTCATCGCTCGGAGCGCCCATTCATCCCTGCACTTGGGCGTTGGACCCCACGTCTTATTAGCAACAAGGGAAATTTCTCCATTTTGCAGCCTGTCTACAGCGACACGGCCACCAGCCTGGGATTTTATTACTTCATCTCACCTGCCAGCTTTCTCCTGCTCTGCTGAAGAATCCTCCACACTCTGACTGGAGTTTGCTTTACATTTTCCCTGTGAACTTTTTCTTTGTGCGCGCACACACATACACACACACACACAGTGGGAGCGCGAGAGGGGGCTACCAGTGAAGAGCTTTGCGTTTCAACAAAGAGGCTTGTGGGTCTTTGTTCGCTTTTTTGGATCGGTCGAGTTTCTTTGTTGGAGCGAAAAGCATGGGAGCGCAATTGTCCAAGACAGCTGGAAATGCTGAAACCGCGGCTGAAAAGCCAGGAGAGGCGGCAGCTTCACCCACCAAGACCAACGGACAGGTAAATGATATTTTAACATCCGTCAGGGGACAATTTGGTTGTTGTGGAAAGGGAGGGAGGGGGGAATCTGAGCACTGGGGGCGCCATCCGTGCGTAATTGTGGATGAATTGAACGGGTATTAAATGTAGAAAGAAAAGATTCAGCTAATTTAACGGATGATTTTATTCCTGCAGTTTATCAGGGGAAATGCGCGCGGATTTCTTTTTTTAAGGTCATCAATCAAAACAAAGCAGTTTCATAGATTGAGATTATTTGCTCGGGGTTTTGTGACAAAGCCAATCAAAAGACAAGAATGGAGTCGTGTTCAATTTCTTCTCGCCGAGTTTGACTTTAATTCTTAATTTTAAGACGATGACGAGGTGCTGTAGCTTTGGATGAGGTTATTTGGGAAGTTGCTGAATAAGGCGAGATGCACGACGGCCAACAAAGGCTCCGTGCGCTCGGAGCACCACGCCTTTTGTTACAGATGCTCGGCTGGAAAGTGGAGATGGCAGCCTGCTATCACACAAGGAGAAGGGGGGGGGGGGGGGGGGGGGGGGCAGAGGCTTGGGGAGGGGGCCAGCGGTGCGCCCCGGAGAGAAAGCAGCCTACGTTTTCTTTTTTCTTTTTAGATGGATTTCAAAGGTTAGGTGAGACCGTAATTCAGAAGTTCGTTTAGATTTGCTAAATATAAAAAGAAATTGCGTCTGAACTCTGCTCGCGGTCATGTGGGAGACTAAGAGCAGCTGCTGGTTCAATGAGCAGCTGGCTTGCTGTGGAACGGCCACGTAGCGACCCCTTGCGGTCCTTGCTCTCTCGTGTTCAGGATGTGAATGAAATTCTGGGTGAAAAAAATACAAGAAGCTGCTACCTCATAACATATTTATGTGTGTGGTGTATCCACATAGCTCGATGGCGGTTATTAGACGTGTTCCACTGTTTTTGCTGTGAAAATGAGAAACCGAGCCTGGGCTGAAGTTGGATGGTGTCTGCTGCCCCTGCTGCTCACCACTGGCACTGTACTTACAGAGGACCAGCTCTGTGCATGACATTAACAGCTTCTGTCTCTCTTTTTAGGAAAACGGACATGTTAAAGCCAATGGAGATGCCTCTCCTGCTGCAGCCGAAAACGAGAACGGCAAAGAGGAGGTGCAAGCCAATGGTAGCGCAACAGCCGAGGACACCCCCAAGGAGGAGACAGAGAAAGCCGAGGCCGCCCCCACTGAGAAGGAGGCTGCAGATGCAGAGAAGGTAGAGGCAGCGTCTCCTGCTGAAGGAGAGGCAGCTGCCAAGGCTGAGGATGGTGCCGCAGCTTCTACCAGCACCGAGACCCCGAAGAAGAAGAAGAAGAAATTCTCCTTCAAAAAATCCTTCAAGCTAAGTGGCTTTTCCTTCAAGAAGTCCAAAAAGGAGACGGGCGATGGGGCCGAGAACGAGGAGGCAGCTGCAGCGGCGGCACCTGCAGAGGAGCCCAAAGCCGAGGCCGCAGAGGCAACAGCGGCCGCTGCTGACGAGGAGACCAAGCCTGCTGAAGGCGAGGCTGCACCTGCCACTGAGCAGCCCAAGGAGGAAGTAGTGGCCAAGCCGGAGGAGGAGGCAGCAGCGGTGGCTGCACCAGCAGCAGAAAAGCCTGCAGAGGAGGCCAAGGAGGCCCCAGCCACAGAAGAGCCAAAGGCAGAGGAGAAGTCGGCTGAACCTGTGGCCGAGGAGGCGCCCAAAACAGAGGAGGCTCCCTCAGCTTCACAAGAAGCAGAATCAGCAGAAGCTCCAGCTGCTCCCACTGAGGCTGCTGAATAAAAGCTGAAAGTGGAAGAAAGTTTCTTTTCTTTTCTTTTTCTTTTTTTTTAAGGAGGAAAAAAAAGATAATCAAAGAACATTTCCCTGCTTGGAGAGATGCCACATCATGGCTTTGAAGAACTTTTCTTTAACCAGGGATATTTTAAAGCTTTTTCTTTATTTTTAGTTTCCATTCTCCCCTTACGCAAAACTCATCTCAGCCCTTTGTTACTAGCATTCCAGCAGGCTGTGGAGATGGGTTGGCCTCAATATGTACAACTGATTAAATACATCCACACTCTGCCATATATTTTTACATCAGTATTACGTTTTTTATACAAAATATAAACAAAAAGTATGGACATGCCCATGGTATGAAGGGGACCAGGGTACAGTTGTAAATGAAGAGGTGGGGGAGGGTTCAGGAAGGACATCTGGGTGGGTGGGGCTGTCCTGGGAAATGTGCTACAGGCAATAATCAAGAGCAGTCAAGACCGAAATCTATATCCACCATACGGTTTACAACACTAAAATCGTTTTTACAAGACAACAAGTCCCAGAGTTAGGTTTTTAGGAAGTCATATAAAACCATAGGAGCGTTTCACTTCTCATTAGCTCTCAGTGATTCCGTAGAAATACAAGTTGTATAGGCTTTATTGTTTATTGCTGGTTTTATGACCTTAATAAAAATGTAAGTATGTATAGGCGGGGGTCTTTTTAACTGTGATTATTGTACAAAATGAAATTTTGATCTCAAGAAGCACATAATGTTTGCTCTTTTTTCCACCCGCTCGTTTTTGTATGATACCAACACAAATACACACATACAGACATGCAAACACACAAAAGGTCCTTAAGGAATTTTGAACTACAAAACCAAGCTGTGATAAGTGGAATGGTAAACTGTTTATATACTGTATGGGTTTTTTTTGTTTGTTTTCAATTCAATTCCAGCTGGCAGTTTTTTTCCAGTCGTCTTTGACTCGAGTTAAGGAATCTATCAGATGCAAATGTTTGTGTAGCATCTTGTTTTGCTCTCTTTTTCCTTTTGTAAATACTGGAGAAGCTTTGACCAATTTGACTTAGAGATGGAATGTAACTTTGCTTACAAACCAATTGCTATTAAACTCCTCTGCTTAAGGTGTTCTAATTTTCTGTGAGCACACTAAAAGCAACAATAAATGTGAATAAAATTTCAGCCGCATCTGTCATCATTTGTTCTTTGAAAGAAAGATTTTGTTCTCTACCTTAAGGTAAGCCAAATCTTATTTTGACAGCTGATTCCAATACTTAAAAAAAATTGTCTTGATATCACTTAGCTCTTCATCATTTGATGTCATATACCAAATAAATGCATCTGCTGGTATTACTTAAAGGAACAGACTTCAGACCGTGTTGACGAATGAAGCTGGTCTCACCAAATAACGACAATAATCAGTGCTTAACAATTCAGTTGTTTTATTAAGTATATTATCTTCAATAGGGGTCTGTGAATTGGTCCATGTGCTTTTGGGTGATTTGAGGTCATCAAGTCAAGAAGCTGTGCACCTTATATGTTTGGCTGTGAGGATGAAGTTGATAACTGATAACTTCATCTTTTATAAAACAAAAATAATCAGTTTGAATTGCATTCTGAAACTATTGCATTCACTACAATGGTTTCTGCTTCTTTAGCTTGAGGGAGGGGCCTACTCAGGGATGTTTTGACAAAGAGGCATCTTATTCACCTGAACATGTCCATGGAACCAAAAAGCATGTAAGCTGTGCATTTCTTGAGATTATCAGAAACACTAATAGTCAACACAGACAAGGTTTAAGTACAGGTGGCAGGAAAAGCTGCCGCGCTAAGGCTGAGACAGCAAAGAAAGAGGCACCCAGGGATACTAGCAACGACGGCTTTCTACGTCTCATTTGACCTCATAGTACCTTATTATCCTAGCAGAGCACTTGGTTCCTAAAAGAAGAATGAGAGGAAGAACTTTCAGCTATCAGGTCCGTCTGCTATGGAGGCAGCTGCCAGTTTTGGATTGGGAGACCCTTTCTAGGTGTCTGTTTAGCACCTAAAACAATAGTCTTTGATAAAACATGTATTTAGGGCTGCATCAAGTGACCCTGAACCATGCCTGCAATAGCCTTAGGGTGCTGGGGGACTTCCTATGATGCACTGAGAGTTCAGATGCAACTGAAAAACTTTAGACCCTCCTACTCTCCTCACAGAGGTCCAAGGGATCTCTAATATATGGTGACGCTATTTGTAGAGAATTGATTGGTCAGAGAGTGGGGTTTTCATACCTGCTGATTTATCACAGCGTAATAAAATCACATTTATAGCATGCCATAAAGTTCTAACAATTCAGAATTTGAATTACATTGTAATATGATAATAATAATAATGCTACTGCTACTATCACTAATCTTAATATAATGATCATAGTGTATGCATGTCTGTTTCCTCCTAGACATGTTGATCAGTCAAACTGCCTCTGGTACCAGGATTATCACTATCTACATAGTTTTGGGGAATTATTTTTTTGAAACTCAAATCTAATTACATTGAATATTTTTAATCTATTAAATATGTTCACCATAATAAATCTTTAACTGGGATTTTTTAAGACTATTCATTGCAACAATAATAAAAGACTCGATCTAGCCTCAACCAGAGGGATAAAGCAGGTGGATGGTAATGCTGTGCAGTGTGTGAGTAGGGCGGAGTTTTTGAAATCACTAGAAAAAGTATGACAGTCCTTCAAGGTCTACATGTAAGGCAGCAGACTCTGCAGAAACACTCATGTCCACACCAGCCTTACACTGACAGACTGCTTTTCCAGCTGTGTCAGTCAGCAGGGGCCAGCGCCGGTCGCTCCTGGCTACCATATTCATGCATTTTTTCACTTCAAAATATCACTTTCTGAGATATTTTGATGAACTGGCAAAAATCCTCTGAAGGGGAATTTTTTAAAACTTACTACAGAAGTTTCTGCATTTGGAGGGAGTTACGGCTGACCCAGCACACCCAGGGGAGCAGCAGAGGCATATGCCTTTCAATTACAGGAAGTGGTTGGCATCAAAGACGAGCCTTAGATAACTGCGAGACACTGTGACTGAGGTCAAAAGCACTACGCTGTGGAGCATTATCGGAAAAGTAAAGGTGTGTACGTGTTGACTCGAATGGCTTTTTATTGAGTAAAAACTTGTAAATTCTGCAAAAATATAATGTGTACCTTCTTCTCTGTTAGTAAAAAGCTGGTCTTTCTACTGTCACTGATGAGTGCAGGTAGCTGAGAAGTCTTTGAGGAAAAAAGATTATTATGATGCAAAATTTTCAAGTACACTTTTTTATACACCATTCACAACAGCTCACTAATAAAAACTACAGCAGCAACAGAAAGCTGGAGGCTTTAATGTTTGAGGATTTGCTCGAGTCTTGCTTTAGCTTTAAGTTTTACACAAAGCAGATGCAACTTATTTAAACTAACTGAATGAGAAGCTAATCCTTTTTAGCTTCTATGATGTTCTTTGTCACATCTTAAACTAGATGTTATTGTTGTCAAGGTTAACATTGCTCATGTTACTATCCAAAACATCAGCCCTATGGTATGTAGTTGCTCAGATGAAAGTCACGCCAAATGAAAAAAACCAATAAATATATATATGTGTTATCTTACTAACTAATTGAAACAGGCTGTGTTTAACATTTTTAAGCTTGTTGTCACATGCAGCTTGTGTGGGATGGCCCAGACAAGAATGGTTCTCGGTATTCAGTAATATGCAGTTCTCTGAGATTACAATCATATTTACAAACACATTCTTGATGAAGAGATTTTCTGTGGTACAAGTTTGCTGTGCAGGCGTTTGCATATTACACAATGGCACTAAAAAGACCGACTGTGTCTTTCTAACATTACAAACCATTGGTTATGCAGACATTTAAGCATGGAGACTTGAGTCATGCTCAGTCTGCAGGATTCACTTTAATAATAAACATAATTTCCCATTTTTCTTTTCTGTTCAGTCACACATTCTTACACCTCGTTTCTCCACATTTATCTTGTAAGAAAAACACAGTATTAAATCAGGTTCATAATTTAAACTCACTTGGTTTCCTTGTTTCCTCTGTATACAAATACAAAATAAGTGCTAGATTCACAGTTTATTATATATAAACTGCAACTTGCTGCTTCCCAGCAGTAATAATATATCCTTCAGTTGCACCAGAAGCGATGTGTCAAAGAGCTACATCTGAGACAACATAAAATATATGCAGTAAGGCCTTCCATCTTGTTACATTGCATGTTTGAGGAAGAGCAACTTTCCTTTCAACTTGCCCACACTTCCCTCTTGTGGCAAAAACACACAATTACATTTCTAGGAACCAACTAAAAGCGGCTGCAGTACTGTGGTGAGTTTTCCCACCAAGAAATTCTTAAAGGAAATGACAGTTGTTGTTATCATACATGTGTAGGTGCCACATATACTAACTATAAGAGCACTTCTGTCACTATGTACAAATGAGGAAACGGTGTCAGTATTATAGATTTCATTTTGTACAAAATATTCTTTCTGTAAAGAAAACCAAATAAGCTGATGTCCATATTCAAAAGGCAGTAAAGGGGGATGAGTTAGAGCTCTTTATCAGCTGCAGTACCGTGCTGTACTTGGAAGAGTGACATTTTCGTCATACCCAAATTCCCATCTGCACGTCCCAGGTTTTTCATCTGACCTCTAACCTCAGCCTTGCATCCTACTAGATAGACAATGTGCAATTGTGATAGCAGCAGTGGTAGTATCTAGATTTTTTTTTTTTTAAAGCTTATTGAATGTCTTAATTATAGAGTCTTTACCTTACATAGAAAATGGCATGTGTGTTGTGGACTAGCACTACATAAATAGCAAGTGTGCTTTGAGCTGGTAGAAAGCTAGCAGAAACTTAAATATCAACTTGTTACAACCAAAGTATTGCAGGGGAGCATCTCCTTCAATATTCGAGGTAACAGAATGTAAAACTGATGGTTTGTGTGGGCTCATCAAAGTTAGACACCAGAAGATTGTAAAAATGTTGCCTGGTCTAATCAGTGTCAGTTTTTCTTGGGACATTCAGATGATATTATCTGTATTTGGAGTACACAACAAGAAAGCATGCTTAATGATTAGAACTTAATATTAAGAATTAACACAATTAATTTAAGTCATCTTGCTGCTGTTGCTTCCTTTAGGTCACTAGCAGCAAAAGCAGATAAAAGCTGAAACTTGGTGTGTTTAGGTGCATATAAATACTATATTCATTGTTTTTCCTTTGATATCTGCCTAACTATGTCCCAGAACAAGTGAAGCTTAACATCATTCCAGTGTCATATTGTACATGTAACATGTTTCTGTTTCATCTGACCTGCTTTTGGCCTTTAAGATCTCAAACCACTTGGTGGAGGCCTTGTACGATATGTCATAGTACCAGAAGTTTTTGCTCCAATATTACATTTTTCAAAGCAGGAACTTTTTTTCTGTATGATGTAAGGGGGCAAATTTCCATCAGCATTACATAGACCAGGGGTGTCAAACTCAAATACACAGTGGGCCAAAATTCAAAACTGGAACAAAGTCGCGGGCTAACGTTAATATTTATTAAAATATATTTATTCCTCCAGATATAAGAATGAATCTTTTCTTATGGACTCAAACACGTTTTGCTGAAAAACTGAATATGGAACAAGCAAAGCTTAATACTAAACAATATATATATTAGCTGTATAATACCAGTAGGCCAGCTCTAATAATAATTTGGTATGGCTTCGCGGGCCAAATGTAATTAGGCTGCGGGCCAAATTTGGCCCGCGGGCCAGAGTTTGACACCTATGACATAGACTAACAAATGAGTGTTGGCTGTGTGGGCTCTGGATTTGTGGACCCAGTTTGAGAGACACAAAGGGTAGGAGTAACTGAAAATGAGCATTTAATGTCAATGAATCTAAAGTACAGGTACAAACAGAAATAAAACACTAGGAGAAACAGTCTCAGAGCACAGATATAGAAAAGTGGGATACAGGCAGATGTGAGGGACAACACAATAATGAACAGAAGCAGAGACAACATAGACACCACATAACAAAGGGAGAGGTAACAGGCGGAGTCTCTTCAGACCGGCTGCTGTCCGCACCTGGTGGTGATTTGGTTACCGGTATTTAAGTCTTCTCCAGATCTTCTGCTAACCTACGTTAGTGAAAGCCCGGCAAGTAATCTTGTGTGTTCATAGTGATCGCACCACGCTTACCTCGCTTCTGTCCCCGTGTTTTAGTGATCCCTCGGATCCTCGTTTCTCCACGACAATATTCACGCTCACCTGAACGCTGATCTTCAGTTCAATTCAATTTTATTTATACAGCGCCAAATCACAACAGAAGTCGCCTCAAGGCACTTTATATTGTAAGGTAGACCCTACAATAATACATACAGAGAAAAACCCAACAATCATATAACCCTCTATGAGCAAGCACTTTGGCGACAGTGGGAAGGAAAAACACCCTTTTAACAGGAAGAAACCTCCAGCAGAACCAGGTTCAGGAAGGTGCAGCCATCTGCAGCGACCGGTTGGGGTGAGAGAAGAAAGACGGGATAGAAGACATGCAGATCTTCTCGGTACTTCACAGCCACGATTCATGCTCGTGCTCCGGGATTCACTGGATCATTCTGTCAGGACTCACCACCAACAGGATGCTCACCTGGGCCTCTTTGACCGCCTCTCCCGTGCTGTGCTCCACCTGCTAACCAGTAAGACGCTAAAATTAACAAAGTTCTCTATTCTGACAAGACAGTGGCTGTATCCCTCTCTTACAGTGACTCAGAGCACCACCATTTGAACCACCAAGTCCCCCTTTATCTCTCACTTTATGTCCACCATTCCCTGAAGCCTGTGTTTATCATAGGTCACAGTTTATGTGTGGTATTCTAAGCACTGAAACATTTTCTGTAAATGAAGCTTTCAAATCTGGGCCTCTGTCTGTATCTGCATTTGGGTCCATTCACTCAGCCTGGCCACCCCGCTATAACACCATGAAGAGCCACAGAGAATCGACAAGACTTTTGAACTTCCATACATGGGGAATCATATGTGGAGTGACCTATCTACTAATCGGAAGGTTGGTGGTTTGATCACTGCCGGCAAGATGCTGAATTCTGAGTTGCTTCCCAGTGTGCTCATCGGAGTTTGAATGTTAGAAAGCACTTAGGCACTCAAACAGTGGCTATGTGAACAGGTGTGAAATAGGCATGTTGTATGAAACACAGTGCTCAAGTAGAGTAGAACAGTTATCATCATTTACAAATGATGGACTAAATGTATATTTATATGAGATTTAAACCTTTACTTAATCACACATCACTAGATCATGAATGAAGCGAAAGGAAAGGTCTCCTTAACTTAACTTTTATTTACACATTTATGCAAAACTTACTGATAAAATACAACAATAAAAAACCCCTAGCAGACTGGTATTTGCTTTATTGACTGAACTGATCCTTCATCTTTGGATTTAATTAGAATACAAAATCTTGAATAAACCACATTCTTCAATGTCAAATTACAGTTTTACTGCAGTGTTATATAATCCATGGATATTAGTACATTTTTTATACCTTATGTACTTTGAACTGAGGACATGGGCCACATCCACAAAATGTAATTTTCAGTAATCCAGTTTTCTTTCAATGGGAATGCTACCGTGGTTAGCCTTATCATCATTGGACATAATAACAACTCTCTAAACCACAACAAGGTTGGAGCCTAATCATATAGCTGTTAATACGCCACATATGTTGGTACGTTCTAAGCATTGCTGGAAACCTGAGTGTGTGAGCCTGAGCTCAGGGTTAATGAAACCCTAACTGACAGATAACTGTCTGCATTTGTAGATCACTACATGCATTTGTGGATCTGCCACAGCAACTCTATAACAAAGGTCAGGTGTAAAAACAATTGCCAATTGTAAGGCTGGGAGAACTGTGACTGATATCTGTGCATGCCTACAGATTTATTTACACCCTCCCTAATCTGAATACGCACACAGATCTCAGTACACATATTTAGATCAAAATACACACAAATGGTAAATGGACTGGTTCTTATATAGTGCTTTTCTACTCTATCTGAGCACTCAAAGCAACTAATTTATTCACACAATCACACAAGCACTTTTTCTAAGCTTTTAAGTGCTTATTCATACATCGGAGAGCAACATGGGGTTAGTATCTTGCCCAAGGATATTTGGCATGCAGACTGGAGGAGCCTTGGATCGAACCACAAACCTTTCAGTTAGTAAGTGACCTGCTCTACCACCTGAGCTACAGCCATGGTCACGTACCTGAATATGCACACATGCATTTCAATACACATATATTTTTTGTATATAGTACACAATATAATATAGTTCTGTTCATGTAGGCGATGAATCTTCCTCAAAAGTTGAAACTTCTACCAACCAGTCATATCTATCTGTTTGAACGACACAAAGACGACTAAGGAGCTTGGAAAAAAGTGACTGTACTTCTTTGAGTTTCTTGACGATGTTTCACCTCCTATCCGGAAACTTAAAAGAAGTCCAGTGGCTTTTTTTTCCAATCTCCTTAGGCTACCATGACCTGGATAACTGAGAACCTACTCAGAGATACAAAGAAGAATTTCAGATGGTGCCTTTGATGTGAAATGGACAGGTCCGTTTTTGATCAGCTCACAGCAGCAGCAGAAATCGGACAGTAATAGAAAAGAGATTGAAAAGGCAGTTTGTGTAATGACTGATGAATGCTGAAAGTCCAGAGGAAAGAAATTTAATAAGATGTGGAGTTAACCCTAAACTAAACTTGTTAACTAAAAACAATCAACATATATAGACACACATCGAGTATGAAATTTCTCTGAAACAGAACATCTCTACAGATATCTGACATCATCATGAAACTTTCCCTTGTTTTTTTTTTTGTTGTTAAAGATTATGTCAGGGTATGGGTCCTATTAACACATAGTGAGTGAAAAAAGGTGACTAAAAAGGAAAAACTCAATGCATCATGGGAATCCCCCAGCAGCCTACACCTATTGCAGCATAACTAAGGGAGGATTCAGGGTCACCTGGTTCAGCCCTAACTATATGCTTTAGCAAAAAGGAAAGTTTTAAGCCTAATCTTAAAAGTAGAGATAGTGTCTGTCTCCCGAATCCAAACAGGAAGCTGGTTCCACAGAAGAGGGGCCTGAAAACTGAAGGCTCTGCCTCCCATTCTACTTTTAAATACTCTAGGAACAACAAGAAGGCCTGCAGTGTGAGAGCAAAGTTCTCCAATAGGGTGATATGGTACTACAAGGTCATTAAGATAAGATGGGGCCTGATTATTTAAGACCTTGTATGTGAGGAGCAGGATTTTGAATTCAATTGGCTCAAATTAACAGGGAACCAATGAAGGGAAGCCGATACAGGAGAAATATGCTGTCTCTTTCTAGTCCCCGTCAGTATTCTAGCTGCAGCAATTTGGATTAACTGAAGGCTTTTCAATACTAGTCCAGTATTGAATAGCACTCTGGCTGGGCTGTCTGAGATGTAGATGAGGTAGGTGGCATGAAAGAAAGTCTGAAAGGGAGAATGACGGAGAGCACAGAATTAAACAATGTGACGCGGAGAACGATTGGTTCAAATAATCTAGAGTGTGAACCTTGAGGCACCAGACTACTGGAAACATGTAATGACAAACAACAACAATGACTTTACCAAGAAATATGATGTAACACCTGCTGATATTCCTGCAAATTAGCATATTGTCTCAAAAGCACAGGCAGAAAAAGTATCGATGAGTCACTTTAAATCAAGCAAGAGTGCTTTTTCTATTCATTTTTTCTAGACTACAATTAGTTCAACATGGCTCCACTAAACAGCACATCATAACCTCTCATTACTTCATAATGTGTGCCCATAAAACATCCATTCACTCAATATTCTCTTAAATACCATTGCATTGGCAATATCCTGAACGTTCACACCACTTGTAATATAGCAGACTGCAGGTCACACTACTGATTCTCTTAATAACAGTTTGTGTTTGATAAGATTCAGAACATCATCCTGTGTATTGAGGATTCCTTTAAACATCTGAGTGAGTCAGAGCTTGAAATTGAGGAACTGAGCTCAGCAGACATGAAAATGGCTTTAAACAGTTCTCGAGGGACAGACGGGATTATGGCCTTTTCTTTGGGAAGGAACTAAGATCCCTCTTATCTGGCACTTTATAAGAATATGCAGAGAAGAAAGGAATGGATGCTAGGCTCAAAACAGTTACTAAATCTGCCAAAGATAAAAGAGTTTTAGACAATTTAATACCAATCGCTCTGCTAAACACTGATTATAAGATTCTGTTAGGGGCTATATTTGTGACGCTGAAGAAAGGCATGAGGATTTCATAGTCAGGATTTGTAAAAGGAATAATAATAATAACAATGATATAAGGCTGGTATTGGAGCGTCTTTATTATAGCAAAATAATTCAAGAAAGAGTGTATTTCTATTTTAAGATTTTCACAAAGCAAAGTTCATATTGAAAAGATTTATCTCTTTGACTCTTTGAATTTGGGGAAAAATCTGTTAGTGCCATTGATTATCCAATGGAATAAATAACTTTCTAGGCCATCACACTTGATTCAAGATTTCAGATTAATTGAGGAATGTGTCAAATATGTAGTGGCAAACCAATTTTCCTCCCTCCAAAGGGAGGGGTTATCAACTCGGTTCCATTTGTCTGTTTGTTAGCAGGCTAGCGTCCACAGTTTTTAATATTTCACTTCAAATGTTATGTGATGGTTGATATCAAAAACCAGCTTGAACTGATTTAATTTGGATGGAAATTGGGTCAAGGTTAAAGTCACACATTACTGACCAGCCTGCACCAACCCCTGACTTAAACCCCTTTGAAAATCTTTGAGGTGATCTCAGTTGAGTTTTATTTATATAGCGCCAAAACACAACAACAGTTGGCTCAAGATACTTTATACTGGAAGGTAAAGACCTTATAATAATACAAAGAAAACAGAGAAAACCCCCAAAATTAGATGACCACCTATGACTAAGTGCTTTGGCGACAGTGGGAAGGAAAAACTCCCTTTTAACAGGAAGAAAGCCTAATCTAAAAAGTAGAGATGGTGTCTGCCTCCTGAATCCACAATGGAAGCTGGTTCCACAGAAGAGGGGCCTGATAAGAAGGCTCTGCCTCCCATTCTACTTTTAAATATTAGGAACTACAACTGAGCCCAGTCTGAGAGCAAAGTGCTCTATTGGGGTGATATGGTACTATAAGATCATTAAGATAAGATGGGGCCTGATTATTTAAGACCTTGCATGTAAGAAGAAGAATTTTAAGTGGGAGCTAATGAAGTGAAGCCAATATAGGAGAAATATGCTCTCTTTCGAGTCCCTGTCAGTACTCTTGCTGCAGCATTTTGGATCAACTGAAGGCTTTTCAGGGATTTTTGAACTAAAGAGCAAGGTACATGCCAGAAGACCATCAAATATGGAGAAGCCTGAGAGATTTGTCAAAGAATGGGATTGCTCAGGAGACATGCGCATGACTCGTTGAAAACTACAACAAACAACTGCAGGGTGTTGTCCAGCAAAACGGATACACTAGTTACTCCTAGTTACTGCCTGAGGTGGGCTTCCATCACAGCAACACTGTATGAAAGCTATGCATTACATATGCATGCCAGTAATAATCCTTCATTCCACCTGTGTCTGGGAAATAAATTGCTTGTACTGTGATGCCTTTTCCCAGGTTAGAAAGCCCCCTTGTGGCTGAACATGTTCAGAACATGACTCTATGATGAGCTGCAACAACAATCTCAAAGACAACAGTATAAAAAAATTTTATTGACAAAAACAAAATATTAAAATTCAGCTGTAAAATCATTACAGGTTCATGTAAGGGTTTAAACCCTTGTTTAACGACAAAAGAGCTGATTCAGAAGATTAAGCACATTGGATTCACATGGTTTAAAGAGAACCAAATCTGGCAAATTCAAGGGCTGAATTCAGGATAACCACTGACACACAACACAAAGAGACAATTTACAAGTAGAAAACGAAGAGTCATAATAAATATAGTGCTTCTTAATGGTGTTTCGGGGAAGTGCAGGATCCTCGAAGCTGGACAGCACCAGTTAAGATCTTTGGATAGGAACACTTTAGGTACTGCTGGTCTGCTCGGTTTTCACACTGCGGAGGAAGGAAAATCGATTAGTTTAAACAACAGAAATGTTGCTATAGTGATGAGTTAAGTACTGGCTACATATAACATTAGAACAACAGGCTACTAATGTGTGCACATACTGTGGTAGCCCAGTGGTTGAGCAAGGTACAGCTGAGGATCAGAGCAACAGCTGACCGCACTCGCGCTTTGGTTTGCCCAATATGACTTTTACTTGAGTTTCTGAAGCATCTTTTGTGTTTTGATGTCACAGTAAAATAACTTCATTAAAAAATGACAACAATCCCACAGTCTCTCCACATCTTTGAAGTATTGTGCCCTAATCAGATTTGTGCATATAAAAGCTCTGCTTGTCATGCACAACACAACTTCATACTCAGTTTGAAAAAGCATGCAGTAACTGCATTTAAAAAGGAGCGAGAACACTCAGTGTGTGAATGAATTCAAACATTCACCTCTTTGAGTCAGTCTTCTCAGCACTGCTGTCTTTTGTCTTCTCTTCTTCTTTTATATCTAAGGTGGGAAAAATGGGGAAGAAAGAAACCTTTTAATCACAACCAACGTTACACATTGTTACACTGTTAATAACAACAATCGAGTAAGCATCAAAGTAACCAACCAGCTTTCTTCTCCTCTCCTTCCTGTTTGTCCTCGTCCACTCTGGGCCTTTTGGCTCCTTTCTTGTGATTGGCTGCGTTCCTCCTGCCTCCCTCCCCTTCATCCTCAGAGTCGGAGAACTCTTCGTCACAGGCTATTCTTTTATCTGTAGCACGGACTGCAATCAAACACCAAACTCTGGTGAGTTTGAGTGAGTGAGTTGTAACACAGCAGAAAAATGCATATGCAGTTCTGCTGCTCCTTTTTTCCAAACCTGGGGTCCTTTCTCCCATGGGTCGGCAACCTTTCTGATGATGAGTGCCATCTAAAATTTCCCCAGAAGTCACTGTGCCATATCAACCATTGCATTAGCAATAAATTTAATAACGCTCTATATCAACAGTTACACACTATATAGAACCACTTTATAGAACTATATTTGTTTGCAGATGTTGGCATAGTGCAGTATTATATTTGTGTGTATTTCCGTGGTGCTGATGCTACGCTGAGCTCCTGAAGCATTTGAAGTGTTGGAATGTGGAAATTTCAACATTGCTTGAAAAAACTGCCAGCTAGCAACGTCCTTCTCACCGGTAGGCTCAGTGATTTTTAGGCAATTAAAAGTTGAATCTGGTAGTTGGGGTTGTTAGCTAAGATACCGTCATTAAGAAGCAGCACAACTAATATGTCTATGCGAGCTAATTTGCGATGTGCACCGGTGGCCCGGCCATTTATTTTTAATACATCTTCTCAGATTAATTCACTGCGTGTCGTGCCATCAGTTAACCCTTCGTGTAAATGCTGTCAAAATGTTCTGTGTAGATGATGTAGATGACTGATTTATAATAAGTTACATAATTTCATGAATATATATAGTTTGTGTTGAAATGTCTTTATTTGAAATGTACATGTGTAAAGTGTAAGAGCTAGTGTCTCGTGAGAATACCCCTAACGAGAGTACACGAGACTTTGCATGGACTGCGAGGGAGCAGATGTCTCTCATGAAGCGATTTTAAGCTAAAAGTTTGCTAAAAGAAAAGGCAATACAAGGACTTAAGGACCTCTTTTCAGGACAGGCAGCCAACGAGGTATTTGTCATTTGAGAAATGTTTTTTATTTGTGTTTGGACTTAATATGTGTACTGTAAAGTTGCTAATTGGTTTGTACTGTTCGCTCGTGACCAGTTCTCACAGCGTACTGGCGTAATGGCGTATCGGCGTACTGGTGATGGTGAAGCTGAGGAGAGATGCCCCAAGTAATAAACGCCCGTTTCAAAGAACCGACCTGTGTCTGTGTTGTCGTGAAGAGAGCTACACTTCGCATGCCAGCTGTGGCACAAGTGCCTAAATTACAAACATGTCTGGGTAAACACTGCAGGCATTTTCCAATTTTAGTGTTCCCACTCAATACTGTTCTTCACCCTTTGATTCAAAACATTTTTGATCATTTCATAAGTTGAGAGCCAGAGTAATGGGACTGTAAGGCTAATGTGGTACAATGCAGAAATGAAGATACTGCAGAACTGCACTGATAACATCGCCCTCTGTCTTATTTTCCACCTTGTTTGCCACTTAGTGTCTCAGAAGGCTTTTCTTATTTCTCTGTTTTGTGCCTGTTCCCCCATCTTGTCTTAGAAAATAATTGTAGACGACAGCAGAAAGAGGCTTGCCAAAGAAGCTATAACCAAAAATGCAACGTATGCCATAGAAGCCGATGCTTTGCGAAAACGAATGAAGGTCTTACTGGACAAGCGTTTGTCAGGATCCTCTGTGTCCTCATCCACTGTGTCATCTGGGACAGCATCCCCCGGGATGGCTTGCATCTGCACCCCTGGAGCATGAGGCAGCATCCGCAGGTTCTCATACAGCCGCTGCCTGAAAAGTCACATACTGATCATCTGCATTTCAATTTCTTTATTAATCAATTGTTGTTGTACATCACTTTTCTAGTCTAGCAACATTTTGACATTGTAATGTGAAGGTGGTTGTTTCCTTTCCACTGCTGCTTGCTCATAGCAAGGCAACATTTTCTGCCTGTTATTGTGGGTCTTAACGAACTTCAAATCGATGTTGTTGTGTTTCAGTGATAAATAGAACAGAATAGAATAGAACTGAAAAAGCTGAATTGATATGAAGGTTGATATAAGTACAGTTAACTAGAGTTGACTGACAGATTAATATATAAGGGGAATAATGACTGTAGAACTGAATGGGTCGGTGATAGATGTTTTGCCAGGCAGAGGCGTCAGAGTGTTGAGAGTGTGTCTGAATGTGTGGAGTACTGGGCAGATTGTTGGCTGTACGGAGGAGCAGGGGAAATGAAAGGAGCAGAGAATCCAGAGGGTGGAGAACTAATCTGAGCAAATAAAGAGTCAAATCTAGAGCACAGCCACCAAACTGGATGGCTCTCATGGTGGGTTTCAGGCCTGAGAAGCAGCGCAGAGGAGGTGAAGGGCTACGGATTGAGGTGGGGCAGCGTGGACAGTGGAGAAGCTGCAGGTCCAGTTGTGGACGGTGACTATCTAACTTTTACAACAATTCATTTATTAGTTAGCCAACTGTAAGGTCAGCTTTCTAAGTTCACTCTGTTTTCATTCCTTCTTTATTTTAATTAAACTAATACCACACTGTCCAAAATGTATTTTTAACTTGTCAATAACATTCTTTTTCCACAATTATTCCAAATCTCCAGCAGTTCTAGGCTTGGAATTCTGGCAGTTCTAGAAAGAAAACAAATAGTTTCACATTTGACATACTTGATTTTGTCCATATATTCCTGTGAGTTCTGGTTGGTCATGTTGGAGGGGCTGATGTGGAGCTTGAAGTCAGGCCCGAAGTACTCAAAGTAGTCATTGTATGGCAGTTCTACAACAGAAACATCATTGAGATGAGAAAAAAAAAACTGCTGGAGAAAATCTGTCGAAAGAGGAATCACGTTAAAAGAAAAAGGGGTGCTACCACACCTGTTAAGATTTATTGAAGCTTTATAACCTACACTGATCATGAGTGAGGGCAAGATGAAGAGAAATGTGTAGGGAGGTTAGTTAATGTGTTGAAATCCCGTTAAGAGAACTGCTGTCCCATTCCACGCTCTAATTACATCCCCCCTCTTTATGTGGAAATCTGACAGTCTGCTGACTCAGCTCCTTGTGAGCAAAGGCAGGAAGCAGGTTGGCCCTTCCCTGAGGTGAAGTTGACTAAAAACTCCATCACCTCCAACAAGCCCCACACTGCAGGCTACAGACACACACATTAAACTTTAAATGACCAGCATCACTGTTTGACATGCTCCACTTATTTGATCTATACCTGCAAAATTTAAAAAGAATATACATATGGTCCTGCAGTGATATTTATTTTGTTTTTTAGGCTTTGTTGAGTCAAGCTTGTCTATGGCAAGCATAGTACACTCCTCTGGCACCAATTCTTAAGAAGCTAGTAATTGCTAATGTAGTCCGCAGTCTCTAACTTCACACAGAGATCAAGAGAAGGCTATAGAGGTCTTTATACACCCAGATTATTTCAGCCTCAGCAGGGTCTACTTTAACTAATAATTAGATAATATATCAGTTAAGTGGTGAGCACAACTACTCAACAAGGCTATAAAGCACTGCTGCCCTAAATAAATAACACTCAAATTTAAGTTAACCATATGGACTGTATGTGTGTGTTAACCATCTTGGATCTGTCCAACCATCAGTTCAATTTTCAATTCAATTCCACCTGAGAAACATGGAGTCAGACTTCGAGGTGCTCGTTCTCGTCTCAACTAACTTCAAACTCAGTTGCAAACCACCCAAGTGCAAGCTGGAGGTCATAGCTTGATGAAGTGAACAAAACCACATCGTCTGCAAAAAGCAGAGAGGTTATTCTGAGACCACCGAACTTGAGACCCTCTAACTCTGGGCTGCACCCAGAAATTCTGTTCATTGAAGCTATGAAGAGTCAGTGACAAAGAACAACCCTGGTCACCTCAATGATGTGGTGAGTTAAACTAATCGCTCTTTTTATTAATGTAGGACACCTATTAAGTGTCGGTTCGGTCAACCAGATTGCCACCTAGCTTTTTTCTTCTTTCTTGTATGACAAAGAAAGCAAAGAAATCCAAGACAATTTTAACTACAGTCATTCACTGACATGGAAAAAATGACTAACCGTCAGGGATGTCAGTGTCCAGAGCCACAGCTGTCTCATAGGTCCAGCATCGGGCCACATTTCGAATGGTGTATCCTCCTCCACCCAGCATGAGCAGTGGCAGGTTGAAGGATTTGATGTATTCCACACATTTGGCATGCCCTTTTAGGATTAAAAAACCCAGGAAAAACACACAAAATGCAAGACATTCAGTATGGTTTGTGACATCACTTTATTACATCATTCAGCATTACTGTACTGTGTATGTTTACCTCGGATGGTGAGGTTAAAGCAGCCGAGGCGGTCTCCTGAGAGAGAGTCTGCACCACACTGAAGAACCACAGCACTGGGCTGGTACATCTCCATCACCTTAGCCATCACCTACGCAATAAAAGTAGAAAAATCTGTGACTCCTTGTAAACACCTTTATATTTATCTCTAATTGTTTAGACGTAAGGAAGCACCATAATTTATTTTAAACATAATGACGACACAAGCCCGTGTGCGTCTAAGTGCAAGAGCCATGCAACACAAATTTTGTATCTAAGAAGGGGGCTGCTTCAACATCATCCAATAAAGCACAGAATTTTGCAACAACATGCTTGTGAAAACAATGCCTAAGCTAATTTTGTGCTAATATTTGACTTACGCTGTGTCACAGGATAAAAACATGTCACTACTATTGCACTGTAATGCTTCTGCTGGCACGCTGTTTCAATAGATTCACACTAGATACACAAATTGTGCATCTGAAAAGAAGAATAGAAAATACTTACACCTATAAATGTTACCGAGTGCCAGCTGCAAGCATCAATGAAAAAAAACAAGAGTAGCTATCTGTCTCCTATGTGACTACAGTACTTTAGATTTGAATTGCCTGTGTAGCTACAATTAAAATCAGAACAGTGAGCTAAAAGACAACATGATAATTCTCTATTGGTTTGCCTTTGAAAATACAATTATTTTATCTGTTGTTTTTTCCCCCCAGCAATATATTTAATTATTAATTATATTAGAGATGTTCCTGGTGATCAATTTCCTAGTCGACTAGTTGTGGGGAAAAAAATTAGATTGCCCGACTAGTCTAAAACTAAGAAACAAAACTAAGACAATCTAAAGTTGGGTCGTGGGGGAAGCAGCAGGGAAGTCCAGACCTCCCTCTCACCACCTCCACCAGCTTATCCAGGAAACGTTTAGCCATTCCCAGACACGTAATCTCTCAAGCATGTCCCAGATAAACGCCCGGTTGGAACACCTTACCCTGGAGGCGACAGCCTTAGCCATCTCCTTTCAATATGGAGGAGCGTTGACTCTACTCTTAAGTCGTCCCAGATGATCTAACTCATCACCCTATTGCATCCTGTCAGAGAAAGCTAATTTTGTCCAGCTGTATCTGCGATCTCATTCTAATAATGTTAGCCTAGATCAGGGGTAGGCAACTCCAGGCCTCAAAGGCCGGTGTACTGCAGGTTTTGGATGTGTCCTTGATCCAACACAGCTAATTTAAATGGCTAAAATACCTCCTCAAAATGTCTTGAAGTTCTCTAGAGGCCTGGTAGTGTGATTCAGGTGTGATCCAGGGTGATATCTAAAACCTGTAGGACACTGGCACTTGAGGCCTGGAGTTGCCTAACACTGGTCTAGATTGACAGATTCATGGCGTTTCCCAACAACAATCTGCCACCTGGTGGCAGATGGCAGCATTGGGCATCAATTAAAATTTTAACAAGTATAACAATTAGACTAGCAAGTCTGGTACTGACTAGTGACGACAGCAACGAGTAGTCAGCTGGGCAACTAGTTGTGGACATCCCTAAATTATATATATATTACTATTTAATCATTTCCTTCTGGATCAGACTTTTAGACCATTTGGGAAGAGCGAACAAACGAAGTGCTGTGACTTTTAAAGGGTCAGTTATATTTGCAGTGGAAAACAAGCGTTTGTGGAACTCACAGGCTTGAAGATTTGCTCATATGACTCGTCATCTATGCCATCCCGCATTGGGAAGTTGACAGCGTAATATTTGCCTTTTCCAGCTCCAATATCCTAAAGGTAAAAAAGACAAAAAAGTGCATACTGAATAATCTCCAAGTATAGACTCCTCAGCAGTGTACAAATGCATGTGTTAGCTGCACCAAATTAACAAAGCCCTTATATCTTTCCATGAACAAAAACAAAAAATAAATACTCACACAAATGCAAAACTATCCTATGATATCATCATACAGAGTTTTGCTGTTTTCAATTAAGAAATTATGACTTCTTAGTAACCAGCTGAAGGAAGAGTGTAAGGCTCACCCGAAGGTCACCAGTTCCAGGGAAGTACTCCCCATATTTATGGAAGGACACAGTCATAACTCTGTCTGTTGTGTAGAAGGCCTCCTCCACTCCATCTCCATGGTGGATGTCTATGTCGATGTACAGCACCCTCTGGTGGTACCTGATAAAGAGGGCCACAGACAGAGCTCGGATGAGTACAAACACTGCATAGAAACAATGCTGTGAGAAATGGGTCTTTCACCTGCTTTCATTTAATGAAATTTTATATGTAGATGGGAAACAAAGCGGGAAATATTCTCACTTGAGCAGCTCCAGGATGGCCAGCACAATGTCATTGACGTAACAGAACCCTGAGGCCTCCGATTTCTTTGCATGGTGGAGTCCTCCTGCCCAATTCACTGCAATGTCTGTCTGCTGTCGGTTCAGCTTCACTGAGCCAGCTGTACACAACAGGAAACATGTTTGATTATGCGGTTTGTAAAGAAACTGATATATATCTGATGAGTTAATCAATAAGTCACTTAGTCTAACTTTGTTGTCATAACCGGAAAAATGTTTAGTCAAGGCTGGCACTGAAACAGCTGGACGACTGAAAGCCAAGAACTTGTTCCTGTAACTGTGCTCTCCGGGAACAGGTGACAATAAAAAGAATTTGCTGCCTCAGTCTAATGACCACTGCACTGACTTCTCAAGGATTTGACTGACAGGTATGAGGTCCTACATGAGCAATTACAGCTTTCTGTCTGTTCTTTTATAGAGGACTATTTATAAAAATGGTTGGTGCTAACTATACAGATCATGTTTCATTCTACTCTGGTTGGTGACTTGTCAACAAACACAGTGCTTGTAACTTGTACCACAAAGCAGGGTTTGGGGTTTAGTGAGGGAACTTCAGGAGTCCCACCAAATCCTCAGGATTACAAAGGTGGTTCACAAAGCTACACAAGACAAGATTAGGATTCATTTTTGTAGGGGATTCAATCCTGACCTCTTATTCCAAAGACAGTCATGTAGACATGACTGAGAACCACAAGACTTTTTAGATACAAATAATTGTCTTATTCTGTTAAATTGGCAGTGTCTATTAATGTTACAGATAGGCAGGACTGTTGTTACAGATAGGTCTAATGTTGCTGAAACAAGAGCTCAATGACTTCCTGATATTTCACACAAAATATTGTGAGTGTTGTGAATGTCATCACGTGGTGCATGTTCCTGCTTGTCTGTTGTGGTTCTGTGGGAAGTAGTGTGTCAACTAGCAGAGGCAAAGACAGTACTGTGGGTACTGATACTGCTATAAATGAGTAACTAATCCAATCGTCAGTTTTAGTGTCAGTTAGGATCTGAGTATCTATTTTTTGACAACCCTACTACAGACTATTTAACACCTCCAGAGTTGCAACAGAATGAATAAAACTGTGTCACAGTATATCTTTAACATAAATATTCAGATTGCTTGACTCAACTGACTTATCAAGACCTTTTATATGACCGCTTAGCTTCTGATTCATCATTAGCACGACTTACCAGCTGAACCACCAGCAGACAGTTGGCAGAACTCAAACAAGCCATCGAATACTGGACAGTCCTCCCCAACATTGACTGCAGAGTAAATAAATACATAAATAAATAGGAAACCAAAAAACAGGAAGGTGTTCAAAATTTTGTTTGAGCAGTATGAATGGAAACAGAAGGGCAGAGGAGCTCCTTGTATTCCGTACTTGGAATAGTACACAAAATTCTGTAATGTCCCAAAGAGGACACAATGACTTACACCTCTGCATCTGTTTGCTGAACTCTGACATGTTGTCTGGTCGTATGGATCGGAGGAACTTGATGTAGTCATCACTGTGATATTTTGTCATCTCGTCTGCAGTGGCTTTGTGTGGCCTCTGAAACACAAGACATACAAGCTGGTTGGAAACTACAACAAGGAAGGCCAGAACCTATGGTATGCTTAGTGTCACATGCTTGGAAAACATACATAGACCTCCATCTTCCTGTACAGTCCATAGTTCAGAAGTAAGTTGTGGGTCATCCGTATACGATGTGGTTTCATGGGGTGCCCCTGTCCATAGTAATAATTTCCTATGTCACCTGCAAAGACAAAAGGAACAAGATGAGAAACACATTTCCATCCGATAATAATTATTAATTTAAGCTGCGAATGAAAATGAAAATGGATGCTTTTCAGGTTCTGTCTGAGCAACAAAAGAGATTTTACACTTATTTACACATTCTACAAAAACAGCACATTTTGTACTTTTCATCAAAATTGACAACCTGCCAATTGTGTACTGTGTCCCCCCCCTTCTTAATTCTTGGCTGTTCCTGCTCTAATCCTGACCACAAACAAAAAGACCAAATGAAACCCCCATATGTTAAGGTATTAACTGTTTTACATCTTTGAGGTATTCTGTGGCTGCTAACTTAGCAACTAGCATGACACAAACATAATGCTAGAACAGCAAGTAACAGAAAAGCAAAGGGAAAACCGAGTTTTTCTCAAAACAACAACAACAACAACAGCGGGGAACAACAGCAACATCATTCACGGTGTAATACCATAAGTATAATTCAAGCATTTTTAATGTAACTGAAAAACTATGGATGCTTACCAAGAAGTAGAACACAAGATTGTGCAGGTCAAACAGTGATATTTACTTCAATTTTACCTGCACATGCAGTTATCCTACAATAGCTCACTACACCTCCTTCAGACTATGAATGTACTGCTGATCTCAGTTGCCAATATTATTAAAAGGTATAAAGTTCATGGGGCTGTAGCCACCTTCCCAGGACATGGGTGCAAGAACAAGCAACGTAAAAACAACAATAACACAGCATTTGACTGTTAAATATTCAGATGAAAACTCATTCTAGTTCTAGTACATGTAAACTGAATACAGGGCTATGTGTGAACAAAGTTAGTTTTTACTGCAAGTCTCTGCAAACCTCTGACAAGATACTGTAACTATGTTCCTTGTACACGAGGAATACAAATAAGTGGTTTCTCTTATGAGAGTGTGATGTTGGACAACACGGTGATACGCTCTAATAAGGCCTGAGCACTTAATTGTGTAGCAGTGGCACATTTTGCTTTATTATTTTTACGAATGTAACTCTGACGACGACTCATCAGTTCCTAATCATTTTGATTTAACAGAGGTAACGCGGTGCACAAAGCCCGATCTACGTCTGCAACTATAAGTTATACAATCGTGACAATGAGTGCTTGTGTCGCTAATTCTCAACATCAATTTAACCGAAGCCCTCCTCTTTTCTCTGGCTCGGTTTAAGTAAGGTGATTTTTTTTTAACTTTTACTCATAACAGTTAACACACTTTGCACCGCGGAGACCTTTCAAACGATGGTCATTAGCGCCTACTCGTTAGCTTGCTAGTGTCAAAACAGTATACATTCACCAGCAGCTACACTGACTAGCTGGCTAGCGTTAGCCTGCCAGATGGCTCAGTTTGGGCTGCTCATTCTCACGCTCAGGATGTCCCATACCGTCGTAGTAGTAGCAGACCTTCTTCTTGGTCCCGCCTGTGGTCGTGTAAGCCATTTTAAAAGTACCTCTAGAAATAAAAAGTTGGTTTGAATTTACTTCAGCAGACAGAAGATGGGATGGACGGCATCAACACATAATTACACACGGCGGAAAGTCGCTGAATGGGAGGCGCAACTTCGGCGGGGAGGGGTGGGTCAGACAACTTCGATAGGCCACTTACCCCACCGCGAAGAGTCCCATTCAACCCAGAGGATGGGAAAAGTGGACTCATAAGGATGTGTGAAACATGGTAAAAACGTGCTTCATAAAATTCAGTTCCACTGCTTTATCCGTTACATTCTTTCATTTCTTACTACCATGCAATAGAATTAGATACATTTATGGCTGTAACAAATATGGATTTATTAACTCCATTACCTGAAGTATTGCCCAACAAACCTATATAACAACCTATATAACAACAACAACAAAAAACCCTGGGTTTTTTGTTGTTGTTGTTATTGTTGTTTAGGGGGGGGGGGGGGGGTTGTTTTTGTTTTTCGTCAGTTTTCACCTGGTTTGATATTTATATTTATATTTACCTCTGAGAGTCATTTTTGGGCAATGCCCTGATTTTATTCTGAGCTTTAAAGGGATTTTAAAAGGGTAATACCAAAAAAGCCAGTACAGATTTGCACATGGACAGAGCTGGGGCTGTTAACTTATCAGGTTGTACAAGAGTACTAATCAGTTCCTCCACAGTTATAGTGTTGTTATGGAGCTATATCTGAGTGGAAGACTTATGAGAACCAGACCACATTTTAACAAATCTGATGTCTGAACATTATATATGTATATAGTGAAAGTTGGGGAAATGTCCACTTAAAGAAAATCATGGCAGACAGAATCCTCTCATAGCTTGAGAGTGGTTCCAGATTCTTTGTGCGCCAGTAATCCTGTACAGTATTGTTCAGGTACGAGGCAAACTGTAAATGATGATGAAACATTTTTTACCAAAAACTATTTTGGTAGTCTCTTATTGTGTTCATGCCCCTTAATGTATTGATAGCCATATTGTGAACTTTGGACAGAACTGGGTTAGCTGTTTCTGAACCCTGTTTTCATGCTATGTTATTCTAAAGACAGGGTTATTTTGTTTTGGAACCAAATCAGACGTTAATGAAACTCGAAGTCTGTACTGTAGTAACTGTAGTGTCTAGACCTAGTCTTTGTCGTTTTTAGTGCCTTAATGTAACCAAATGAATTTTTGAAGAATTGATGCCAATGTAGAAATCTCTGATATATATGACTCAAACTTGGGTGTGTAGTGTGTAAATTCTTTGCTCTACTGCCCTTCCATTTTCCAAATGCAGACTTATTTGCTTTAAAAAATATTGATACTGTGTACAAAGCAAGATTAAACATTACATTCAGGGATATGAAAATAATGTAGGGACGCTTGTGTCCAGAAACATGAATCAATAGAACATTTCTTCAGGGAGACACCGATGGTGATTTTGGTTTGTACCCCACTAAGTTTCTTTCTTTCCCCCATTCAGAATTACAACCACGGCGTAAGTCTGCAAGTCAGTTATTTCTGATCTACTACCCTCAAAAAGAATATTAAAATACACCAATACACATGAAATCCTCTCACAAATGTTTACACATTCTATTCATTTAACAACACACTTATGATACAGAATGAATATTTGCACAGAACAGATTTCTTTTTAAAAAAAAAATCAGCATAGAACAAACAGCTGGTTTGACATGAGTCATCAGAGGACACCTTCTTTTCTTCACTAAGTGTTGGTAACCCAATGAGAAAGCAGTAGGGGAAAAGAACAGTATACTTACATTTAAAAACACAAGCTCAAGTCTTAAATGCTTTAAAGGTTTTGGACATGGTGACAGCCAAGCTTGCAACACTTATAACTATTCTGATAAGCCAGTCTGTTCTACAGACTAGGTATTATTTTAAAAACTAAACGAGGCCACCTTCTAAAGCAGCAGTCCCCAACCCCTGGGCCTCGGACCGGTACCGGTCCGTGAGTCGTTTGGCACCAGGCCGCGAGAGTTGAGGCTCAGGTGTGAAATGTATGGTTTTCAGGGTTTTTATCAGTTTTCAGTGTTATTTTGTTATCGTTTTTATCATTAACTCGGTTGTCCTGGGTCTTTTCACGTGTGTTATGAATAAATCTTCTTCTTTTCGGTACCGGTACTAGTTTTATTTTGTTGTATTTATCCGTGACACCTTAAAGGCCGGTCCCTGAAAATATTGTCGCGCATAAACCGGTCCGTGGCACAAAAAAGGTTGGGGACCGCTGTTCTAAAGGACTGATCACAGCAGGCGTTAAATAAAACACAATGAGCAAACACAAAAGTCTACTGTGTTATACCGGCAACTGGATTTTACATGCAGTTTTGGCCAGGTAAACACCACGATAAGGAATGATGAACTTTTTCTGTTCGGTTTTGAAGGTGTTTTTTCATGAAAAAAAGCATCACACTTATAGCTTATCTTAACAGCATGAATGTCAGTGTTTGATAGTCTCTTAAAAATAATCTCTTTAGTTAATCACACAGCTCAATACAGTTTTTTTCTCTACATGGGGAAAACATTGACAGACAAGTGAGTTCATTTGCAAGATCAAGTGCTTTGAACTGCAGCTTTTAGTCAAACCATGAAACTATTTTGTTCTTTTTTTCTTTCACACATTTGAAAACAAATTTACATCAAGTTCCTCTTATATTTGGTCACTCTGTCATCCTGGTATTAAATGCCATCAAAGTGCTACTAATGTCTTTCGAGGTCTCAGAATTTGGCATTTTTAAATAAACACCAATTCAAAGAATCTTATCAGAGGAGTTTGAGCTCATCATGGCCAGTTGAATGTCCTACCAGTGATCTGGTAAAACTTCTGATTGAAGGGATGAAAGAATTTTTGCAGTTTAGTCACTACTGATGGGTCCACCTCCGGATGGGTGCGGCCCTTGCTGCCTGCCAGGCACTTGTTGAAGACAATGTTAAATCGCAGACAATAAAATCCCCTGGTGGCATTGAAGTACAGGTTATACTGGCTGATCCTGGAGGGGAGGTTAAGGAAGCGCTCAACAAGCTGCAGCTCTGGCAGCGGGTCTGTAATAAGGCGATCCCCATCCACAATGTGAAACTGCTCCACGGGAAAGTACTTCAACCAACGCTCCAAATGTTTGGTGTAGATGCTGGTCCGGACTGCTTTGTATTTCGTGTTCACCTCGCAGGTGTTGGTGTCAATGACCAGCTTCTCAAACTTGTGGTAGGTCTTGTTTTTGCGCTCCTTGCCCTCCAGCACTTGGGTATAGTCCGACACAGCTCTGGTGGTAGGCTCGCGCACAATGATCAGCAACTTGATGGAAGAGTTCATCTTGAATATCCGTTCAGGGACTTCCTCTGTGATGAAGTAAGCGGGGCTCTTTTCAATGGTGATCTGATGAGGGAAGGAGAAGGGCATTTTCCCCCTGTACCAGTCGATGCCACGAGCGTAATTTTGGTCATTGTCAAAGAAGTGGATCTCTTGTGAAGCCTTGACAACTGCTGGATGCAGGTTGAGCATTTCCAGCAGGGCACGGGTGCCACCTTTACGCACCCCGATGATAATGGCCTGAGGCAGTTGCTGGACCAGGTTGTGCAGGCGAATTTGCTCTTTGGTGGCATTGCCCTTACGGATTTCATGTAGGAGGCCACGCTTAAACTGCAGAGTGCGGAGAGGAATTTGCTCTGGTTCAGGGGCGGGCAGTCTGCTGTCAACTGGGCAAATGGGCTGTAGCCTGAAACACAGGAAAAGAACGCATTTATCTTATTTTGTATCTCATTCTATAAGCAATTTTATCGCTCATAGAATACATTTATCACTTTAATCTTGACTAAATAAGCTACTTGAATGTAAAACTTATTATTAATGGAACAATTCTCTGAAGCTAATGCAAAGAAACATCCTGAAACATCTATGACCTTCTGAGACCTCTGAAAAGCCTGTGGTATGTTAAGACTAAGGCTTTTGCAGCAGATGTTTAAAGTACTGTGAGTTGCAAGTTAGAGCCACCACAACAGACTCGTCCTAGCACAAGGACACAGCAAGCATAAAGTCACCCACTGGTTTGTCCTGTTTCTGGGGTATTGAACTGAATATTCTCACTCGCTGTGTCCCAATTCAGGGTATGCACGCTTGAAGTACGCATTTCAAGTGCGATCACGTCACCGCCATGCGACGACGGCTGTCCCAATTCGAAGTGTACTTCAAATGCATACTCCAAATGCGCCGTCGATTTCCCCAAATATCAAGCGTGGTCCGGTGCACGCTTCGTGGTCCCATATATCCCACAATTCATAGCGCGGCGGTGGGTGTGGATAATTTTGCCGCAAAATACGGCAGAAGGGAGCTGCCGAAAAGTGAACTGTCAAAAGTAAGTACTGAATATGACGTTACTTATTCATGTGCGAATGTTTAATAACGAAGAACATTAAAACATTGCTGTTGGCCACATGTCGGCAAAGTTGTGTGACATTAGTGATGTTTATACTTTCAGCATTAACTTGGTTTTAAAGCCTCTACTTCTAAATATATATATAGTCGACCTTAATCTTACAGAGAATCTGATGATTTTATGGATAATTAAAGTCAGTCATATATCCACAAACACAACAAGCTGAAAGTCAGTGATATATATATATATATATATATATATATATATATATATATATTATATATATATATATATTAGGGGTGCAACGATACTCGTATCGATATTGAACCGTTCGATACAGTGCTTTCGGTTCGGTACGCATATGTATTGAACAATACAACATTTTTAATTTATTTTATCAACTTTCCTTCTGACGGTGCTGTCTGTGTTGAGCGCTCAGTGGATCTGCGCTCGACAGCGCAGCCTAGGTGGAGTAGTCGAACACAGATTCACTGAGCAGGCAAGCTAGCTAGACAGAAGTTAAGCTCGTTGCAACATGGCAAATTGAACCTCCCCCACCCTCATTCAGATCTGGCGTCTGGAACTATTTTGGTCTTCATGTGACGTATGACCTTGAAGGTAAGCGTGTCATGGACTAAAGTAAAACAGTATGTCAGATGTGCCAGGCAATGCTCAATTACATGAGTGGGAACTAGTGTGTTAGCGCAGTTAGCTCGTTAATGTGTTGACGCTGTCCAGCCCCACACACGGGGCAATCCGCGGTAGCTCGTTAACGGAGATTTGCCGTGTTGTGGCGTTAACCTCATTTCAGATTAAGGCTGACAGCACTAGTGGGAACACAACGAATATGACTGCACATTTACCCCATAGCATCCTAGTGCAAAGACAAGTGGAAGCAGACAAAAACAACAAGCACGCATACAAACTTTACCCGAGTCATTTAGACAGCCGTTAGCACATGATTCTCCTTATGGGGACCTGATATGTTTAATATGCTGCTGAGAATATAGCCCAGAAGAAGCGTATAGTATAGCTTTTATTTTGGAAAGAGACATTTCTCTGTAATAAACTCTCTTTTCCAAAGATGAGTGATTCCTCAATCAGATACAGGGCTCGCAAAATCGCTAGCCCGACGTCCCGGGGCTAGCGATTTTTCCAGTCGGGCTGCCCTGCTCTGCTCGTCGGCCTATCGTAGGAAGGAAAAATATATGTCAATGCTTTTGCATTCTTTCGGAAATGTAGCTGGGTAATTATGTCATTGGCATCGGTGAGCCACTGTCAATATGTGACATATTGAAATCGCGTTTGAATTTGCGCTTGTTTTTTGCTTTCACTTTGCAATCGCGCTAACTGTGTATAGAGAGCGACAGCACTGATTGGTGAGTGATGATAATTTGCGCACCAATTCCTCTGACATCGTCTTATCAATCGTTAGCTTACTATGCAAACAAGACAAGTGAAATCTCCCGCAGCAAGCTTAAACATGTGAGAGGTTGATCGCAGAGAATCGCTGAGTGTTATGTGAGTGCGTGTGTAAAAGCAGCAGGATATATATTTTAGTTCTGCTGAGCCAAATAAGACGGGTCAGGGTGAAGAAGTGACAGCCAAAGAAAAGCTTACCACAAAACGGAAAAGTTATGACAAATCAGACTATGAGGCAAAAAGAAAGTGCAGCTTTATGGTTTCATGGACAAAAGAATTTCTGTGGCTGCAATATGACGAGCTAAATAACCAGGGCTGCACATAAGTGGTCCGCAGGTGCGCATTCGCTGTCAAAATAAAAAACGCGCACAAGATAAGAAGTTGCAACGCGTGTTTGCATACATAAGATTTTCAGGAGGAGGACAGACATTTGTTTAGAACTCTTAAAGATGTCAAAGAAGCTCCTTTAAGCAATTACTTTGGTGTTCCTCCACCTCCAAAGAAATGTCAGGAGTCCGAACCACAAAAGAAGCGCGTATTCTCGGAAAAGTGGTTGCAGGAGGTGAGCTGGCTTCAAACAAATGATGAACGCACAGAGAGGTGGTGCAGAATGTGCCGTGAAAATTTAATAAATGACAAATTAATAAAAAGGCATGAACATTTTTTTGTGTATCGAAAAAATATCGAACCGTGACACCAAAGTATCGAACCGAACCGAACCGTGAATTTTGTGTATCGTTGCACCCCTAATATATATATATATATATATATATATATATATATATATATATATATATATATATATATATGTATCATAATAATCTGACAATACTATAATATTGGCCATATTATATTTACATTACCATAGTGAGATGACTTTAGTCTCATGAACAACATTCACTAATTATTATTTACTAGCTAATCTTTTGACTGTTCAGTACAGAAATGAAGCCCTTGAATCATGTTTTACAGTCCTGTGGTCTCAGCCTCAGATACTCAACTAATCAAAGTGATGTCATGACAAAAATGATTGACCAACAAAACAATTTTCTCCTTCATTTATGTCACACAAAGCTGTATGTAACGTGTCTCGCGGTTAGTATCATGGTTGCTAGGCAACCTGAACAGCGCGACGAAGCATATACCGTCCCATTTCACACGCCTCTCACTTCCGCACTTCTCGTACTTATAGTACGTAGTGCGCGTAGCGCGCGTACTTCAAGCGTGCAGACCCTGAAATTGGACACAGCCATTGTCACCAAAACCCCTTTTTTAAAACAAGGAAGTATAGCGATTTATCAGTCACTGAGTAGTAACCACAAACAGCCATAAACTGCCAAAGCTGCTGCCCCCTGCTGGCCATTATGCAGGTTTAAGGAACTGTCTCCACTTTTTAGACTTGAATGCTGCATTCATATTTTACATACAGTCTGTGTCTAACAGATCCCTCAACTGGTTCATGGTTAGTTCCTCATCAACTATGGTATTCATTTCTTTGGAATGCCATTTCTCTTATGCATAATTGCGAGCACCACATTTTTGTCAATAAAGATGACTACAGTAGTGCATATACCAGATATATGACTTGTTTGTTTTTAGAATAACTGATGGAACTAAGTAGTGTAAAAATTTCACCTCAAGAAATGAAAAATGCAGACGATGGTAAATGCCCAGAACTTATGCAAAAGCATAACAAGGTTGCACAGATTAGACTGAGCATATCAGAGAAGTCAATTGGCTCCAGGTCATTGTTTTTAATATTGATGGGGAAAAGAATTGTATTTTCTTTGAAGACCATCTGAAATTGTTGAAAGGTTTTCTTTTTTCTGTTTTTCAAAGTAAATAGTAGTTGCGCCTCCTTCTCTGGGGAAATGATGCCCAAAGTTGAACCTTTCAGGAAGAATTTCTCTCATTTAATCTAAAGCAGAAAATCTGCCTCAGTCAGGAGAACAACCTCCATTTTAGGATAAAAAATGATTTAAATGTGTACCTGTCAAAGCTACACATTGCCAAGTTGCATGTCTATGAATGCCTAAATACTTCAAGATTTTATAAAATACAGAAATGTTTCTGGAATACACTGTGATTGGTTTAAAAAGTATAGGACACTAAAGTTTGTAATGCAAGTTGCTTTAAATTAAGGCAATGTATGTTTTAAAATATACCCGCCATGACTTACCTATCCAAAGTCCCAACCCTGGCCACGAGATAGAGGACACTTCCGATAGCAAGGCTGCCCAAAACGAAGAGCTTCTGTCTCAGCAATGCCTGCTGTTTGAATAGCATGGCCCTCCATCAATCTTCAGGACTGTGACTTCAGCCTGCAGAGAGCCAAGCACATAAACCACTAATCACCGAGGGAAGAGAGACAGCCTAATGTTTATTAACACACACTCACTCAAGTTTTACAAGTGATTAAGCCGCGCTCACATAAGGCTGAAAAGTGCTGCATTGCCATTAAAGGAAACGCTTGCCCAACCACCACTTTGTTACATTTATTTATTTCAGACAAGTTGAGAATCTGATTTAATGGAATACACTGGCATGCTGAGAAAGATCAGTTACTGCTACGGTTTTAAAAAGTTGGCTTCAGCATTCCAAATGAACAGTTCTGTATGCACAAGTTGCAGTTCATTAATCGATACTTCTTGAGAACGACCACATAACGGTGAATATTCTGAAAGAGGTCCTTCTGTTGAATAACCCGCAGATAACTGCCAGTCCTGCAGTTACCCTGAGGTCTAAATAGCTTTTCAGCAACACTGCACTGCTGTTAAGGTTTTTCTCTTGCTTGATGTGAAGCCAAGAAGCAGCCTTGGAGAGCCTTCTATGTGTTACAATGACAAATTCACATGACTGAACTCAGCTTTTCGATCATGTCGTCAGTTGACCCATTGTTAATCAACAGTGTTTAATTATTGCATCCCGACTGTTACATAATGAATTTATTAAGAAACTGTGACTGTTTTATTTCAACTGTCTCAATAAATAAATAATGTTTCTTAGCTTCTTAGTGTCCTTAATGTCTGTCCTCACTTTAAAACTAAACGTCATATCTCTATTTGTAAAAACATTCAAAGAAAAGTTGAGAAAAAATCCCCCAAAAAGCTTAGTCACATTATGGTGATGCATATTGTACTGTTTACCTTCAAAATTGGAAGAAAATCTCATATTGAGCCAAGAGAGGGCACTCCATCCTTTCAGTGGAGTGCAGAAACACTGGTCTCACTGCCATTTCTGTTTCGCTCTCAGTGTCTGAACCTTTTGTGCGTCTGCAATCTTTGCACAGCATGAGCAGGTAAATTACATTATGAAATAGCAGTTCAATACAGAAGGCAGAGGCATTGTTAAAAAAGGGCCTCTGAAAGTGCAGTCTAATCGAGCCCTTAAAACAGGCCAGCATTCGCGACAGAGCGCTCCCCCAGTGCCTCATGAATAAATACGGATGGCTTTTGACCCCTCTATGACTGGAAAACATTTTGCTCATAATGCCTCATAGTGACTTCTGAATGGAGACCTGCAAAGCAACTGCAATTTCATCAGTCTGACAAAGCAGGAGAATAAAGCCACTTAGCCAAGGGCCAGCCCTGTGGCTGTGGAGTCCCATTTAGAAAATAAATGTTTTTCATTACAGCCTGTATCACTAAAACAAGTGGTACGTCAGTCAATTCCAATGAAGGGGGAAAAAAGTCAGTTTAATACTTTTTTGTGCAGAGACAGACCATTCCAAGTGCCAAGCAATCCACCTTCAGATTGTGTTATTTGTAAAAAACAACAACAAAAAACCCCCAACAAGAACTGAGATTATATTATCAAGGTAATTTTCTTTCCTTTTACTATAAACTGATTTACAATGAGCCTCTTATCTATTATTTGTGTATAATAACAACATTTCAGCATTTCTGCATTCAGTACACTCAGAGGTTTCTGTTTCCCCACCCTCCATATTGCTTGTCTTTTCTTTCTTCTACTTTTGAGTCAGATACTTTCTTTTTGAGAATAGTTTGGTGGTTTCATCCCGTCAAAGAAGAGTGTAAGACAAAGACTATACAATAATTTCAAAATACAAAACACTGGGTCACCTACCCAGGACCGCAACACTGTGTAATTTTTCTTTTTGCATGGTTGTAGAGTTGTGGTTACAGACTTTATTGTCTCGTCCATACACTTACATTTTGAGTTTAATTAATTTGCCAAAAACAGATTAAATACAGTTTCAAGTACTAAAATAATTTACACATTAGTAACACAGAGTGAAACGAGACTATGGAATTCACTTTAAAAATCATAAAAGGGATGAAAGTGTGTCGATATTATCCACTCATGTATCAAAAATATTTAGTTCCCGCAGAGAATATTTTGTCCAATAATCAAAGAGCTAATGAAAATGGTCACCCTGCTCAAAAGCTACACTTGTCTCATAAGCACATGTCTGAAAGCTAGAATATTTAGCAAAGGTCAAATGAGCTCGTTCTAAACTAGGGATGGGTACCGGTATCCGGTGCCATTATGGCACCAGTTCTGACATAAACGGTAGTAACCAGACCGAAAAGCAGCGCACATTTCGGTGCTTTATTTAGGTGCTTTTTTTCCCCTGAGATGTCATACACTTTGGATTCTAGCCAATCATTTTACCTTTCCAAGGATAGCAGGTGGGCCCAGGTACGTACATTCTTTTAGAGCAGAGCTACAGATTAAAAACGCCCAAGGCGAAGCGGCCAAAAGTGTGGCTGTACTTCTCAGCAAAAGATGCAAACTCAGCAGCCTGCAACAAGTGCTTTAAGGTGATACTGTGCAAAGGAGGTAACACCTCGAATCTGATGAAACACCTGACGACGCATAGCATTTTTTTAAAAGACGAGAAATGCACCGTATTTGATAGCTTGCTGCAAGACCTCACACTGAGCACATCTACTGCCGGTGTGGTGCCTGTTATCGGACCGGGAGTTAGCAACATCCCCCAAGAACCCGAAGAGGAGAGTCCTGGCCCCTAGCCATGTCAGTGTAGCAGAAATGATGACGCATGATGACGGCAGCAGCAGCCGTTCTTCTCTGCGTGAGTAGCTTAATGTTGTTCGTGTGTAATTTACATTGAGTACGCTAACCACGTTATTAAATTTATGCATGTAAAGTGAACTAGCAAACAACGTCGTAGTTACATGCGGCTGTCTTGTTGTTTGATGGCAGATACTCCCTTCACCCTGGCCAAAAAGGCTAAAATGACCAAAGAAAAAGTGGAAAACAGCTAAACATGAGAGGTTTTTGGACAAAGTTTGTGTTTTTTCCATTGTTTAAGCGCTGCTTCCAGCCACGAGTGATACCATATATGCCCTATAGTTGCAGAAAAGGCTAATATTGTTATCTTTTTACAATAAAACAGCTAAACATGAGAGGTTTTTGGACAAAGTTTGTGTTTTTTCCATTGTTTAAGCGCTGCTTCCAGCCACGAGTGATACCATATATGCCCTATAGTTGCAGAAAAGGCTAATATTGTTATCTTTTTACAATAAAACAGCTAAACATGAGAGGTCTTTGGACAAAGTTTGTGTTCTCCATTCTTTACGCACCGGTTTGAGCACCGTTTCAAAAGTACCGGTTTGGCACCGGTATTGGATAAAACCTAAAAGATACCCATCCCTATTCTAAACGCTAAAAAAATCAAACCCAATAAATATTAAGATCCAAACTGTTGGAGTGTAGGTCTTTTGACTTGCAAATACATACATGTAGTATCAGCTCTTAGCTGATACTACATTGTACTAATAAATACAGAACATTTACTCCAAGTTAATTATGATTTATTGATAAGCATACACAGCTTTCTGTCACTGAGTTACATCCTGAACACTGGTGGCTCTAGGTATCTGGACCTAACCTTACAGCTACAGAGAGAATTTTTAAAAATATATACATTTTTTTGTTACAGAGCATTGTGTTCTACGTCCTGATCGGCTTTAGACCATTGTCAATCAATCTCCTCCGTGCCATGTCTCCTGTACAGTACAGAATGCGTTCAGCTTGTCAAATTTACATAAATCTTAGATCGCTAGCAGTGTGACTCTGAAGTGCTGTATTGTATGTTTGTAAGTTTTCTCCCCAACATACACAACAATGTCGATGAAATGTTTTGCACCGTCAAAGGGACCTGCTGCAGCACCCAAAAGTCAGAGGAAGATGCTAACCATCAAAAAGTTGGACTTCTGGACATGCTAAAGGAAGGTAGATCCAAGGGATCATTAACACCGCCCAAAAGATCACTGGCTGCCCTCTCCCCACACTGGAAGTTCTACACAACATCCACTGTTTTAAAATGGCCCAAAACATCATAAAAGACACCTCACATCCTGGCCACTCCCTGTTTGAACTGTTGCCCTCAGGCAGACGGTAATGGGCAATCAGCGTAAGGACTAATAGACTCAAACACAGCTGTTATCCAACTGCAATAACACATCTGAATACTACAAAAAAAATGTCCATCACGCCACTCTTGTGTTAATCTATGCACGGTCTGAAGCATGTATGTGGGAATGTATGTGAATGTTTACTGTTACGTCTTATTAGTATTTTAAGTATTCTATCTATTTTATTTATTGAATTTTATTGTTTTATTTATATTTTGATATTGCTAGGGATGATGCAATGATTGGGGACCATTGTTAATTTCGTTGTACCTGTGACAATGACAATGAAGTTTCTGATTCTGATAGATCATAAGGCGCATTATGCGAAACAAAACAGTCAGATAAGGCAAACTTTACTCATTCTTCTTGCTTCCTCTACTTCCATACCATTGATTCATTAATGTTGAATTCTCGCGCAGATTCTGGGTCAGTTTGACCCAGTTTTTTTGAGTTCTCATGTTTTGGTTTGATTTTGGATTTTGTATTATTATTCTGAGTCTTGTGCTTTGTTGAGTGTTATTAGAATTCTATGTTTTTGTTTATTTGTGTTATGGGATTAGTTCTTAGGTTTTCTGTCTAATGTTTAGTGTAGATTTAGTTCTGTGTCTGGTCTGCGTTTTTTGTGTAGTTGTTTCTTGTTTCTTGTTTTATTGTAAATGTCTGCGAGTGCCTGTGCGTGGATCCTCATTTATTTCCCCACACGGCTCACTCCATTCGCCGTGACAGTACAGGCCAGCCAGATTATGGATCCAGCAGCATTCGCTCCACCCAAGGAGCTTCAGGAGGTCATTATCGACTCTGCTTCGAGATTAAATAACCTGTGGCTTGAGCATGAGGGAGAATCATTTCTCTACGCTGTGGAAGCCAGGCTACAGCAGCTTATTTCTGGTCACCCCTGGCTATTGGACTCACTGCACCCGCTTGTACAGGATTTCATTCTCCGTGAACTTCACCTTCACCCCCCGCCACTACCGCTCGCCTGCTCGCCTCAACGGAGGACATGCTGCCCAAACCGCCGGACGTGGAATTACCCGGCCCATCAGAGCCATCTCCGAGAAGGAGGCGACGTTCGATCGCCGTCGGCGCGTCACCCCACAGCCGGATGTCGGGACATGTAAACAGCTGGCTGATGTGAGTGAGAAGAAGTCTGACTCTGGCACAAGGACAATTTTTTCTGATTCAGTCTTCTGTGCAGTAAGTGAGGGAAATGGTGTTTTTCCTGGCTCCCCGATGACTGCTGTAAATGAGACTGGCTTTTTCCCCGTTTTTCCCTGTCACTGTCAAGCACCTCCCGGCTCCAACAGGAGTCCAGCTTCTCTCGTGGACGCCGAGCTGGGGTGAGTGAGAAAGACTCTGTTCCTCCGCCTTTTATGTCAGGGATTACACAGACTGTTGTCACCAAGGCATTATGAACCCCAGAGCTCCTGTTCTGAGAATACTGTTTGTTTGTTTCATCCTCATCGTTAGGTGTGTTGGAGAACACTTTCAGCCCTCTGAGGACTGCATCCCACTGTCGCTGCCTGCATCCCACTGTCGCTGCCTGCTCCAAGCCAATGTGCTGCTCAGCTCCAGCCAGTGTCCACACTGCCAGAGGTCTCCGTACCTGCTGGTTCAGTGACTGTCTCCGCTGGAGGGTCCAGGAGGCCCATTCAGCCGCCTGTCTCTGCTGGAGGGCCCGAGGGGCCCGTGCAGCATCAAGCCACGTCAGCTGGGGGTTCTGGAGAACCCAGCCAGCATTGTGTCAAGTTAGCTGGGGGTTCAGGAGAACCCAGCCAGCATCAAGTCTCGTCAACTGGGGGTTCAGGAGAGCATAGCCAGCATCAAGCTACATTAGCTGGGGGTTCAGGAGAGCCTGGCTAGCATCAAACTACATCAGCTGGGGGTTCTGGAGAGCCTGGCCAGCATCAAGCTATGTCAGCTGGAGGTTCTGGAGGACCCAGCCAGCACATCCTCGTGTCCACTGACGGCTCTGGGGAGCCTGTTCAGCCACCACCTGCTCCACCACCTACAACTTCCACACTGTCGCCTGCAGCGTCACCACCTACAACTTCCACACCGTCGCCTGCACCGTCACCACCTGCACCGTCACCACCTGCACCGTCACCACCTGCACCGTCACCACCTGCAACCTCCACACCGTCGCCTGCAGCGTCTGGTTCTGCAGCTACCACGCTGCCGTCTGGTTCCGCAGCTGCCACGCTGCCATCTGGTCCTGCCTCATCTGGTCCTGCCTCGTCTGGTCCTGCAGTTGCCACACCGCCGTCTGATCCAGCCCGGCCTGTACCACCTCGCTTTCGCCGGCCTCTTTCCAGGCCTCTAGTTGGACGTCGAGGGCAGCCTCCTGAATGAGTTTGTTGCCGCCGCTGGCTTAACGGCCAGCCTCCGGACCTGCTCTGTCGCCGCCACTGCCTTCCACGTAGCCAGCCTCCGGATCTGTTCTGTCGCCACCGCTGGCTTCACGGTCGGTCTCTTGACCTGCTCTGTTGCCGCCACTGCCTTCCGCATGGCCAGCCTCCTGATTTTTTTTTTTTTTTGCGAGAGTGTCTCATGACAATGACGTAAGCAAGTGCAACGTTCATGGCAACAGCTGTGTGCAGATCAAAAATGGATAATATAACGAGTGCGGGAGAGAGTATGAGCGTGCAGCGTTTAAGGCGTGGAAGTACTGACCTTACTTCGAGTTTGATTCCGTAAAAAGTGACAAAAACATTAGCGTCCACTGCTCACTGCGTGGGAAGAAAACTTTTCACAGCAAAAAAACCCCTAAATGTCCGAGCAAGCACCAAATACGCTGCCGCTGGAATGTGAAATTCACAGAGAAACTGCTGTATCCTTCCACTGACCGCTGCGGCACACTTGCACCAGGGCAAACCTCCGCCTGCCCCACTCCTGCTATACAGGTGAAAATAGAGCAACACGACCGCTGAATCTTTGATTTTATTTATTTTCTGCTGTGTTTTACGTGCATCTATTTGAAAGAGTGTAAACACAAAAAATTATTTTATTTTGTATGCTGAAATATGCAGAAAAAAAGGTTTAAATGTTAAACAAATTTCTTCCAGTCAGAGAATGTTGCATATAATTTAATGTTTGCTTGATGCATAAAGTTAAAAGATTAAAACTAATAAAACAAGTTTTAAAAAGAGACCTTCTCATTTGATTACATTTTATATGATGGATTATGCAGAAAAAGTAGAATTGGGCTGAAAGATCTATTGCTTTACTACCTATTTAGAGGATAAATCATGTTTTAAAAAGTAACTAAGTAACTAATTACTTTTGAAAATAAGTAATCAGTAAAGTAACGGGATTACTTTTTGGGGAAGTAATCAATAATTAGTTACTGATTACTTTTTTCAAGTAACTTGACCAACACTGGCTGCCACAAACGATTATTTTGATTGCCGACTAGTCACAGATTATTGTTGCGATTAGTCGACTAATCAGATTATGCATCCATTAGACATAAAACGTACAGCTTATCTTTAAGTGTTAAGGTATGTGCTAACTAGAAATAAAGAGCAGATGATAGTTTATTAAACTTTTAATGAAATTTCCTGAACTCAGCCGTCGGTTGTGTCCAAATTCATGGGCTGCATCCTCTACGTGGGCTGGGTCCTCAGAAGGTCCGGTAGGCCGGAAGTAAACGGCTGTGAAATTGGACTTCAGATTAGCTTTCAGATTTGTGTCACCGCTGTCTCGGTGGAGTTTAATAAACTCAGCTGTCTGCTCCTTGCTATCTAAAATATAACAGGACACTGGTGTAAATTCTCGGCCATCTCACACTTCTGTGTAATCAGTTTTCTGTTTGACGTTTATTCAACTGTGTGAAAACAAAGGAGGAACCCACCTGGAGGATTAATAAAGTTTTATTTTATCTATATCTAATCTAATAACTTTAATCTCAGCCAAACCGATTTACTCACGAACAAATAAAACACTAAAAGTTTTAGGTTATCTAAGTGACTTATATATTACGTTTAACCTGAGTAGCGAAAGACCGCGGTGATCTGAAAATGATGTGCTGGGAGTTTGTCGTTCTCGGCAGCTCTACTGACCCTTGAGCTCCCGGCTAGCTATCAAGCTGGTGGATAACAGACGTCTCCGAAAACGTTGGAGCACTTTTGCAAATATGTAATATCTTGATAAACCGAGCAGATATTTGAAGTTTACACAGCTACATTCTTGCCTGAAAATATGTTAAAAGTTTATTTTGTGACCCAGAAAGAGTAATAAGTGTAATATTAAAAAAAAGGAAAAGCACCTGCCACCATTGTTGGAAACGGAAATTGGCTGGGCCGCGCTATGAATCCTGGATAGGTTGGGCCACAAATGTTTTACACCAGACCCATCCTTCAAATCTGTGGAAAAGGAGTGTTACTACCCGATCCGTACTGGAAACCCGATCGGTACCACGCATGCGCCACTGTCCCAGAAACGATGTGGGCTTCATAGATAATTGGCAAACCTTCTGGAGGAAACCTGGTCTTGTTAGGAGAGATGGCATCCATCCCACTTTGGATGGAGCAGCTCTCATTTCTAGAAATATCGACAAATTTATTAAACCCCTCAAAACATGACTATCCAGAGTTGGGACCAGGAAGCAGAGTTGCAGTCTTACACGCCTCTCTGCAGCTTCTCTCCTCCTGCTACCCCCCCAAAAACCCATCTCCATAGAGACTGTGTCTGCTTCCAAAAAGACAAAAAACAAACTAAAAACCAGCAACAAACAACTTAAACATTTACAAAGAAAGAACAATACAGTATCCACATCTGAACCAAAGAGTAAAACAGTGAAATGTGGATTATTAAATATTAGGTCTCTCTCCTCCAAGTCTCTGTTAGTACATGACTTAATAATTGATCAACAAATTGATTTACTCTGCCTTACAGAAACCTGGTTGCAGCAGGATGATTATGTTAGTTTAAATGAATCAACACCCCCGAGTCATTCTAACTACCAGAAATCTCGAAGCACAGGTCGAGGGGGCGGTGTGGCAGCAATTTTTCACACCAGTCTATTAATTAATGAAAGACCAAGACAGACTGTTAATTCATTTGAAAGCCTGATGCTTAGCATTGTCCACCCCAGCTGTGAAACTCAGAAACCAGTCTTACTTGTTATCATCTATCGTCCACCTGGGCCTTACACAGAGTTTCTGTCTGATTTCTCAGACTTTATATCTAATTTAGTTCTGAGCTCAGATAAAATAATTATTGTGGGTGATTTTAACATCCATGTTGATGCTAAAAATGACAGCCTCAACATGGCATTTAATCTGTTGTTAGACTCAATTGGTTTCTCTCAAAATGTAACAGAACCCACCCACCACTTTAATCACACTCTAGATCTTGTTTTAACATATGGCATAGAAACTGAACATTTAACAGTGTTTCCTGAAAACCCTCTCCTGTCTGATCATTTCTTGATAACATTTACATTTACAATAATTGATTACGCAGCAGTGGAGAGTGGACTTTATCAAAGTAGATGTCTTTCTGAAAGCGCTGTAACTAAGTTTAAGAATATAATCCAGCCACTGTTATCATCGTCAATGCCCTGTACCAACACAGAGCAGAGCAGCTATCTGAACGCTACCCCAACAGAGGTCGATTATCTTGTTAATAATTTCACCTCCTCACTACGTACGACTCTGGATACTGTAGCTCCAGTGAAAACTAAGGTCTCTAATCAGAAGTACCTGACCCCGTGGTATAATTCTCAAACACGTACCCTAAAGCAGTTGACTCGTAATCTGGAGAGGAAATGGCATGTCACAAATTTAGAGGATCATCATTTAGCCTGGAGAAATAGTTTGTTGCTTTATAAGAAAGCCCTCCGCAAAGCCAGAACAGCTTACTACTCATCACTGATTGAAGAAAATAAGAACAACCCCAGGTTTCTCTTCAGCACTGTAGCCAGGCTGACAAAAAGTCAGAGCTCTTTTGAGCCAACCATCCCTTTAACGTTAACTAGTGATGACTTCATGAACTTCTTCACAAATAAAATTTTCATCATTAGAGAAAAAATTACCAATAATCATCCCACAGATGTAATATTATCTATAGCTACTCTTAGTACCATTGATGTTAAGTTAGACTCTTTTTCTCCAATTAATCTTTCTGAGTTAACTTCAGTAATTACTTCCTCCAAACCATCAACGTGTCTTTTAGACCCCATTCCTACAAAACTGCTCAAAGAAGTCCTGCCATTGATTAATTCTTCGATCTTATATATGATCAACCTATCTCTAATAATCGGCTATGTACCACAGGCCTTCAAGGTGGCTGCAGTTAAACCTTTACTCAAAAAGCCATCTCTAGACCCAGCAGTCTTAGCTAATTATAGGCCAATCTCCAACCTTCCTTTCATATCAAAAATCCTTGAAAGAGTAGTTGTCAAACAGCTAACAGATCATCTGCAGAGGAATGGTTTATTTGAAGATTTTCAGTCAGGTTTCAGAGTTCATCACAGCACAGAAACAGCTTTAGTGAAGGTTACAAATGATCTTCTTATGGCCTCTGACAGTGGACTCATCTCTGTGCTTGTCCTTCTTGACCTTAGTGCAGCATTCGATACTGTCGACCATAATATCCTATTAGAGCGATTAGAACATGCTGTAGGTATTACAGGTATTGCACTGCAGTGGTTTGTATCATATCTATCTAATAGACTCCAATTTGTGCATGTAAATGGAGAGTCCTCTTCACACACTGAGGTTAATTATGGAGTTCCACAGGGTTCAGTGCTAGGACCAATTCTGTTTACATTATACATGCTTCCCTTAGGCAGCATCATTAGAAGACATAGCATACATTTTCACTGCTATGCAGATGGCACCCAGCTCTATCTGTCCATGAAGCCAGATAACACACACCAATTAGTTAAACTGCAGGAATGTCTTAAAGACATAAAGACTTGGATGGCCACTAACTTTCTGCTTCTTAACTCAGATAAAACTGAGGTCATTGTAATCGGCGCTGAAAAGCTTAGAAATATGGTATCTAACCAGATTCTTACTCTGGATGGCATTACCTTGGCCTCCAGTAACACTGTGAGGAACCTTGGAGTCATTTTTGACCAGGATATGTCCTTCAACGCACATATTAAACAAATATGTAAGACTGCGTTCTTCCATTTGCGCAACATCTCTAAAATTAGAAATATCCTGTCTCAGAGTGACGCTGAAAAACTAGTTCATGCATTTATTACTTCCAGGCTGGACTACTGCAATTCATTATTATCAGGATGTCCAAAAAACTCACTGAAAAGCCTTCAGCTAATCCAAAATGCTGCAGCAAGAGTACTGACAGGGACTAGAAAGAGAGAGCATATTTCTCCTGTTTTGGCTTCCCTTCATTGGCTTCCTGTTAAATCCAGAATTGAATTCAAAATCCTGCTCCTCACATACAAGGTCTTAAATAATCAGGCCCCATCTTATCTTAATGACCTTGTAGTACCATATTACCCTATTTGAGCACTTCGCTCCCACTCTGCAGGCCTACTTGTTGTTCCTAGAGTATTTAAAAGTAGAATGGGAGGGAGAGCCTTCAGTTTTCAGGCCCCTCTTCTGTGGAACCAGCTTCCAGTTTGGATTCGGGAGACAGACACTATCTCTACTTTTAAGATTAGGCTTAAAACTTTCCTTTTTGCTAAAGCATATAGTTAGGGCTGGACCAGGTGACCCTGAATCCTCCCTTAGTTATGCTGCAATAGATGTAGGCTGCCGGGGGATTCCCATGATGCATTGAGTTTTTCCTTTCCAGTCACCTTTCTCACTCACTATGTGTTAACAGACCTCTCTGTATTGAATCATATCTGTTATTAATCTCTGTCTCTCTTCCACAGCATGTCTTTTATCCTGTCTTCCTTCTCTCACCCCAACCGGTCGCAGCAGATGGCCGCCCCTCCCTGAGCCTGGTTCTGCCGGAGGTTTCTTCCTGTTAAAAGGGAGTTTTTCCTTCCCACTGTCGCCAAAGTGCTTGCTCATAGGGGGTCATATGATTGTTGGGCTTTTCTCTGTATCTATGAAGCGCCTTGAGGCGACATTTGTTGTGATTTGGCGCTATATAAATAAAATTGAATTGAATTGAATTGAATCCTGTCAAAGCTGCACAATGGCGTTTCAATTCGAACCTTTTGTCAGATGAAAATTTTGTAAAGTTTATTCAGGATGAAATACGCTTTTACTTGCCACCAACTCTTCCCCAGAGACTTCCAGCCTTGTCGTATGGGATGCCTTTAAGAGGCCAGATTATTGCTTATTCAGCAAGAATTAAAAAAAACAAAACAGTCCACCCATGAAAGAAATAAGTTAATGCAACAAATTAATGAGATCGATGAACAGTATGCTCTCAGAGAAATATTTAAAAAGCGTGTAGAACTTAAAACAAGACTTGACCTACTCACAACGTACTCCACTGAACGTTTACTCTTACATGACAAATCCAAATTTTATATGCATGGTGACAAACCTGATAAATTACTGGCGAGCCTTCTAAAAGGTTCTAGGCAAGGCAAAGTATTCTTAAAATTCGACAACAAGATGGCAACATAGTCAAAGATCACAAAAAAATTAATGAAGTGTTCAGGGATTTTTACTCACAGCTTTACACCTCAGAGTTCCAAACTGACTGCAATGCAATTAATGAGTTCTTAGCTAAACTTGACATTCCTGAAATTCCACCAGAACTTAAAACAAGGCTGGATGAACCCATCTCTCAGTTAGAAGTTTCCTTGGCTATAACTTCAATGCAATCTGGCAAGTGTCCAGGTCCGGATGGCTTTCCGTCAGAATTTTTCTCTTCATTACTGTCCACACAGCTTAGTGCAACCCTCGCGGACTACATCAGACAAGTATCTCTTCCTCAGTCATTCTATGAAGCCTGTATTACACTTATTACAAAGAAGAGAAAAGATCCATTGGAATGTGCCTCCTATAGACCCATTTCTCTATTGAACACAGACGCTAAAATATTAGCCAAGATACTTGCCCGTAGACTAGAAATAGTTCTTCCAAAAATTATTTCAAAAGACTAGACAGGCTTCATTAAAGGTCGTCATTCATATTTTAACATAAGGAGGCTATTTAACATAGTTTACTCCAGCTCTACAGACTCTGTTGAATGTGTAGTCTGTCTTGACGCTGAAAAGGCCTTTGATCGAATTGAGTTCGATTATCTCATTGCAGTCCTTGATAGATTTGCCTTTGGAGCAAAATTTACTTCATGGATTAAATTACTCTATTCTCAACCATCTGCTACAATACGAACTAACCCCCAATTGTCAAAACCTTTCAAACTTCACAGAGGCACATGCCAGGGATGTCCTCTCAGCCCCCTGCTTTTTGATCTGCCATAGAACACCTTGCCATTGCGTTCCGCAGTTGCAAAGAGGTACACAGCATTTGGAGAAACAATACAGAACACAAGGTCTCGCTCTATGCAGATGATCTCTTGCTTTTTATTTCTAAGCCCTTAGCCTCACTATCATCTGCATTGAATCTGCTTAGTCAAGTTGGTCAGATTTCAGGGTATAAACTGAACCTTAATAAAAGTGAGCTCTTCCCGCTAAGTAGCAAAGCAAGTATGTTAGACTTCACCAGCTTGCCCTTCAGAGTTGAAAGGAAAAAAATTACATATTTGGGAGTCACAGTGACAAAAAAACATAAAAACCTTTTCAAAGAAAATGTGAGTGCATTGCTGAACCAAGTGAAGCAGTCCCTCACCCACTGGACACCACTTTCTAAGTCTCTGGTAGGACGTATCAATTCAATTAAAATGACCATTCTACCCAATTTTTTATACCTTTTTCAGGCCTTACCCATTTTCATTCCCAACACTTTTTTCAATGAGCTGGACTCTGTCATCATCTTATTTATGGCAGGGTAAACGCCCAAGGCTTGATAAGATGCATCTTCAAAAATGTCTGTGAAGGTTCTCAGTCATCCAGGTCATCGTAGTCAAAGGAGCTTGCAAAGAAAAGCATCTGGGTTTCTTTAAGTTAAAGACCATCTTCAAAAATTTAAAATTGAGGGTGGGTTTGCACTTCCCAACTTTCATTGTTTTTATTGGGCTACTAACATACAATGTTTGGTGTTCTGGTACTTTTACCAGAATCGGAGTGGTTGTCCTGACTGGGTGACTATGGAACTCCATCCCCAACCCTGTAGTGGTGCACTCATTAAAAATATGGGGCCAGTTTAGGAAATACTTTAAACTCTGTGACTTCTCCCTTCTCAGCCCCAATGCATCTAACCATCTCTTTAAACCTTCTATCCAGGATGGTGGGTTTGTGGAGTGGCACAGAAGTGGGATAACTTGCTTTAAGGACCTATTCATAGCCAACAAACTAGCATCATTTGAACAACTTGCTAATAAACATAGTCTTCCACCATCACACTTTTTCAGATACTTGCAAGTCAAGCACTTTATTTGTTCCCAGACCTCAGACTCAAGCCCTTCACCAGAGCCTACACTATTAGAAACTATCCTACAACTCAATCCAACCAGTAGAGGGCTGATTTCCTTGCTTTACAATAAAATGTTAAATTTGACACATCCCTCTTCATCCAAGCTCAAGACACAGTGGGAAGAAGTCTTAAACATGACAATCTCTGATAAAACATGGGCCTCTATACTCAAACATGTCAACACAACATCATTATGTGCCCGCCACTGTTTAATCCAGTTCAAAGTGGTGCATAGAGCCCATTTCTCAAAATCCAGACTATCCCGTATCTATCCTGAAATCACTCCATATTGTGACAGATGCAAAACTGCTGAAGCCTCACTGATCCACATGTACTGGTCTTCTCCCAATCTCTTTCAGTTCTGGACAGACGTTTTTCATACCCTGTCCAGGATTCTCAGTGTGACGCTGGCCCCCGGCCCCTTTCTTGCTCTGTTTGGCATCAGTGGGAATGAGGTGCTTCGACTGGCCTCTAAAAAACAGGCATTATCATTCTGTTCCCTGTTGGCCAGGAGGGCAATCCTACTGAGGTAGTGGGATGCTGCCCCTCCCACTCACAAACAGTGGTTATATGACCTCATGGCATGTCTAAAACTGGAAAAGATAAGACACTCACTCCAGAACTCCACTGGGAAATTTCAAAGCATGTGGGGTCCCTTCTTTGATGCATTTCAAAATCTATAAGAATTTTTCAGCAAACTCTTATGTCAGGTGTGGAAATACAGTGTGCAGGTCTAGGGCAGTGACCTGGGTGGGAATAAATGGGATTATTTTGCAGGGATTATGTTACTTTGGGATATATCATACATATGTTTATATTTTTCTTTCTTCTCTTTCTTTCCCTTTTTTTTCTTTTTTCCTTTTATTTCACAGCTGAAGATACATTTCTGAACTCATTTCACAGCCTAAATGTACTACTTAACCCGAATGTACATATCATCTGTAACCCTTTTCTTTTCTTTCTGTTTATATGTATAGTATATGTTTATATTTATATGTATAAAAGGAAAACCTCTTAATAAAAAGACATTGTTTAAAAAAATGTGCTAACTACATTCTAAAGGAAATGCTACATCAGCCATAAAAACCCTGCATTTCAGACTGATGCTAGAAAAACTCTGAGGATTGAGTCAGTCCTAACCTTCACCTGCATGTCTACAAGCAAGCTGAGAACTCGCATTGGTGAAGTAAACTGCCAATCCGTAGCTTCAAAGATTAACTCTTCAAATTCCAGCCAATAAAATCACATTTCTTCAAATGCTCCAACATAGCTGTTACCAATCAAATCTCATCAACCACTAAACATCAGTCATGCCCATCATCAAGTCCTGAAATGACATCTAAGTAAACACTGATGAAACTAAAATGATATACAAGTACAATTCACTTTACTGTGATGTCGAATGAGTGGCTACATAAGCAATCACTTCCGTCTTGGGTTTTTTCAAACTGGGCATTAAATGGTTAGCATTCCAGCTGTAGTATCTGAATAAATGCAGTGCAACTGCCTGACACTTTCAAAGCTCAACTTTTCTCAGTTCTTCACCTAAGGATATAGTCTTATTAGGTTGGAGACAATTTCATTTCCTTTCAAAGACCAGAAACCAGGCCTGAGACACTCACAGTCAGTTGATGTGGTCAAACCCACATTGGTGCATCAAGACGCAGATTCTGCAGTAGACCATGCAGAATCCCCACATCAGATGTGACTCTCTACGCCACAGGTGGGACAAATTTATAAATAAATTATATATAATTTTTTACATTTATCAACAAACAGTTGCAGCTAGTTTATTTAATTCGTCACCAGCATTCGACCAAAAGCAGAGCAAATTGATTTCTAAAAAACGAGTGGTTCATTCTGAAACAGTGTGTGACAGTTCAGATAATGAACGGCTACACACCCATCCCTTGTCCATGTCTATATAACTATAATTATTATATGTTCCAGTAAACAGGTAAAAAATAACTTGTGTCAGGGTCCAAATATATATGGACCTAACTGTATGTGTCGGTCAAATGCTGATTGCTTGACAAGTAGAACGGGGAAAGATGGGAAGACAGTGAAAGTTCATCAAAAAAATTGTGTTCAAAAAATTGTTAAATTTTTTAAAAATATTTTTAATTTATTTTTACTTTAGCTCTTTGTAGTTTGCAGCTTTTCACATATGTAATGGTATTTAACATATGTGGGTAAAAAAATTAAAAAGACAAAACAAACTGCAACCCCCCACGAGCGCGCGCTGGAGGGAAGCAGAAAAAAATCTGTCATAAAAGTAGGCTGGTTTTTATTACAGTGTATATTTATCCTTTCTTTAAACTGACAGCATGTTGTACTGATGCATTCTGACCTTATTTTGTATTGAACACTGAAGTTAAGCAGCACAGATGATCAAATAGGAAATACAGTTAAATGGTTGATTTAAAGCCGACAGGTTAAACCTTTGGTGTTGTTGTGTCTGTTGTCAGCATCTGAAGAGAAATGAAAGAGACTGAGAGTACTGCACATATTCATTTAACTAATCCTAATTCTAACAAACATTCAAGCATTAGTCTAAGATACTAACATAGTCCCATTAATAGCTTTAATGGGACTATGCTATTAACATAGTCCCATTAATAGCTTTATTTTGACAGATATGTTTTGTAATAGAGCCTATTAAGGGAAGTAAAAGGAAAAAGACGCATTAATGTTGTCCTGTGTGTGCACTGCTGGGAAAAGTCAAGAAGTTGTTGTTCTTCTATTTCAGTAAAATCCCATTTTTTTTTGCAAAGTAGGAATATGTGGGGCTCAGCTCTAAACACTGTGAGATAACACTACACTCGCTGATTTGATCCATCCAGCTCTGCCAGTTATGCACTTGTTCTGACAACCTCTCCACCTCTCATTCCAAATAAACTCTCCTAGTGGGAACTATCATTCATTTATTAGGTGTAAAAAAAAGACCTGCTTTTCATTGTTAAATTTAGCACAGTTTACCATGAACTGATTGCCACAAAGCTTTGAGTTTCATTATTTGACTGGACTTATCAGTACAGATTGACTGATTTTACCATGCCACGTGTCTGTGTAAATTTGATGGCCCTTTGATTGGTTGCAGTCAGTCCTTGTTGGACCATGACAGGTAATCTCCCACCTGAGGAGGTGCATACGGGACCCCAAACTTCCGTGTGACCAGTTGTTCGCTGTCACTGCTTGCAATCGGTCCCAGACATTAAAAAATTCAATGCAATCGTTAATTTTTTTCTTTGTTGCAAAGACGTTGCTCTCCTACTTTTCTTCTACTGTTACTGAGTCCTTAAGCAGGACAAGCAAAATGAAGCAATTATTCCACAATTGAGACCCATTCAAACTGAATTAGAGGCGGGAACACTGAAGCCTTAAATATAGGTGGCAACCTCACACATATTCATTCTTGCCGACAACTTGGCCGACTTGGATTGTAGCTTGTAACAACATTCTTTTTGTGTGGTAAGAAAACTTACTGCAAGCTTAAGGTCCACACCAACCAAAACCAGAACTGATGTGCTGCCATACTGAGCACACCACAGGAAAGTGGAAATAGTGTCTGTTCATAAAAATGAGGAACTACATGGAGATCCAGCTGATGACTGTCACATTAAAGAATTGAGCAATGCATTTATTAATATTTTAATATATGCCAGCAAACTCATCCTTGGAGACACAATGCTACAGTGCGCCAACTGTGCTTGTATCTTCAAGTGAACTTCAAAGAAGTATAACATTATTATAACACTATTTGTTTGTGTGCACAACAGAGTGTAATATCTGCTTAAGAATTAGAATTTATTTTCATCACATGTTAAATGTTGTAAGCATTTTGGCCTCACTGTCATGATAGGCTGTGTGACAGGCAGGCAGAAAAAGTGGACAACAGCAGGACTCAAACAGGGAGATTGAACTCAAAGCGCAGCTTTATTACTGGAAAAAAACCCCTCAAAATAAGACTCACAAAAAAAGAGCACAAAAACTCTGAACAGAGGAGCTGGAATTCTGGGCCACTGGAACACGACAGACACACAGCATGTAAAGGGTACAATGCAACAGAGAGCAAAGGAAAACACAGGGCTTATGTACACAGGGGAGTAATCAGGGAATGGGAAACAGGAGGGAGACACAGCTGGGAGACATTAGCCTAATGAGACAGGGGACGTAAAACTGAATACACTGACGTAAGACATGGACCTTCAAATTAAAACAGGAAACAAGAAAACAATTTACAAAATGCGGACTTGACACTGAGAGACACACTGAAGGAATAATAATAATAATCAAAATTAGCACAACTAAAGAATCAGAGCCTAAGTCATAAAAGACAAAAGTACCAAAATAAAAAAAACAAACAGAAAATGCTAGGTCAAAATGACCCAGAACTGTGACACTCGCAGATTTGCTGTTATTAAATTTCCATTTTTTTATGTAGATGTGAATCTAAACTTAACACTTCTTTCAAAAGTATTCTGGAAAAAAATTAAAGGAAAATCAGTTTTAATTTTTCTATTATCTTTTTATTTCTAAAAGGCACTAATTTAATAACTCAGTTCAAACCCTTGTGCTATTGCATATTTACAGTCTGTTGAAGCATATAAATATAATTCCTGTGGCAATTTAAAAGACTGCTAGCTGAAAGATGTGTGTTATTCATGGGGACGGAGATGGCAAACATCTAGTTTGAACAGATCACCATCCTCTATCGCTTTTTTTACTCGGATCACCCTGCTTTCCTGCTAAAGGACTGTGCCTTTTCTTCAGCTCTTCACTGTTTTGACTGACATGTGTCATTGGTGATCCATCATGCATGAGCTCACAGCATTACTGCACTAACCCTGACCCTAAGAAGCTGAAGAAACTCTAATAGAAAACCCTTAAAAAACACACACGTACACTGAGCGATTAGAAGAAAGCTGACTGGCCTATTTTTGTGTAATTAAAACACTGAAGAGCATTGCTGTTTACAGCCCAGATAACAAGTATAATTAATTTCCAAATACCAGAATGTGGAATTAAAAAAAGTGCCTATTTAGGATGTCATTGCAGAAAAAACAAAAAAAACGTGCTTACTTATAAAGGCCCTTGCTGTGCTGTGCTAATATTCTGCACTCTGTTCTCATTTTTGCAGGAGCACAGAAAGGCAATCGTAAAAATAGACCACAGCAGCTGAGCTCTTATTAGAATCCTTCCTTTTCTGTTTATTCTTTGTATTACTGAAACACTCCTGTTAGGTGAAGAACAGCACTCCCTTTAGTGTACCTGTCTCACACATTCACTACAAACTGTGGGGCTCTGAGACTGACTCAGAAGGATGGCAGCAGCAATAACAGCTGGATGGTGTGATGGAAGAGTATTCATGGGGACGTGCTAAGATCTATCAAGTCAATGTCATTTTCTCCACTTTACATAATACTCTGAGGCTCTACCCTTTTATTTTGGTGTTTCAACAGGGAAAGGACTGTGTAGACAGATGGAGAGGACATTAGTTACTTGACAAACAGTGGGACTGTTTTCATGTTCAAGGTATAAAAACCTTTTCCAATACAGTTTTTCTTTTGTTATCCTCATCTACATAAAAAAACTCTCTGTTATTGTTGTAGCTGAGTTCAGTATCAGTCTAAAAACAATAGTAATAAATAAGTCCCACTTACAGTCATAGTAAAAAGACAGCACACTCCATCTCATTTCCAAAGTTTTCTGTATCAGGAAATACTAAAACGTCATCCGGTTCTTCTTCGATCTTAAAATATTTAAACACAACCAGACGGACAACCAAACATGACATATTACACCACGCTATTCTTTATTTAACAGACACTAAGCCAAAATACAGAAGCAATGTGTGAAAAACTACGCTACATAACTTAGGACCTTGTAGAACCACCTTTAGCAGCAATAGCATTCAGTAATAACCTCTATAGCTTTATCATTATCTCAAATATTTGTTTTTTAATTTTTCTAATTCTCCTGTCATTTAACAAGCAAACTGAAGTCTATAGAGTCTGAAATGTAGATCTAGGATTGTTTGCATTTTCTCTGAGCACTGCATGGTCTGACCTTGGGGGGAATTTGCTGGGATATCCATACCTGTAAAAATTGGCAAATGTCTTGAATGTTTTCCACTTGTGAATAATCTTTCTCACTGTAGAATGATGGACTTTTGAAAATGGCCACATAACCCTTCCCAAATTAATTTGGGAAGGGTTATGTGGCCATTAACTAATTAATAATTAATTTATTTAAAGTGTCCACAGATGTCAGGACAGACCAGAGTGGTGTTGTTAAATGGTTCTGTATTATTGGGAAAGGCCCATTTCTATTGAGAAAACAAACCAGTACTTTCACTTTCCTGCATTTTTTTTAAACCTGTTAAGCATTTCATTACTTAACCTCTTAAGCCCCAACGCCCCCTGATACGGGGGCAAAAAGCAGGAGATCAGGTAGGCTTGGGGCTTAAGAGGTTAACTTAATTTTTACACAAAAGTGTAAAGACATAATTCCATTTATCTTTTCTGAGAACCACAAATGCAAAAGTTTACCAGTGATTTTAAAAAAATACTATTTAAAGGTAGCCGTACATCCATACTCCCCTCAGGTTTTCCATCAGCCAATTCCCCCTACTATTAAGCAGCCATCCAGTTCTCAAATACTTTGGTAAAATTGAAATGAATTTACAATAATAAATTATGTTCAATGAGTGGGCTCACTGAGTAGTTACTTTAGAATATGAAAACGGTGACAGTGCTAATACTTAAGACAATTACCAGAAGTAAATTTCCATTTCTTTGGTGGTGAAAATAATTTCTCCAAAATTAAATGAAGACAGGCAGCAGCAGCAGCAGCAGCAGCAGCCGTGTGTTGCTGTAGTACAGTCAGCTGAGGACATTGTGAGGAAAGAAGAGAGAGGGCAGAGCATTGATGAATTATTCACCACTGTGTGCTTTATTATTGTTATAGATCTTTGCCTTATGCACAAGGGAATGATTCTGCTGTTCAGCTTTGAGCTCCGCCCTCCTCCGACCTCAAGTCTACTCTTTCAAACCAGACGCCCATTTTGTGATATTACACTTACATTATTTATCACCCGTCGCTGCAGAAGCCGTTGTCTCCAACTCTACGCTGCCAGCATCTTATCCTCATTGTGATATGTGTATTTTAGAAGAAGCTTCAAGGCATGGAAATACACACAGGCTCATGAATGCATTTGCATATGTGCCAATATGCTCTGGAAAATATAATCGGCCTGCACCATCTCTGAATTCCTCTATCTGAAACAGAATAACTTGGAGAGTGTATTCATCTTTAAGAACACACACACACACACATCGTACAGTACACACCAGTCGACCAGTACACTGGACAGAACTCTTATAATCTGATACATTTAAAAAACGTTTCCCAAGTTAACCAAAGTATGTTTCTACTGCAGGGAGAGTAGCATCTAAATTAACTTCAAGGGTAATGATTTTATAACTGAAAACGTCACCGTTCAGGGGTTATTACTTTTAACTAATACCAAAATCGGTAAGTAACTATGGATATGCGAAATGTAAAAAAACAACTGAATGTTCCTGATTTTTTCATTATTTGCACATATGTCACAATGTTTCAGATCATCAAACAAATTTCATATATATATTCAAATTACTTCAAAACTACTTGAAAGAGTTGTTTCCAAACAGCTCAGTTTCAGTCAGGATTTAGAGTGCATCTTAGCACAGAAACCGAACTAGTGATGTCAGTGCAGCATTTGCAGAATTTAGATGATACCCAGGTTTAATATCCAGCTTTTGCTTTTGTTTTTTTTCTCTTTTATTTCCCACGAAGCCAGATAATACAAATCAACTATTTAATACAACAGTACTGTGGTTAATCCTTACCAATTCTTAAACTCTGGCTATCTCAAAAGTTTGCCTTTTGTCCTTTCACCTTCTTGCTCATATGGGATCAAATGACTGTTGAGGTTGAGGTGAACTATTACTATGTTACAGTTGAGGATATCTGGGACAAATATACTGCAGAGTGCAGAGAAGTGCTATGCTATCAGAATTCAGGAATTTCTTTAAGCATTCCAGATGATGCATCCCATATGGCTTCATAGAAACTGGCTGAGTGAATGGGATTTGTGGGAAGGTGTTCTCAAAAACCAATATTTCACAGTTTTGATGTCCTCATATGATGATAACCTGGATATTCTGACGAGTATAACTGTTGGGTCAAACACAGTCAATGGTGAGTTTTGCTATTCGACTATAAAGAGAGAATGAGATATGCCGATTTTAAAGCAAAGCATGAAACTAACATCAGTGAAATTTGTTAAAAATTAAGATATTGAGAGAAATTCTTAGATTGGCCAGTGGCTTTAGGTTGAGATCCTAGGTGAAACTGTCCATCACTGACAGAGGAGATAGTTCTAATTTGCTTGAGTTTCTGACAATAATCTAACAGTTGTTCGAAATCCTAAACCTGATTTGCTCTGTTGGCTGCATGCTCTCCAGCTGTGAGAAAAGTCAACCTTGGATGTAAACCCTTGGACAGCTGCAATGCTGGTGTTCATCTTTGAACATAAGCTGCTAATTATCAAACTTCAGATCAAGGTTTGACGTGGCAGGGGAGGAGTATAGCTGGACTGCTGTGTGACTGTCAAACAAGACAGCAATCATAAACATTGAGCTGCAAGACAAACAGGAGAAGAAGCTACAAAATGATCTCTGGCATGCCAGTGGTGTGACCATCTCTGACTAAACACTCAAGCAGACATCCTGAAGGTCATCTGAGATCCCAACGTCCTCTAGTGGGCCGTGTGTTCACTGCCCGGCACACTGGAACCCAATTGGAATTTGAATAGTAGGTCCACCACTGGTGCCCCGTGCTTTTTAAAGATGAGTGCAGGTTCACCCTGAGCACCTATGACAGATATGAAAAGATCTGTAGAAGCCGTGGAGAATGTAATGCTGCCTGTAACATTGTTCACCATGTTTGATGGTGGGGCAGTGATGGTCTGGAAATGCATATCAATGAGGGACCCACAGATCTCTACAGGTTATTGGGATGAAATCCTTGGACCCACTCTCAGATCCTATACTGGTGCATAGTTTATGTAAGACACCACTGTTGAATTGTCCATCCTGACTAAGACTGAACCCATCAGAAGGAGAAGATTTTGAAGCATGATGAGATGGACAGAATGCATCATTCTGCATGTTTAACATTCATTGTGTGGCAGTCTTTAAAATTGTGTTTGGACTGTACCTGGTGAGTAGATCATCTTTAAGCCTTTCTACCTGAAATCTTTCCTTTTCAAAAAATCCAAACCCTTTCCTTTTGTGTCCAGCAAAACCAAACAAGAATTCCACCAATCATCTAAGTCTTTATTTTCAACTTGCTTTTCTGTGATTTAGAGATGATGATGACAGATCAGCAAAGCTGGTCCACAAACATTCACTTAAAAAACAGTGGAAGTGCAAGAATTGATAATGTGTACACACTGTCAGTTGACACCTACAAGGGTCTAGTTCAGCCTCCACACCGAGGTAGCATGAGAAGCTTACCTGTTTGTTCAACAGCGAAAAATTCCCCTCAATTAAAAAAAAAGGCAAACTTGAAGTGTGCTTACGTTTTTACTCCCAAAGACTCCCCTTCTTCCTTTTCATTTGTACCCCTACTGGCAATCCTCAGGAATACCTTGCACACGTGTTGGTCGCATAAATGTCCCATTTAATCCTGAGATTAAATTATTATAAAGAATATTAATCATACCACTGGTTTAAAACTGGGCTAAATATCACCATATTGTAATAATGTAATCATGTATTGTAATCATTCTAATCATGCTACCTGAGATCTGAACCCTACAGTGTTTTTAGTGGGGTTTATAATGAAATAAGCATATGAAAGAACTGTCTCAAGAATTGGAACTTTACTGTACAGGAAAGGTTAAATCTTGGTTGTTAAGTTTATCAAGGTGCTTTTCTGTTTTTAGTTTCTAGAACCTATTAATCTTGAGGCTGACTAGCACGTGCCAGATTTCATCCTTTACTAAGCTTGAGTAGCAGGCTTGTGACTGCCTTGTATTTTGAGGCTGACATGCGAGCATGCTTCACGTCACATCTTTGCCTATATCACTGTACTTGACAAGTAACATGGTTAAGTGAGTCTGTTTTTATCATTTGAGCCAAGTGCACTGTGATTTGTGAGTGGAGGGCATATAAGGAATATCCAGAAGTGTGTGTGTGTGTGTGTGTTACTAAAGGGCTCTGGATTCTCTCTGTCTCTGGGGAAACCTACATCGCATAAGATACAAACACCTGCTAGCTGAGAGGTCTCAACAGCATCTGTGTACCTGCTGATGCTGAACAACCCCCTGAGAGGAGAGGCTGTGTCCTAACAACTGTCCACCTTCTGGTTTCGAAAGGACTAATGAGCTGTTAGTGGATGGTTTGGGTGATTTGCTGGGTTCTTTTATTAACTCCACAGCTTGAATAATTTTGTCGGTTCATAGGTTGGGTAGCTTTGATCAAATATTGGGTCAAAATTATACCCAAATGGTTGGGCTGAAGACAAGCTTACAAGAAGCCACATCATTCTTCACAAAAGACCATTTTCAATTAGACTGTGACCTGATCAGATATCACTGAACCTCTCCTCTAATATGAAATAAAACATGGTAAGTAAAAAGGGTTATTCTAGAATTTTACCTGCTCAGTAAAGGCTTTTTAACAGATAACACCAGCTAGCTTGTGATGAAGAAAGCTATATTTATTTCTATTTAAAAAGCCTGATGTCATATTTTAAAGTTATAACTTGAAATGAGACTTAATTTGCTTTGTTTGACAAAATATTCAGAGATCACTGTATCTAGAACAAAGAAAGTATAAGATTTGGTGTTGCTATGCAGCATTTGATAAAAAAAAAAAAGGGTAAAACAAATAAAGAAAAGAAAAAGGAGCACAGTTTAAACTATTTATTTAATTTAATTATTTAATTTATCCTAAATGATCTATGTTGGTAACCTAACATCTTTTCGTTTTAAAAGTTAAGTCAAGGATAATCAATCTCATTAAAAAAACGAATAGTTATGTCTATAACTTCTGTTCCCTGAAGGAGAGGAACGAGGTACAACACATAAGTATGGGATATCACGCCCCCGCGTGTCCTGGCTGAAGAAACCTTTATTCACGCCTTTAAGGCAGATGATGTGTGATGACACATGCGCGGCCCCGCCTGCACATATAGCCGCTGTCATCACAGTCATCCCCCAGTTCGATAGCTGCTCTTCACCGAGCCAAACTGCTCAGTGGGGCCACCTTGTGTTGTACCTCGTTCCTCTCCTTCAGGGAACAGAAGTTATAGACATAACTATTCGTTCCCTTTCAGTCAATTCACTTGGTACAACACATAAGTATGGGACATATATACACGCCCCGCAGAGCAGCCACCGAACCGGAATCGGACCACCACATCCTTAGTGAGTGGTAGACCCAGCAGAAAGGACAGCATGAGCCACCGAAGGGGCTATAACGTCCAACCGATAAAACCGCGCAAAAGTGTGCGGTGATGCCCAACTAGCTGCCGCACAAATATCAGCTACAGGCACTGCTTTAAAAAGAGCCCATGAGGTTGCCATCGCCCTGGTGGAATGAGCTCTCACCCCGTGGGGCAAAAAAAGACCTCTGGTGCCGTATACCAGTGAGATAGCTTCTATAATCCAGTGGGACAGCTTCTGTTTGGACAGAGCTCTACCTCTATTTGGATTAGCGAAGCAGACAAACAGCTGGTCACATAAATGCACATTCTGAGTGCGCTCAATGTAGGTGCGTAGCACATGCACTGGACAAAGAGAATGCATCCTCCTCTGCTCCTCAGATGCAAAAGGAGGGGAGCAGAAACTCAGCAACTCAAACTCCATTGAGCTATAAGATGCAGGCATGATCTGGGGAAAATAGGCAGCATTTGGACGCAATACGACCTTGTGGCCATCAGGAAAGAACTGTGTGCAGGAGGGATGCACAGACAGCGCATAAAGGTCACCCACTCGCTTTGCCGAAGCCAAAGTGAAAAGTAATGCAGTCTTATATTAAAGAAATTTCATAACCACAGACTCAATAGGTACAAACAGGGGGGCTACAAAGAGCCTCCAGCACCAAAGACAAGTCCCAAGCAGGGACACTGGACTTAAGCACGGGCCTCAGCCGGCGAACCCCTTTCAGAAAACGTATGTCGAGGGGATGTGCACCTAGTGTCACCCCGTCAAAGCCAATATGACAAGCAGATATAGCTGCTAAATAAACCTTAATTGTCGAAAATGAAAGGCCCTTATCCAGCAGCTCCTGCAGGAATGTCAAAACATCCACAATAGAGCACTGAAATGGGAGAGTGTGGCGGTCCTGGCACCATTGCTCGAAGGCTCGCCATTTGTAAGCATACAAGCTTCTAGTAGATGAGTCCCTAGCGCACTGAATCACACTAGGTGGCAAACTCTTAGCAATCAAGTTTAACCTCTCAGCAGGTAAGCATGAAGGCGCCACAGATCTGGGCGCGGATGAAACACTTCTCCTGAGAGAGGAGATCCCTGCGGAGAGGAGGCTGCCAAGGACTCGCTGCTAGCAGGCTGATTATCTCTGCATACCACGACCTTGTGGGCCACCAAGGGGCCACTAGAATCAGAGAGAGGGAATGCCGACGCACTCTATCTAGAACTGGAGATATCATTTCCACTGGGGGAAATGCATACAGGAGCACGTCTGGCCATTGGTGCGCTAGCGCGTCCAAGCCCAAGGGTGGATCATGGTTGATTATGGAGAAGAACAAGGGGCAGTGAGTATTTACCCTGGAAGCAAAAAGATCTAGTTGCGCCTTGCCAAATAGATCCCAAATCTGAGCCACTATTAAGGGTGCAACCCCCATTCTCTCACCAGAGGACCCCCCCGGAGAGAAGGTCCGGCCCCAGGTTCAGGTGGCCCGGGACATGGTGGCTCTTAGAGACAGAAAATGAACACTGCACCGTAACAGCTGTTTTCACCATGGTTGATGGTGGACCAGTGATGGTCTGGAGATGCATATCAATGGAGCGACGCACAGATCTCTACAGGTTATTGGGATGAAATCCTTGGACCCACTCTCAGATCCTATACTGCTGCATAGTTTATGTAAGACACCACTGTTGAATTGTCCGTCCTGACTAAGACATGCTCCCCCTCCAGGACTGGACCGAAATGCTTTAGAGCTAAGAACACTGCTAACAGCTGTAAGTGGTTGATGTGCGGCTGGCGCTGGGCTGCGGACCAGATCCCCCTCACTGATGCACCCTCGCACAGCGCTCCCCACCCTCTTAGGGAAGCATCTGGTACACCACCTTGCGAAACAACACCCTCCCAATCCGAGAGCCCTGATGCAGCAGCCTGGGCTTCCTCCAAGGACAGAGAGCTAGCATGCAAGACGGGGTTACCGGCAGCCTCCTCCGGAGGTGACGCGATGCACACAAATGGTGAGAGAGAGTCCAGCGTTGAAACGCTCTCATTTTTAACAGTCCAAGTGGCACTACGGCGATCATAGATGCTATCATGCCCAACAAGCTTAATATCGTCTGGAAACGCAGTCTGCGTCCCAGCTGAAACTGAGCGAGGCAGCAATGAAACGCGGCTACTCTGTGCTCCGACAAATGTGCACGGCTGGAAAGCGAGCATGTTTCCAAACCGAGGAAAGAAATCTGCTGACTCGGGATTAGTGAGCTCTTTTGAAAGTTCACAGAGAACCCCAGTGTCTGAATGTGTGACAGAACCAGCGACAGCTGTGTCTCTGCCTGCTCTCTGGAGCAAGCTACGAGGGCCCAGTCGTCCAGGTAGGCTAAGATGCGGATGCCTCTCTCTCTGAGGGGCGCTAGCGCTGCCTTGGCACATTTCGTAAAGGTGTGAGGAGCGAGCGACAGCCCGAACGGCAGCACTAGGTATTCGTAGGCTACGCCCTCGAATGTAAACCTCAGAAACTGCCTGTGTTTCGGGTGTATAGCCACATGAAAATAAGCATCTGTTAGATCGATTGTTGCAAACCAATCTCCCGGGCCGACTGCATTCAAGAGCTGTCTGAGTGTTAGCATCTTAAACCTGTACGTTCGTAGATACGTGTTCAAGACTCGCAGGTCGAGGATGGGACGAAGCCCTCCCCCTTTTTTCGGAACAAAAAAATAACGGCTGTACCAGCCTTTGTCTGTCTCTGAAGCGGGAACCACTCGCATTGCTCTTTTCTGCAATAGCACCTTTATTTCCCCTCTGAGTATCATGGCCGCTTCGGTGTTGACAGTCGTGTTTACGACTCTTTGGAAACTAGGCGGCTTGACCCGGAACTGCAACCGGTAACCCAGCGCGCCACTGAGGGAAGTGAGCAGCCAGCCGGCTGACCTGCAGCACCGTTGGCGGGGCGTTGTCGCCCCCCAGTGTGTTTGCAGGGGACTGCATCACCTGCCTAACCTGGCTCATTCTGCCTGCAGGCTGAGCATTTGTGATTGTTTGAGAATGAACAACACTCTTTATTGATTGTAACATGGAAACATGTACATTCATACATTTTGTTGGAGGCACCTTTTCTGGGGCACAACAATGAAAAACAGCTGGAACACTCGATGTGGTCACCTGAACATTTAACACACCTGAACGGGGAGTTACCTGAGGCATTGTTGTGTGCAGGGGTTTTGTGCTTGGGAGACAGTGTTAGGAAAGTGCAGCGCCTTCTGGGGCTGACAACCTGAACAGAACTTAAGCGGCACCTCTTGGGCGGCAACGGAGGGGTAAAAGCGGCGTCTCCCTGCTGCTGGACCCCTTCTCCACTCGAAACCACAGCTAGGGGGGCTGAGGCTTCTTCCTCCTGGGAGTCGGGTCCCGCCGGGGGCCCGAGGGTGGGCCTTTTTTTCTCCAGGCTGACTGGCGTGGCACTCGGGCCGGAGGATGTGCTCTCGCTGGCGGCACACCCACTTCAGCGGTGGGCCCCAGTCGGCAGAGGAACGGCGGGCCTGTGAGAGCTAGCTGCGGGCTTGGGCTTGGGCTGACGTCTGGGGATGATGTTGCGCAGAACTTCCATCTGCTTCTTCCTGAGATCAAATCTAGCCTGAATGGCTTCAACTGAATGTCCGAATAACCCAGCCGCCGACACTGGTGCGTCCAGATATACAGCTCTGTCCCTATCCGGGACGTCAGAGAGGGTCAGCCACAGGTGCCTCTGCGCCACTACTGTCGAAGCCATCCCTCTGCCCAGGGAGAGTGCTGCACAGATGACAGAGCTTATGGCGCGAGCAGTGCCGGCCTGAGCCTGATAAATCTTCTCCAGCTGCAAAGCAGAGAATCTGCAGTGCTTGGACGGCAGAGTTGCCGACACCATGGTTATGGGACGGGGCCAGATAAGCAGCCAGAGATGGCTCCATAGGGGGTGGGTTAGCTAAGCCAGCCCCCTTGGCGCCGTCCAATTCCATGTACTGTCCATAGCCGGGCACAGGGTAGACAGAGGTTTGTCCCATGACGCTGTTAGCTCGCAGAGAAAGTCTGGGAACATGGGAAGGCAGTTTTTGGCCGTTGCGGGCTCCGGTGGGAAGAAAAACCTGCGAACCGTGATGGCTTCTGAGCTGGCGGAGGAGAGGGCCAGTCCACCTGCAGCTTCTCAGCAGCATGGCGAAACAGGGAGAAAAGAGAGGTGTCATCGTGGCCGACTGGCGCAGCAGTGGCGGCACATTGGGCCGATAATGAGCTCTCCTGCTCATCCTCCGACAAACCATGGATGTCCAGGCCGATGTCCAGCATGTCATCGTCTTCCTGGGGAGCACTGGTGGGCTTCAGCCTGGGTTGAAGCCCACCTGCACTCCTGCATGGTTCCGGCTCGTCATCTGCTAATTTTTGCAGTCCATTAGCGCTCCGCGGGCAGCCTACACACCAACTGCTCAGTGGAGGCTAACACCAACAGGGGCAGTTAAGCTAAGTTCAAGTCGGCAGACAACGGAGCTAACTAGCAGTAGCTAGCTAGCCCAACTCAGCAGAGGTGTTCTCAGCGAGGTGAAGAGCGTAAGAACTGAGGGATGACTGTGATGACAGCGGCTATATGTGCAGGCAGGGCCGTGCACGTGTCATCACACGTCATCTGCCTTAAAGGCGTGAATAAAGGTTTCTTCAGTCAGGACACGTGAGGGTGTGATATCCCATACTTATGTGTTGTACCGAGTGAATAATAATAATAATACTAAAATTTTATTTTTTTATTTTTTGTTTTTTATTTTTTTATATTTTTAGCACCTTTCAAGACAGAATCACAAAGTGCTGCACATAAGATTACAAGTCATAAAAAGATTTTAAAAAGAGAAAATAAAACAGGCAAAAAATTAACCAAAAGCAGTTTTAAAAAGGTGAGTTTTGAGTTGTTTTTTAAAAACAGCTACTGAGTCCACAGTTCTTAATGTTTGGGGGAGAGAGTTACACAGTCTAGGGGCCACAGTGGCAAAAGCTCTATCACCCTTAGTTCTCCTCTTAGTATTTTTGATAGCAAGTAAGCCCTGATCAGATGACCTCAAGGACCTGCTAGGGACATAGGGCTGTAGCAGATCAAAGATGTAGGCTTGTGCCAGTCCGTGCACAGCTCTGTAGGTCAAGACCAGGATCTTAAAATTGACTCTAAATTTAACAGGAAGCCAGTGTAACTGAGATAACAACGGTGTCACATGTGAGTACTTGGAGGATTTTGTCAAAAGCCTAGCTGCAGTGTTTTGCACAACCTGCAGACGATCCAAAGAACCTTTGCTTAGACACATAAACAGCGAATTACAATAATCCAATCGTGAGGAAATAAATGCATGTATAGCAATCTCCAGCTCAGAGCGAGATAAAATAGGGCTTAGCTTAGCCACATTTCTTAAATGATAAAAACAAGATCAAACCAGAGATTTCACATGCCCATCCAATGTGAGAGTCGAGTCAAAAGTGACACCTAAATTCCTGATAGAGGATTTAACATAGAGTGAGAGAGGACCAAGGGCTTTCACTATCTGCGATAAAAATCTATCAGGGGCGCATACGAGGACTTCGGTTTTCCCCTCGTTGAGTTGGAGGAAATTTGCAGCCATCCAACATTTGATCAAATCTAAGCAATCATTCAGATGCTGAAGCTTAGATAATTACTCGGGCTTAAAAGAAACGTGCAACTGAATATCATCAGCATAACAGTGATATGAAATGTCCTCAAAAGAGCCCATTATATGCTGGAGGGGGAGAAGATATATTAAAAACAATAAAGGCCCCAAAACTGAACCTTGAGGGACACCATAAGTAAGGTAGAGGATGACCTAAAATTGGAGACTGCCACAGAAAAGGATCGGTGATGGAGATATGAGGAGAACCACTCCAAGGCAGTTCCAGATACACCAACCCAATTTTTCAGCCTTTCAATGAGGATGTGGTGGTCAACTGTGTTGAAAGCTGATGTGAGGTCCAACATGAGTAGAACAGAGCATTTTCCTGCATCATTATTCATCAAGATATCACTAGAGACCCTAAGAAGAGCTGTCTCTGTGGAGTGAAATCGACAAAAACCAGACTGAAACTTATTGTAAATGCCATGTTTATCTAGAGCTGCCATAAGTTGCTTAGCCACAACCTTTTCTAGAAGCTTAGCAATTAACGGTAATTTAGAGATAGGTCTGTAGCTGCTCCAAAGAGAGGGGTCTAGCTGAGGTTTTTTTTAAAAGTGGGAGAATAGCAGTGTTTTTAAAATAAACCAGAACTATACCAGATGCCAGTGAAGAGTTGATTAAAGTGAGCACACATGGGCCAGTAGACTGGAAGACATTTTTGAATAATGATGCAGGTACAATGTCAAATGAACAGAAGGATGCTTTCACTGAATTCACAAGTTTTACCAGCTCAGGTAGTGAAACAGGAGAGAAAGTATCCAAGATAATGGGCCGAGATGGGGTAGAGATCGAGATAACAGGTGCTGAATGTGAAAAATTCATTCTCACGTTATGAATTTTTGCAAGCAGAAAAGAAAGAAAATTTTCACAAAATAGGGGCCGCAGGTAGAGCAGAAGTAACAATGTCACTAATGGTGTTGAATAGCACCTTAGGATTGCCTCTGCTCTTTGTAACCAAGTGTGAGAAATGGGCAGCCCTCACATCTCTGATCGCATTATTAAAAGAAGCTAAAAGGTCCTTAAGATAGAGGAGGTGCACATTTAGATGAGTTTTCCTCCACCTGCGCTCCGCTTTACGACAATCACGTTTTAGACAACGAATACTGTCATTTAGCCAAGGAGGAGATTTGGAGGCAGAAACACTCCTCGACTTAACAGGACAAATTTCATCTAAAATAGAAAGGCAGTAATCATTAAAAAGACTGGTTGAGAAATCAACACTATTTTGAGGAGGTAGCTGTAAGTTAAAAGCATCCACAAATTTCTCCGCTGTGGAGTAGTTTAAGATGCGAGAGCTAACCATCCGTCTAACGGGGGACAAAGGCTCATTAAAAGACAAATTAAAAACAATAACATAGTGATCAGAAATAAAAATGTCCTCAGAGCAAATAAAATCAATATTTAAACCCAAAGTAAAAACAAGGTCCAGTGTGTGACCTTTGCTGTGTGTACGACCGGACACATGCTGAGCAAAATGAAAAGAATCCATAATGTTCATAAAGTCTCTGGTGAATGGGTTGGAGTCATCATCAACGTGTATGTTAAAGTCCCCAACTATAAGCACCCTAGACAGCTTCATAGTAGCGGATAAGAAGTCACTGAGCTCCGATAAAAATAACCTGTTATATCCAGGTGGACGATACACCACAGCACAGTAGAAAGGATCCTTGTTACCAATTTTAAGCAGCTGCAGCTCAAACGAACAAAAAAGTCCAGTTTTCACGGAGCGGCAGGAGAAACGGTCCTCGAAAGCCACGGCAAGCCCACCACCCCGACCAGATAACCGAGGCTGGGTAATAAAAGTATAGCCATCCGGGCAGAGTTCAATAAGTGACGAGTAGTCTACATCCCGCTGCCAGGTCTCAGCCAGGAATAAAAAATCCATTTTTTTAGATAATATAAAATAATTCAACAAGAATGATTTATTAGACAGAGATCGAGCGTTACAAAGCGCCATATTCAGTGAGCTAGAAGCCTCATTATTTGCAGAGGCTCGAGTTAAGGGACGTCAGGGCATCGATCACTAGACATCCCTGCGCTTAGCTAGCTTGCTAGTAATCAAAATGTGATGGCGACAGCGACACATGTGAGTTTATACTGCCAATACACCACCAATATTTAGCCACCATCTTTGATCCTCACTAAATAAACTACCTTTGTGGGTGGCAGAACCTGGATATCTGTCATTGTTGATCAACAGTGGTATTTGATCAATGGGATTTGATCAGTGGTCATGACAGTTTGCATATTAATGATCAAGGAACTGACCTCACAGCCCATTGTTCATTCAGTAAGCTGGTTTCAGTCATTGTGCAAATGTACTATTTATAAGATTGGGGAAACCTGCAGTCAGCTGAGACTGAAGAAATCACTTGGATGAGTGACGAAACCCTTTTGGGGTTCATGTTATTTAAATATCACTAAAGTTACTGTCACCATACAAGATCACCCAGTCACACATAGTCAGAGCATTTTTATCTAACACTCACACACTACATCGTATGCATCGCTGGAAACTTGGTGTTCAGAATCTTGCCCGAGGGTTAGGATTAGTTAGTTAGGTACTTTGACACATGGCCTAGTGGAGCCAGGGATCAATCCACTAATTATCTGGTTGGTAGATTCTACAACCTAAGCCACAGCCACTGAAAAACACCCCAGCACCATCCGCACTAAAAAAAACCTTGTGATGACATTCATACCTGGACTAGCAAAGGCCTCAGGGGATCGAGTAGTGACAATAAGGTGGGAGGACGAGGTTAAAGCTGAGTAATGTGTAAGTGATGAGAGTCTGAGTCATGACAACACTGCAGGGACTGCTGAGATATCTCCCTGCTGAATGACCAGCTTGTGCCATTCACCTTCTTGGCAATCAACTCAGTCTCTGATTGGTTTATCTTGAGTTGAAATGCAGCAACCTTGGGGGCATCCTAACCGTGCAGTTTCAGTCAGGCATCAGCAGTGAATGCTTTATGTGTATGCCCTTCGACAAACCGGGTCTGACAGCCTGCGTGAACATCCTGGGGATTGTTGAAGATGAGGTGAGGGAGGGAAGGTGGGGGAAGCAGAGGTAGCTGTAGGTGTAGGGGCAGCCCTGCAGTGAAGCTGACATGTGCACAGAGCTAATTGGCCATGCAGCACTTATGCAAAAGCCTTTTAACTGTTTCCAGCCATCAAGCACCCTCTGATTTACTCTGACAGACCCTCTGCTCCACTTTGCATAAAGACGCGTAGGTGTTTAAAATTTCATCTGTCTCTCTCAGCAGAGGCCTATCATCACTGTCCAGGATTATTTCTCCATCAGGCTGTCAGCAAGAAGCACAGCTCAGCAGGACATTAACCCTTTCAGCTCATCCACTCAGTTCATCCATCACATTTCTTTGTTTTACACAAGAACATAATCAAAAAATTTTGCAGCTGCTATGAATCATCTAAACATTGGCACAATCTAAATATGCTGATCAGAAGGAGTATATTGGTCCCCAGTGAACTCATCATCACCCACCTGTCTCCCCAGTTGATTGCTTGGCACAGTGCACCATTCACAGGGCATCAATAAATTATCTGACAAAGGAGAACTTGAGATGTAATATATATCAGGCTCTTAAAGCCAGGATGTCTCCAATACAGAATATACTTCAGTTTCAGGTGGTCTTTTATAGAGATCTCATCACTAACAGCACCATACTTAAGTTAATTGCTATTAATTTAGCAACACTGCTAAAGAAAGGTCAGAACAAGAAAGAATTTTGCCTGTTTTAATAAACATCCAGGAATTTTTGCTTTTTAGAACATTTTAGATCCTTTTCCAGCATAGCCAACAAAGTACTCATGTACAGATATTACTGTTTATAAGAAATAACAAGCAAAGACTCAATGTCATGACTAAAGGTTTTTAAAGCAGTGGGCTTCATCCTGCAGTTTGTTGTGTCAAAAACCGCTTTAAGGCTCTTGTCACTGTCTGCTGCCCTGCCAGGAGAAAGTTCCAAAGTCAGTGCTGGGTAACAAGACTGTGGTTTACATCCAATTTGAACATTTTATTTTATTTGGTAAATTATATATAGCACTTTTCTACTCTCCCAGAGCACTTTATACAACAACATGCTCATCAGCTAACATTCACACTCAGATGCATCGCAGAGCAACTTAGGGTTAATATCTTGGTATGCAGACAGGGATCGAACCACCAACCTTCCAAATAGTAGATGACCTGCTCTATCTTCTGAACTACAGCCACCTTTTTATGTCCACTTGTTTCATCAATGTTTTTCTTTTGCTTTTACTCGACTTGTTTTATTGTAGATTAAAACTGTGGTTTGTATGTATGGATTGATTGATTTTTTGGCATTTTTTATTTAATTTTTCTAAATATATTTTAGATTGGGCATCTGACAAGGATGCCTCCTGGGCGCCTCCTGGGTAAGCTGTTCCGGGCATGCCCCACCGGGAGGAGGTCCCAGGGCAGACCCAGGACACGCTGGAGAGATTATATCCCTCGGCTGGCCTGGGAACGCCTTGGCGTTCCCCCGGATAAGCTAGAAGAGGTGGCTGGAGAGGGAAGTCTGGGCTTCTCTGCTTAAGCTGCTGCCCCCGCGACCTGGCCCTGGATAAAGTGGAAGAAGATGGATGGAAGGATGGAAATATATTTTGCAGTATCTCATTCCCCTGCCTTACACACATAGTTAACCCAATGCAGTTCATTCTGGGCCAGGAAAAACCTTGATCTATAAGAGAAAATGACGATTAGTTAGAAAATTTCCCAAAGTGAGGACACCTATAACAGTTTAAAGGCCCACATGTATAAAAACACGTTTTGCATAATTTTGTTCAGCCAACATTGAGTAATTAAAATGCATAAATAGGATATTGTTAGTTGTTTGTTAATAGTAACGTTTTGACAATTAATTACATTGGGTGAAGATGAGCTGGTCTGTTACTCTAAAATAAAAGGAAACCTAACTATGCATAGTTATAAGTGGATTGTCAGATTTTCCCTGTTTTTACACGGATGAGACAAAAATGCTGATTACGTCAGTGCAACTCATAGATAGCTGTCATGTTCATATTTAAAAACATTTGCGCTGTTGTTCATGTCAATACTTAGATAAACATGTTTCCATGTTGAATTGACTCTGTCCCTATCACATTCTGTCATCATCGCATCATCATCGTCTAACATTAGTCATGCATTGTTTGGTTGCTGGGATTTTTCCTGGGTCAATCCACCTGTGTAAACTGGTTTGCCACATAATACGGAGTCAGTTTCACCATTTCTATACCTTTGTATTTTCACTAATTCATAATTATCCACAGTTACTGTTCTCTTCTTGATCTGAGGGCTACATTTGAAGCCCCGTAGCTGAACAATAGTTCAGTCAGGATAACTACAGTGAACAAAAAGACATTTATTTGCTACTGCAGTAACTTATAATGCAGTAACTCTTCTCTGTGAGAGGGTACACTACCTTACTACTCTCATCTACATACATGAAATTCATTAGTTAAAAAAAGTAGAACTGATACAAGGGGGGGGAGCTTAGAATTGTAAATGAACTTGGTTATCCTGGGCTCGCTTTGTACTCTACATTTAAAAGCCACAATAAAACGTTGCTGTAAAATTTCACTCACAGAATTTTAAATAGATTAACCCTGGAGAACCCAGAGCCAACCCCATTGGTTTACTAGGGAAACATTGGGGTCAAGCTAAAATGTTTCTATAACTGGTTAAACAACACTTCAGCAGTGGTAATCAAGACTTTAACAATAGTGAATCAGATCAGTTATAACTAATTATTGTTTGATTTGTTTTTTGGGTGGTTTTTTTTTGTATTTTTGTATATCTTTGCATATTATAAAGTCTTATGTGACTTGCCATTGGACTAAAAATGTAAATTAGAAGTTCTGCCATAATCTGGCATGTTTACTTTATATATTTATTAGCATTCGATGCTCATTAACATGCATAGTCTCTGTCAAAGAAAGAAAGATGAATGGATGGTTCTGTGACAATTGAGGGCAGACTAATATATATGTCCAATAGATTGTCCACTCAGCTGAGCCATCAGATCATGGGGGGTGGTAATCATGTACTGGCTTGAAGATGGTCGGTACTTTACATTTATTTTAATGCTCATTTATAGCTTGATCCTAGTCAAGAATAAAAGACTGTTTTGAGCGGTCCCATTATATAGAAGGACATTTTAATGTTTTGGGTTATGTGGACTTTGATGCTTATCTCCTGCATATCATCCTATCCTCTTTGCTAAATTTCACACAGAAAGATCTTTATAGTCTTTGCTGTTGGCAAACTGGCTCTTAGATTCCCATATGGGGTGGAGCACATTTGGATACAGATCTTTAAAGGCAAACTTTGCGCCAAGACATAAGGTGCGTACTTTTTGTGGCTGCTCTGCCAGTATGCACTCTGCATCAGTGAGTAGAAAATTGGTACTTGAGTGGCTCACTAGTCATAAATTCACCACAAATGTGTGAAGAAATAAGGTCCAAATTGCCAAGGGATAAAAACAGTTTTGTGTTGGCTAGAAGAGGCAGTTCGTCTGCCCATAAAGCTCTTGAAAATTTGACTGACTCTAGAAGTGCACTTGATGTCTAAAATGGTTTAAGTAGGAGGTGAAATGCAACGGTACACAAAAAAGAGAGTTTTTCTTTTTTCAAAGACTGCAGGATGCTGTTTTCACACTGTGAAAGAAAGCAGCAATGAGCTGCCCATCATCTGCTCAGGGAGCCAGTCAACTGTTGCCAGTCAGGGCAGGGAGCTCTGCTTGGTTAGGCAGATTCCGCTTCACATGTCCATTTAACTGTGTCTCCCTGCAAAGTTTCATCCTAGCATCAGTGAGCTGTGAACTGACATGGCCCAGCAGACAGCATTGAGAAGGAGAGTAACCACTGTAGCACAATATTCTTCATTCTAGGCATCACTTTATTCATTCTAAACATTGTGGGAATTAATATCTTTCATAACAATCTTAAACAAATGACAAGCTTTAATCTCTTAACATCTATCAAGTGGTTGGCAACCACCTGACTGACATCTGTAACTTGAGAGTTTCACATATTTGGACACCCAAATGGAATCGTATAGCAAAAGAATTGTGAGTCCAGAGGACTCGAAAGGTAAAAACTTCCAATTTTTGAAATTATGCTTATTAGCTACATCCACTTCTGAGTGGTTTAGACCTTTATGCAGAATTTCCATTTATTATTTATTTATTGTTATCCACAAATAGAAATCTTAGGAGAACTGTAAAGCCAAAATGGATCTTCGACTGTTGATATGAGGGTCAGCAACCTCTAGTTTCTGGAACTATGATTGCTTAGCATATGGCTAAAATGCAATGTACCCTTAAAACACTACCTTACCCCTAAGTGGTCTGCCTGTGGCTTGCTAAATGTTAAGAGGTCGGAAGAAAAGGTGGTGAGATGGTGTGAGACAGTGTGACTTTCACGAGTCATATTTGCCAGAATCTGAAACATCATCCCAGTCTCATAGTCCTTCAATCAAATCTGACTGAGGATGGGAAGTAATGCCAGAGTTTCCAGCGCAAACCACATTACAAAGATGGCTTAAGGGAGGCACTCTTGAGTGTTTCAAGGCTGAAAAGGAGCACTTAACTTATTTTGCACTGCCCCTGCGTTATTTCATGTTTGTGATGTTTCTTGCCAGATTTCATGGAATTGTGGAACTACAAGTTAAAGTAACTTAATATCTGTGTATAGGAATTTCTTTTACCTAGGTATTAATTACATTATGTTATTGTATTAACATGTCTGACACTCATACTTAAGACAAATGGTAGGGGGTGTAGTAAGGATGTTGGGGGGAAACAGGAACTCCAGAGGACCAGTGTTTTGTCTCTTCGAGGACTCTGGGAAGTAGCAAGGGAGTGTGAACCTTAAGGTGTGAAACAGCTGTGTACTGCCTTTTGTTCCTGGAGAAGGTATTTAACTGAGAGCCATGCTAGACTCAGAGAGACTCTGACCGTCTGTCCCGCGGCCATGCGGGGGCTCCACAAGCTTGTTTGTATGTTGTCTTTGTGTGCTTGGATTAAAGAATGTTAGCTACCGCTCACCGCTCGTCTGCAGGCTTTATTTAAGTGGAAAACTTCCACAACATCTGTCAGGGTCTTTTTGTTTGGTGTTGCCTACACTCAAGACCTACATCTCAGACAGCCTCATTTAAAGTTCATGACAGCATATTTAGTAAAAGACTGAACAAATATGGCTTGTTTGAAATATTTGCCAAAACCCCCTCTTCTGACTACAAGAAACATGGCAGCACAGCTAAAACTTGCTAAAGAACTACAAATTCTAGAAGAATGTTCTTGGGTGGGCAATAAAGCCTAAAAATTATACCATGATTTAACTTTTGCCACTTGCAGATTTATAAGTATAAATAAATGAAGGGCATTTACCATCCTTCTTTTTCAATGAGCCATTTTCATTGATGACACACTTCCTAATCTGAAGTGTGAATCTACTGAAACAAGGTGTCTACAGTGAGTGAGGGGAGAGTGGAGTGTGAGATTGACAGACAGCTTGTTATAGTGCCTGCAGTGATGTGTGTGCTGCTGTTGTAGTGAGGAGAGAGCTAAGCATTAAAGTGAAGCTGTTGATTTGCTGGTTGATCTACTTTCCTACCCTCACCTATGGTCAGGAGCTCTAGGTAGTGACCAAAAGAACAAGGCCATGACTACAAGGCAATTAGTTTTCATAGAAAGTTTGAAGGGTCCTCCCTTAGAGATATGGTAATAAGCTTGGTCATTTGAGAGCAAATTAAAGTAGAGCCACTCCTCCTCCACTTCGAAAGACACTAGTTGGCGTGGTTTGGGAAGTTGGTGGATGCCTCCTCCGTGATGTATTCCAGGTATATCAGACCAGGAGGAGGCCCTGAACAGACCTGGGACTCACTGGAGAGATTATATCTCTATTGGCTGGTTTAAGAATGCTTCAGTGTCCCCCAGATGAGCTGGAAGATGTGGCCAGGGCGAAGGAAGTCTGGACTTCTCTACTGAGATTGCTGCCCCCATGATTGGATGACTCAATGGATGGATTGATGAATGGTATGAAATAACTCCCTAGCATTTTAGCTTAACCACAAATAAAATACCATAACTTTGGGATGTTTCAGAAGCCTGCACAATGTTGTCACATAATGAAACCGTAAAATATTTTCTACCTGGGATCTTGTATCTGGTTAAAGCCCTTGCTTCCAACAATGCAACAGCATCAGTCATTTTTATCCACCATTTGCTCTGTCTGGGGTGCAGGTAGCAAATATAGCTTGTGAGTGGTCCAACAATGCTCAGTGAAGTCATTTGTTTACATGTGGGTTGCTTATCATCAGCTGTATCTACTTATTCATAGCCTGGTTGTACACACCCACCCCAACCCAAAGAGCTGCGCGAAGGGACGGAGCAGCGGACCTGCAAGGAGGACCCCAAAAACGCATCACACGGGCCAGGACAATGCATGGGAGGCAAAGCGAGGAAAAGGGAAAAGAAGGGAAGGGAAGGGAGCCAGAGAGCCAAGTCAGAAAGAACCAGCAGTTCCCCCCTCACCCCCTCACCCCGGTCCCATCAGCCTACATATCTAGTGCAACTCCCGCCCCACCCGGAGCCAAGAGATAACACAGGAGAGAGCCCCCGATGACCACCGAGGTACCCACATAGTCATAGGGACCTCTCTTAATCATGATTCCTTATGAAAAAGGATTAATCAAGATGACAATAAAGCAAAGAATTTATCTAAAAATCTGCTGCCTTCTTTATCTTCAAAGGATGATACCACAGCTGATAATGCACCCATTTAAAAAGCTGTGGTGGAGGTGACATGGTATCACAGACCTTGACAAATTTCCACTAGGTTAAGCTCTATACACTGTCTCTTTATTTGGTCCAAATAACCTTTGAGCTCTGCAAAGCATCCTCATTGTCCTTCAGTAAACAAGCCATAAGATTATAATGCAAGGGCTGGAGGAGAATCCATTAAAAGTCTCTTGATCCCCAACAGCCAGACACTGGAAGGCTCATTCAATTCAAGAAAGGCCTGGAGTCACAAAGGAAACAAAGCTCTGTTATTAATGGGCTCCGTCTGTCTTGGACACATTTGCCATTTCTGTAATGTCACAGAGTGGCGAATAAGGACGCAATAAAACTCAGAGCCTGGAAACTCCACTTATTACAATTAATAATTCATTTGACGGCATTAACTAGGCAAAACCCTACATTTTACATAGCTGGAATAGAGAGTGTGTGGTAAGTATGTGCAGGGGTACCACCAGGGACAGACCAAACCAAAGAGATTGTTACTGCCAAAAATGACTGCACCAAGAGCACGGATCATGAATAATAGATATGATTTTAGATGAACACAATGATCACCAAACATGGGTAAGAGACTGTTGCGTTTCTTCAAATTGGCAGATAATAGTCATCTTGAAAATGAGGTAGCTTTAAATTGGCAGAAAAAGGACACCTGGACATTCTTCTAAGTTCTGCACAAGATGGGTTGAGGATACTTCCAGAACACATTAAAGATGTAATCTAGAAAACCAAAGAACAACCATAGCACAAGAGTGACATACAGGCAACGCAATCTGATTGGTTTATATGTGAGCATATAAACATCAGCAGTATAAGCTACAATTACTTACAAACATTGATGAACACATGAAGAATCAGCGTACTAAAACTAAAGGAGGTGGATAATGTAATACACTAAACAGTGGGACTAGTTAATTTTAAGAACTCTTGGTCGACAAGTGTGAAACAATACCAGTTCAGGCTTCACAGTATTTCTGTTTGTTACAGCCAGAAAGTGCAATTTAACCAAAATTAGGGTGGAGGGACCAACTACTGCAAAACAAAAATGGAAATCAATGGGCTGTTTTCTGTTTTGTTCTGTTCTGTTTCTAGAATGAAAGAAAGACGTACAGGTGAGGCTGCTCTGGGCTTCTGCTTGTGAAAAACATGTTGTTCATGTGGAATATTGTGAAGCTTCTCAGACGATACAGTTCGGCTCATATATGAAAAAGCTGAGCTGATTTGAGTGGAACTAAATATATTTAGTTCTACTCAAATCAGTCTTAACAAAGACCCATCTGAATTATGTAAACGCTTTATTAAAACAGATTGAGACCTTCCGCCACTAGTGATTCAAAAATCTGCTTTGCTTTCTGCTTTGCTTAACTACAAAGAAAACCAAGTATTTGAATAATAGAAAGGCAAATAGGTGCCCACAACTTCAGTGAGGCAGATGATGTCAAGTCCAGCTGACTACACTGTGCGCTTTAAAGTGCTGCAAAGTGGAATAAAGCACAGCTGGAAATCTGATTACAGCAGACAGTCTGAGGCAATCTGGCAAAATTTTCACTTTAATCATATTTTAAACCCACCTACGGAATAAATGTGCACTGAATCAGATTTCAAAAACTGCTTTTAGCATTCCTAAGCAAATCAAGCTGTTACATTTTTAAGGGAAAAAAAACAATCATTAAGTGTTCCTACATGATATAATTTAATTCACAGAAAGCATCTGTATAGAGCATATTTTAAATCAAGCACTCATGCTTTGGGAGTTTGGGATCTCAGTGACATTAGTAGCTCAGTATAACAGATTACAAAGACCTCGCTGCACCTACGATCCTAGAAATAGACTGAGTCAGAGGACTTCTGTAGCACCTACAAAAATACATTAGGTAGCGCTTCATAATTTTACTTCACAGTCTGCAACTTTTGGTACAATTTCCCAACATTTAATTATGCAATGCAATTAAGGGTACAAATTCCAGTACCTAAAAATATCCACAGGTACCTAATTACACTTACAATGTAGATAAAATAGAACAAGTAAAAAATAAGAGTTTTAAAGGAAAAGAGAAACCAAGCACCCACTTCCCAATTTGTTACCAAGGAGGGCTTTTAATATCTGCTGTTTGATGAACTGACTTTTTATAGGCTTAGAATTTTATCATGGTGGATGGGGGTATGGTTCCATGCTTTAGTGTAAAAAAAAAAAAATACTAGTTTTCATACTCACATTTCTACAACATTCGCCTTCACTCCGTGTGAAAAATGCCTGTTTCCTTTCTCCAGAGAGTAGTCATCTTGAAAATGAGGTAGCTTTAATTAGGTGCGTAACCATACTGTTCTAAAGAACAACTAAGAACAAGCATCAGTAAATCTGCTAACACGAAGCTTTAGCCACATATGACTTCCAATTTCTTTCTGAAAGGCCATTTTACACATGAATATGGATGAAACACTGGAACATTCAAGTCTTTAACATTTGTGAAAAGAGCTTTCGTCTGATGAAAGGGCTTCAGCAGTGAAGAGAAGTATGCTGGAATATGTGTAGAAATTAAAGGCTGGTCACATTAGTCTTAATTGGTCAGAATTTGTTGCATTTCATGCCCCTACAGTCGTCTGACATGAAACAGAAAGTACAGAAACGTGAGTACAAAAAGTAAAACAGAAGCAAAAAGATGTAATATCAGCTGTGGATAACTGTTACAGTAAACACATACTGGTTTCTGTGTAGTTGTGGAAAGTTAAGTAAATCCAGTAGGTCCTCAGTTTCTCTGATACCAGAAGTATGTGATATTGACCTGCAATTCTGCTGAACCATGACACATGGGCATCTGTGACACAGGGGAGAGTGTGGCAAATCCTTTAACATACTACTGATAAAACTACCAGGTCAGTCTGGGCTGTAACCGAGAGCATTTCCTACACAGTGTTCAGACAGCATAAAAGTTGGATCCTGTCAAAACTAGAATGCTGCAGCTTAGCTGGCTGATCCAGCACCTGTGAAAATACAGCTGCTGCGTATGAGATCAGAGCTCCATACTGCAATTTCAGAATGCTTTGTTTATATTCTCAAATGTTTTTATTTTGACACTCAGGATTAAGCTTTGATAAGGGCTAAAACCACTTTTGGGGATCTCTATGCACATTTTCAGGCACTGAAAAGTTTTATGAATTGCAGCAACACATCATAAAGTCAAAGAGATGCTGAAGTATTCCTGTTGCTGCACACCTGTTGTTTAGTCTTTACTTGACCAAACGGTTTCCTGCCTTCTATCAGAATTATGTTGTCAGCACAATCTAGGCTGAAATGAGCATGGCCAAAAATTAATGTTGCTGAAAATTGATGGCTGTGGGCTATAATGCCCAGCAGGTGTTTCAGTAATGCAGCAGTTACCCTTCATGGAGCATACAAACAGCTTGAGCTAAGGTTGATGTCATTTTGCATTTTACTCTCTCCTTCATGTTACCGTCCTGTGACTACATCTTAAGTGGTGACGCTGCCACTATGCCAACGCAATGAAGTTAAGGGCTTGTGTGAAGGGCAGTAGTTTATGTGTCTGTTTTGCTCCCTGTGTAGCCCGGTGGCAGCAGTTTATCAAGTATACTGGAAAGGTGACTGCAGTTACACCGACGTGTCATTGAGCAGCAATGACCCCGGTCCCTTCCTCACAGGACTCAGCAATTGCTTCTATCTCTTAACATCCACTTCAATTACAGCTCATCACCAGCAGCTTGTTGGAGTCGCCAGCAGCAATATGCAACGATAAAAAGGCACAAAGCCTGAGCACACTGAACAGCCCTGAATGTTGCTCATCATTTTTATCACTACATTTCTGCCAGTCAGTTCACAAATTTGCAGAAAGTAAATCATTCTTTTCCCTGTAAGCCTTTGGATATAAATGCAAATATTTTCAAATACACCTAAGTAAATAAAGTAAAAGATATAAAAAGAAAGAAATACATAACAGGTATGCAACACGTTCGAATCCCAAAACATAACATACCAACGCAATGTGACAAATTGTTGCTATGTTATGCTTTCAGGCGCCCAACCCAACTGTATGTTACGCATGAGAGCGGGTTGGAGCGAATGTATAAATGTAAGGTTAGGGTTAAGGTTAGGTTGGTGCTGCAATAGAAAGCCGTGAAGCGAATAAAAAGGGAAGCAGGCAGCTTTCTATTCCGCTTCAATCAAGAATCCAGAGCATTTAATAAGGACGCGGAGGTGTACCTTTCGCGTTACTATGACACGCCTCGGGCCGTGACAAATCGCCAGTATGTTACGCGTTGGGCATGATAATGCTCTGTAGGTATGAAACTACCCAGCATAACAATAGACCTTCTGTTTACGTTAGATACAACTTCTTTTGTCACTTTAAGCTGCTGCCTCAATCAGGGAACATAAACAGCCGGTAGCTAACTGTTTGATTTTCGAGCTGAGATTTGTGTCTTCTCCCAGAACTGGACTGGTTATTATTTCCCACCTCCTCATTTTATCTATATTTATTTTATGTATCATTTTCTTTGATCTATCTCACATAAGAACTAGTTCTTAACTGGTTTCAGGTTCTGCTTAGATTGCTTAGATGTCGAAATGAATGACCACTTATTGTAAAGAAGTTGGAGTTAGTCCGACAGCAGGGCATGAGTCTCATTGAAGAAGCAGCTGAGTGAAGTCAAAGGCCTCTGGAGGAGAAACGTGGCCAGCAAGCCAGACAGTAGGGAAATAGAAGGGCAGATGCTGTTCAGCAGCCACTAAGCTAGCAAATCTAGCAAATCATCTGCTGATGTAGTCATTCAATCAGTCGAATTAAAAGATAAATTCAAATTCTAACATTTGTTGCTCAGTATAATTTGGTGAACATTAATGTACTCTTGATAGCCCACCCAAGTACAGCCTGTGTTGGAATCACTGAAGTCAGCATTATTTGACAGAGGAAGGCATTCATTTTCTATGAATAATTCAGCTGTCATGACATGAGCGGGGCGGGGTGAGGGGATTGAATAAGAAACAAAGAGTTGAAGTTCTTCTGACATGACTTGAAACAGAATCTCTAGCAAAAATAGGCCAGAGCTCCAGCAGATTAAAGACTTCCACATTTGCTCAGGCACCTAATTTCCATAAAAATGTACGATGAGGCACTTGAGTATTACAATATATGGAGCTGTTTAGTTTTATTAAGTAAATTGATGAAAAAATTAGATTTCTCAGTCTAAGTGGATATAATAACCTACAGTATTACTTTAAAAGTCTGTGCTGCTCCCAGCTTAGCTTTAAAACAGAATAATTGGACAGTAGAAAATACTTCTAAACCCTTCCTCTTTGCAATACCATAATAAACAGATTGGTGTGTGGTAAGGCCAGTTCAACCTCACTGTGGATTTGTCAAGGTAAATACTCGGACACATTCATTTTTACCTCATCAAGTACTACACTGAGGCCAAGGCAGTCGGCTGCAGAGAAGACATTAAATCTCTGTGCATTAACACTAACAAGGCCAGAAGAGACACATTACCCTGTGGACTAAAAGTACCTCGCTACTGGCTCGAGTAGGAGATAAGGCCAAGAAAAAGAAATACATTTAACCTACATTCAGACAAACTCTAATAAACAACTCCCCTCCAACCTTTAAACAGTCGTGTGTTATACACTGTAAAATACATTTAATGACTGGAGTCCTCTTTTGGGGCTGTTCTCTCGATTATGCTGTGAGCAGCTATTGATTTCAGGTTGTCTTCTGCCTCATTAGACCATGGCAGAGCACTGCCCTGCAAGCTAAAAGAGGATCCATAAATAAGCTGACTACACAAGATCTTTTGTAAAATTGTTAATCTTTTATGGTTACTGTGAAACAATAAAGCCACAAAAGTACAGGTACATTTGATGGCCTGAGAATGAATGAAGCACCAAAGGTTTGAGGTTTGTCGGGGTTCCAAGTTGCACTGAATTAGTCCTAACTGAGTCATTATACCTATTACCATTTCATTATGCCAGTAGCCTATGTATGAGGCAGAGGCTTGGGAAAGGAGAAACCAGAGTCAAAGCCACAAACAAGATCAAAATGATCCCTCTGAGGGTGTGTTGCAATTGATCTGCTTTCAACTCCAGAAATGCTGGGAATAGATGCAAACCTTGCTCACCACACAGCCAAAGACCAGTGGCCCTGGCTGCTCCTGGGTGTTTGATCACTTAATTAAAACACCAGTACAGCTGCAGGAAATGTAAAAGAATAAATGATGTCTATTTCATGGGAAACTCTTTGAATGATTAGAGGAGCAGACAAACAAACCCTTCTAACAGGTTTCACTTCTCTTGGCAAGGTTACATTGATTAGCAGGTATAATCCATCAGTCCTGTCCCATCTCCTATCTTCATTTGAGGGGTTTTTTTTGGTTATTGTTGGAATAATTGTCACAATTGTTCTGTTATTACAGCAATAAAGTCACTAAGCTAATTTCTACAACTCTTTCCAATATCTACGTGGTATAGCTCATCAACTTTATCTCTCTTTCATCACTACAGCTGCACATCCTTTCCAACTTGATCTCTCCATCTATCCAAGACAAGTCCTGAACTTCTTCTTCAGTGTCCAGCCTCACATACAACTCACTATAAACCTTTTCTTTTGCCTTTGCCATACACCAAGCCTTGCAGTACTCAGTATTTAATTTCTTCTTCACTTTCTTTACTTTTTTATTTCCTACTCCTTCCTTTGAATAGTCTCCTGCACTTTACGTTGTCTTCATTCCTCTGTTGAGATGATACTGCAAACACCTTGACAGTTTCACTTCAGCTGTACTTTCCCAGTCACCAGGTAACTCTCCCCTACCACAGAGAGCCTATGTCAACTCTTTCCTCAACTCAACACATTCTTCCTTCTTCAACTTCCACCATTTAATCCTTTCTCTCCCTAACGCCATACCCACCCAACACCTCATCATCTCTGTTCCCTTCACCTACATGTCCATTAAAGTCTGCTCCAATCACCACCCTCTGCCTATTGGAGAAACTATCTACCACTTCCTCCAACTTCCTCCAGAAATCTTATTTCTCTTCCAACTGACATCCAATGTCATTTCTTTCATTTGATATATGTAACTTCCTTCTCTCCATAATCACAACCAGCTCTCTCCCTTTACCAGTCATAGTTCCAAATTTAAAGACCCTACTCTCACCTCCACATTGCCTTTCCTTCTGTCTCACTGCCTTCTAACATGCCTTCCCTCTCTTCTCCTTTGTCTTATAACAGTGGCATGGTTTCCACTGCTGGTTTAACACCGCACTGATTGGAACGCCTGAACTCAATGATTTGAATGGGTGAGTGAATACTTTTGGTAATATAGTGTATAAAAGTAACAAAGCTGGTGGACACTGGTGACCCAAACAGTGTTGGTCAAGTTACTTGAAAAAAGTAATCAGTAACTAATTACCGATTATGTCCCCAAAAAAGTAATCCCGTTACTTTACTGATTACTTATTTTCAAAAGTAATTAATTACTTAGTTACTTAGTTACTTTTTAAAAACACGATTTACAACCTGAATAGGTGATAAGGCAATAGATCTTTCAGCCCAATTCTACTTTTTCTGCATAATCCATCATACAAAATGTAATCAAATGGAAAAGTCTCTTTTTAAAACTTGTTTTATTAGTTTTAACCTTTTAACTTTATGCATCAAGCAAAAATTTAATTATATGCAACATTCTCAGACTGGAAGAAATTTGTTTAACATTTAAACTTATTTTCTGCACATAAAATTATTATTATTTTTTTTGTGTTTACGCTCACTCTTTCAAATAGATGCAAGTAAAACACAGCAGAAAATAAATAAAATCAAAGACTAGCGGTCCTGTTGCTCTATTTTCACCTGTAAAGCAGGAGTGGCGTAGGCGGAGGTGTGCCCTTGTGCAGGTGTGCCGCAGCGGTCATTTGAAGAATCCGCGAGTTTCACTGTGAATTTCCCATTACGTCGTAGCGCACTCGGTGCTTGCTTGGAAGTTTAGGTGTTTTTTTTGCTGTCATGAGACATTCTCGCAAAAAAATCATGGTTTTAGTAACGCAGTAACGCAGCGTTCCTACGGGAAAGTAACGGTAATCTAATTACTGTTTTTGCAATAGTAATCCCTTACTTTACTCGTTACCTGAAAAAAGTAATCAGATTACAGTAATGCGTTACTGCCCATCTCTGGACCCAAATAAACGAATTGTCTGCTGACCCTTTGCGTGACACAAGAACGTCTACTCTGTCAAGAGCCAGAGTCTTGTGATACAGGATCAGTACTTACATGGAACCTTTTTAACCAACAAAGTGTTATATAGTACTTTTCTTTTATTTATTCAGAACTGTCATTCAAACTGATATGCAAACTCTGCACAAGTTAGCAGTACTCCAGCAACAGCTCTTTGTAAGTTCATGTAAGCTGCAAGCTGGTCTCACCCTGGACTTATTCCAGTGCATTGCATTGGCCACTGTCAATGTTATTCAGCTCCAACACAATGACTAAAAGCACCAAGAGTTTATATGCGGTCTAAGATATCCCAGATCTTAACATAGATTGTTATGATGCTATCTGCTTGAGCTGTGAGTGTATGGTGTATGGTGAGACTGTCCAGGGTAAACTACCTAGCAGCATTTACATAAACAGCGAGGCTAAAAGCTGGAAGTCTGTATGTATCTGAATGGAAAACTCACTTTAGGGAAGTGAATTTTATTCTTTTTTATTTCCCCCCCAAAAAACTGTACACAAGTAGAAAGAACACTCTTTCTTTTTTCTTCTTTTTTTATCTACACAGTTTGCATATGTTCGTTGGAAAAAGCTGCAGCTGACAAATGTTAGTGCTTTTTTGTGAGCTGAAGAAGGCCTACAAAAGAGTCAAATATGAAGGCGAAAATGTCTTATGATAAATGTATTATTTATCTAGAAGATAAAAGCATGCCTTTATTGATTTTCCATGTTTCTAATAATTTGGCTGCCTTACAGCACATTTTAGTCTCTAAAAGTCTTTACATTTCCCTACTCCCTGTTTGGTCGCTATGCAGAGCTGCCAGAGAAAGACTGAGCTAAATTCCTGTGATCTTAAAAGGAAACGAGGGAAATTAATGGCTAGCCCTTCACTGCCTGCACTTTATGATGGATAACAGCAGAAGGAGGGTGGTGGGTGATTTCAACAGTATGGCAAATTTTGAATTCCAGCTCCTTCAGAATCAGGGTAAATTTGTGCTGACAGGTGATAATTTAAACACACTGGAACAGCTGGTTCTCAGTAACAGGGCATCTGTATGCGCGTGTGCATGTGCGCTACATTCAGCTGGCTCCATGCACGCTTGTATGAAGACTGGTTGTCATATTTCCTTTGAGTGAATTCCATTCGTTCACAACATTTAACTTCATGCATATGCAGGTGTGTTGGTCTCAGAGGCCAAGAAAGTCTTTTTTACAGAATACTGCCTGCTCAATCCACAGCTCTAGAGATATAATTTTCCTTCGTTTTCTCCCTTATCAAATGTCTCCCTTCTTATATAAACCTGCAGAACTTTCTGTGACTTCAGACTAACAAGAGGTTTCATTTCAGCACCCTTGTAGGACATTTTTATAAATATATCCTGTCTAGAAAGTGCTTCTGTTGACTTGCATTCTTATATAATTCAGTTGCAGTGATTTTGGTGGGACCACACTCATTCTTCCCTAAAAGAGTCAACAGTATTTCTCACTGAATGTATCTGGATCTTCTTGATGAGTCTTTAGTTTCACAGACTATGCAATAAACTTTATAACACATATACATTTAGATGTGTGTCACTGAGATGGATAACCATTGCGCTCTACTCTTTTATTCCTTCATGTATGCATTTATGTAAATGGCTGCGTAATGTACCATCACAAATATGTAAATTATAGTGCTTGTGCGTAATCTCCCAGAATCCAGGAAATCTTTTGAACACTTCAGCTATTTTACACTGCCATCAAAAATGGACATAGCACACCATGAATAGGTTGGTTAAATGCAACAATGTACATTTACTCATGTACTTTACTAATATATAGCAGTGTTTTGGATGCAAATTTTGTACTTCATACATTGTACTTGCTTGAAAGCTTTAGTTGCTTCCTGTTTTCCTGCACTTGTCAACATCCACCAGGTGGAGGTCAGTAAAAAACACTTAGCAAGCATAGTTTCAGAAACTAGAAGATATCACCTTCCAAATCTGTTCTTTTGTTATTCAGATAAATGTTCTATATAAAGAAGTCCATTAGATGGGATTTATATTATTATCTGGCACATGCAACACAAATGGCTCCTAACATTTCCCACATGCCCATGTTTATTTGGGACCTATAAATCTACTTGTGACTTATGAATGCAATTTTTCAAGAAGGAATGCATCCAGCATCACAAAGAGTCAGCTGAGACATGACTAATGTTGAACCAACCTAGAACAGCTGAACCACACAAAACAACCTTTAAATATTACAGGGTCAACAAAGTTTTAATAGAAGAGTTAGACATTGCCCTCCATTTGATTTGTGGGTTTTGGTGTATATTTCCGTTGTTTACACATGCCAGCAGTCTTAATTTGGTGATATTTCAGAGTAGAGCTGTCACTTCATCTCAGAATAAGCCTATAAAGCACTGAAGGTGCTGACACATGAAAAGAGATATGAGAGGTGGGATTAATCATGTGCCACAGAATGTGTATAAGGAGGGACGTACCTCAGCTAAGCTGCAGGAAATATGATGCAGGGAGAAGGAGGAAAGATGGGGCACACTGATGGATGAGTGTGGTGTGGATTTAGTTCTCTGCCTACCTACACTCAACTCCACCCCCACCCACCTGAGGTTGGTTTAAAGTAACAGCATGTGCCATGAGAAGCAGCAGCAGGTTCCATCAGCCATCTAAGCAACACAGGTGGACAGGAAAAAGTCAAAAGCCAAGGTCAGGCAGGGAAGTACTATTTGCGGCTGTGTTCATAAGAGCAGAGATGATAGCAGACTAATATAATGTTCAGCCAGTATATAAAAACACCTAATACCACCTAATATTGCGTATAATGTGTAATCAGAAGCTAGGATGACGGTAGTGGATCGTTTGAGACCTGTATGTTGTAGCTTGGGACCTCTATGGATCAAGTTTTTCATGCACATCCCACAGGTGCACAGTAAGACTGGAAGTGGGAAGTCTGGAGACCAGGTTGTGTTCCTTGAGCAGTTTTTGCAGTATGACAATGTGCATTTTCCTATACAGGGAGACTACAGCCATGGGGGTGTGTAACCTTTGGTGTTATGTGTTAAAACACCACATTCTTCTCACTAAAAATTGCATTTCTGTATTGATTTAATGTTTATTAAAACATTATATGAGCTAAAACATAGGAAAACTAAGTAACTGGTCCTTCTCCTGCTATTACAGCCTCTCTGGACATCTGGCAAATCTTTGCCAAATCAAACGTGCAAATAATCAAGATTCAGAGCTTTGGTAATGACAGAGGGATACAAATGATTTAAGCCGTACTATTAACATACTGGAAAGAGTTAGTAAAGCTATAAGCAGAGCGGTGATAATCAATGAGCGGCATTATGAGTCCATGCTGAGAAGGAGCAGTACAGATGTGTTCACGGGATGGTGGGTTGGACTGTTGCTGTTGCTGTTGCTACACCGATGCTTTTGGAATAACCTCCCTCTCCATATTAGACAGGCTACATCAGTGCAAGTCTTTATTAAAAACCTATTTTTATTCCCTGGCTTTTAACTCTGTGGGTAACTGATATTTTTATTTTTATTTTTTTTTTAATTTTATTGCTATGTCTGGTTTTATTACTTTGTGCATATTAGTATTGTACAGCACTTTGGTCTACCAGGTGTGTTTTTAAAGTGCTATATAAATAAATAAATGATGATGATGATGATGACTGTGGCACTGACAAAAAGACATGAAAACAAATTTTTCATATTTTAAGCTTTTTAAAACAGCACAATGATGTTGAACTTGGCCCATGCTGTTAGTCATATTACCTACAATGGTGTGAAAAAGCGATGGCCCTCTTCCTAATTTCCTTTTTTTATTAATGTTTGTCACACTTAAACATTTCAGATTACCAAACAAATTTAAATGTAAGACAAAGACAATAGAATTACATTTCTAAATGAAGGTGTTTATTATTAAGAGGAAAAATGTTATATTTCATCTTCCTTTGCAGAGCTTGTTCAATAATGTGATTTTTAATGTTGATACTGATACCAGCATTTGGAGATTTAAAAATCTGATATATTAGCTAATCTAACTTCCCTAGCATTTGTTATATGTAGTTATTGGAGTTATATGGAGTTACTAAGAAAAACTGACAATGCCGTTTTAAAAAAGTAAGTCGTGGATTATTCGAATCCACTCTGTTTGGATCAGCTGGTTGTTGAGTTTGTGACATTCCAAACACGCAATGCCAACAAGTGCAACGTGCCCTCTGGTGGTTAAACTATGTGACACCAACACTCATATCATGGTTGGAGGGTGTTTCACCCATCTCTATTTTACTTTTGTTCATTTGGATTTATCAGCTGTTATAAATGCCAATAATTTGACATCAATTAGAGATGAGCCATCATCCAGGCAAACATGTCGAACTACAATTGTGGTAACATAGAGTAGTCACACAGACAGTACTACAGTACATGTACATGTAGAGTGCCAACAACACATTAGCAGCAAATCCTTTCATTATAAAATGCTTTAACACAGAGCCAGTGGAATTCTAACTCGTTCAGCAAGTTTCTGTTTGCATTCTAATGGCAAGAGGTGACAGTTTGTTTCTGGACGTGTAGTTAGCACAAATCCATCTTCACACAAAAACTGTAGCCCAGTAATGTTTTGTAAATTTCTATATTTTTTTTATAATAAACCAAAGAATGGTGCATGTGGTAGGTGTATTTCTGGTAGTGTGCTGGATGATTAATGATTGTCATGGTTCTGGGCCATTTGACCCAGCATTTGGAGTTTGTGTTTTTGGTGACTATTATGTCTTATTATCATGTCTGGTTTAAGGTTAATTTCATTAGTTTTTATTCTGTGTCTCTGAGCTAGGTTCCCCTTGTGATTTTGTCTTCTGTACCCCCTCTGTGTTTGTGTCCTTGTGTCTTGTTTCCCTTTTCTGTTCCTGTGTTTCTGTTGTCAAGCTTGCGTGTCTTTGCCTGGTTATCACTGTGTATATAACTTCCTGTCTTACTTTGAAGGTACCTTGTCTCATGTCATGTTCAGTTTTGCTTCCCCTTTCTCATCGTGTCTGATTAGCCCCGGCTGTGTTTCCCTCCTGTTTCTCATCCCCTCATGATTCGTTGTGTATTTAAGCCCTCTGTTTCCCTTTGTCCGTTGTCGCAATCTCCCTCATGGTTGTGTTTCTCCTGGTTTAGTTTGTATTATTTCCTGTCTAGCAATAAGTCAGTGACTTTTGAGTTAAAGTCCTGTCTGCGAGTCTGCGTTTGGGTACAACCCCGCCTGCTTGTCACAGCTAGTTTATGACAAATGACACCTTTGGAAAATATTAAACTATGATTTATCTCATTCTCTTGTTGTGCCTCGCCTGGTGTGAAGCTACACTTATAGCACATGTCATAAATCTGAGTTTATAAATGTATTTATTTCTAAATATGAATTAAATGCATTTTAGAATACTGACTGTGCAGTACATAAATAAGATCACTGAGTATGTTTATGTGTTATACTTCTTAAAAGAGGAACACAGTTACGCAGGTAACACATCTCCATTGCATTTAAACCCAGAAAGTTTCTCTGTTCACTCAGCATGGATGAGTGGAGTGATGTGATGTGAGAAGGAGAGCTCATACATACCCTCTATTCCTCATGACTGCCAGAGCGGGTGTATTGCACCTGGATACTTCTTTATGTACTCACGTTGCTGCAGTATCTAAAATAGAGAAACTGAAATTCACTCTTCACCAAATGGACAATCACTAATTTCTATTCCAGCACACAAGCAGAGGGTTAAATGAAAAATATCCTCCCACCATCTGTCTTGAATTACAAACCATCACATCATGGAAATGTGTAAGCAAACTCAGCTCCTGAGCCCAGGGAGAGGTTCATCTACTTTCTAGTTTGCATGACAAATGGGAAGCTACATTTGGCATGCAGTTGGGAGACCGTGTGCATAGTTCAACTATACTCACAGAATGAAATAAAAACACAACTCATGGGTCTAAAATTGCTCCCCTCTTCAGTTAATTAAAAAAGCAGCCCAAAAGATTTTAATATTTCAAAGGCAGAAAACAGGTGATGTAAACATGACCACCACTGTGTAAAACCTAGCTGAATGTTTGGTGCACAGCAGTGAATGCCCAGAAAAATCCGGTCTTAAAGAACTCTCTTCAGCTACAAGAGGAACTGGTGACAGGTTCCACAAAGCCCTGATATCGGCATCAGAGTCCAGAATTTTAAAACAGGAGGAACTGAGACATCACAAGTAGTTTTTCCACCTTTTTCTTTACAACCTGCTCTTTATATCTGCATCTCAGAGGCCAACTGAAACCAAATCCACCTATATAAAAACACCCCATCAGACACAGCGGTGTGAGGTAGTTAGCATACAATTTGGCCATGTAGAAAGCATCGTTTGTTTGGAACACATCAGCCAAGAGGTAGAATTCATCGCTGTTCATAAGAGTTTAATTTAATCAAACCTCATTTTACGGATCTACGTTGCTCCTCATCACTAGCAGATTCATCATTTTATTTAAATATCTGAATTTTCGGAATGGTGATCCAAGCGGGACACAGAGGCTGCTAGTTTTAACGCACCAGAATGCCTCAAATATAAATAAAAGCCTGACTATCCCAAGAGCCTAGCCGCAGCGACACTTTTCTTTCAAACGGATGCCTGCAGGTGTGTTGGAGCCGACTTTGCTACCCGCACAGTGCGTTTCTGACAGTCGGGATTCGTTTATGCAATAGAGAAAAACAACAATACAGCGTGTTTCTCTGCTCCAAGACATCCGTGGTCCTTTCACACGGTAAGCATATCTGTTATACCCAGCGCATAAATGTCTCTGTGTTAGCACTGATTATTCAAACCCTGTTTAAAATGTGACACATGTGTTGTCCAAAAACATTTCCTCTAAATTTGCAAAGTTACTGATTTAAAAAATATATTTTCGAATTTTTAGTTGCATGTCAAACATATGATAGACTCTTGAGCATATTTATATAGCTAAATCCACAATGGTATAACCATGCTGAATAAAAGATGTCCAAGCACCAATGCACTCTAATGCAAGCCTCTGAACTGTATGTTGATAAGTACATGAAGCGTACCTCTACCTCTATAGCTGAAAACAGTTTGTATCCGCACTCTGAGGGTTTGCTGAATTGTTTTTAATATGGCACTTTTTGATGAACTGCAGATGATGAAATCCCATTTATTGGAGAAAGTGTCCTTCAGCTACTGTTGCTCATACTTACTGAGTTCCCTAGCTACTTCTTTACTGTGTCAGTAAATCTTTTGAAAAGGAAGGTGTTGTAGATTTAAAGAAACATCTTAATTGAAGTAAAGGCAAAAAATTGTAATGAATTTTATGTGACTATTCATATTAAATCCAACAACAAGTGAAAATCCAAATCTGGCTCCAATCCTTTGTATTAATGATCTCCCCCTCTCTCTCTCTCTGTCTGTGTGTGTGTGTGTGTGTGTGTGTGTGTGTGTGTGTGTGCGGGCGGGCGCTCACAGAAGGAAGGTCACGGCAGGAGCTTTTCTCAAATGCATCTCCAATCAGTTTTTTTTACAAGAAGTGTAGCTCATACAATGGTATAAATGTATTCTTTGCAATACTTTATAAATATATGCATGAACTCAAACTCTAAAGATTTTCAGTTCATGCACATTGTGAAACAAGAATCTAAATATTTGTGTCACAATAATTTCTATAAAAACATGTTGTTTATGGGGATAATGTGACAAATCTATTGTGGGCCCTAATAATGATCAATGGCAATTGAAGAGGAAGCTTGAACCCTAACTCTGGACATTTTCATGACAAGTGACAGCGCAGACATGTGCTAACGAGAGAACATGTTTTTCATCATAAAGACTGTGATGTGAATCATCGTTAAAGTGTGACTTCAGTAATGTTGACTCATGTTTTTAATAGATGACTTAAAAACACTAAACTCTAATTTCAGTGGTTTATTTTAAGTTTACAGAATATAACATCTGGTAAGACGGTGAGTTTTACTTCTCACTGTTCGTGTTATGTGTATCTATTTATCATATAGATACACACACACATAACATGTTGCTTTGCTCTGTAAACTGTAAAATGTTTCATTGTATTCATGAAATAAACCAGACTTTCACTGTCGGCATCTTTTAGTGTTTTTCTGCTTTTGTTCACTCCAAGTTAACAAAACCCACAGACATCCAGAGTTAACTCACTAACAGCGTGGAGCAATCTCAGTGTATTTAGCTGCTTTTTCCCTAAACACAATCAACTGAGTTGATGTAGTCATCCACTTGGGTCATATTGAGAATGCTGAAGGAGATTTGTTCCATAGACACCTTATACTAGTGTTTCCTACACTTAATCCAACACTACTATGTTCTATTTAAACCCAGATTCCTTTTATAGATTGCAGTGAAATTTGTTAAACCATTCCTTAATGGGACAGAAGTACAAGTCACTCTTTTACTAACACACTGTAGATAAGTTTATTGCTGGACAACACAGCTAACAGCCTCACACACTCTTTAGATTTTTGAAGTATTGTGTGTAACGGTTTTAGTCTATCAAACCTTACCCTTTTCTCCCCAGTATCACAACAGTATGACTCCCAAAGTACGGCTCAGTAAACGAACAAGGACTCTAAAGTCAGAACAGAAAGATACAGTTGGAAGTTTTTTATGATGCGTAGTAAACTACACCCTCTTCTTCTTCTCTTTGTTGTTGTTCTTTGTGTGTGTGTGTGTGTGTGTGTGTGTGTGTGTGTGTGTGTGCCTTAGAAGTCAAATAATACATTAGCCATACTTAAAAAAACATCTGAATTTCATTTAGAACTGAGATTCTAAGTTGCAAGCAGAAATCTTATGCACAGCCAGAAGCAGTTTTCCCCACTTTCACAATGCTAAGGTGTCAAATCCACAACCCCCAACAGATGGTTTGTTACACACGGGCGAGAAGAGCAAGCTTTACTTACATAGCCTCACAAACTATAGATTTTTAAAGTTTTTGGGTACAATGGTTTAGCCACAGATGTAACTTCTACTTTTGATAAAGACCACTCCACCTGCATATTTCTTAAGAAATGAATCGTCTTTATTAAGCTCTTATTTATAAATGTCTACACAATAATAGACACCGTGTGCTCTGTGACATTATAGTCTTCTACTTCTGCTTCCATTGGTTTGCATTTTAAACTCCCAACCTTTCAGGTTGTTATGAATGGCTTATATAACATTTTGTGATGTAATAAGTTTTTATTTTCTGTGTGATGGAATGAGTTAAGACATGAGTTATTTAAACAATTATAAACGACAGTGTGATGGCCATAGTACTTAGTGCGGGTCAAATATGTTAAGGATAATGTTTATCAATGTAAAATTGCAAAGAACTTTTGGATAGGATACAACATCTTGTAAACAGTTACCTCAGAACCTATACTGTCAGATCTATGTACAGTGGGGCAAAAAAGTATTTAGTCAGCCACCGATTGTGCAAGTTCCCCCACTTAAAATGATGACAGAGGTCAGTAATTTGCACCAGAGGTACACTTCAACTGTGAGAGACAGAATGTGAAAAAAAAATCCATGAATTCACATGGTAGGATTTGTAAAGAATTTATTCGTAAATCAGGGTGTATTTGGTCAATAACAAAAATACAACTCAATACTTTGTAACATAACCTTTGTTGGCAATAACAGAGGTCAAACGTTTACTATAGGTCTTTACCAGGTTTGCACACACAGTAGCTGGTATTTTGGCCCATTCCTCCATGCAGATCTTCTCAAGAGCAGTGATGTTTTGGGGCTGGCGCCGAGCAACACGGACTTTCAACTCCCGCCACAGATTTTCTATGGGGTTGAGGTCTGGAGACTGGCTAGGCCACTCCAGGACTTTCAAATGCTTCTTACGGAGCCACTCCTTTGTTGCCCGGGCGGTGTGTTTTGGATCATTGTCATGTTGGAAGACCCAGCCTCGTTTCATCTTCAAAGTTCTCACTGATGGAAGGAGGTTTTGGCTCAAAATCTCACGATACTTGGCCCCATTCATTCTGTCCTTAACACGGATCAGTCGTCCTGTCCCCTTGGCAGAAAAACAGCCCCATAGCATGATGTTTCCACCCCCATGCTTCACAGTAGGTATGGTGTTCGTGGGATGCAACTCAGTATTCTTCTTCCTCCAAACACGACGAGTTGAGTTTATACCAAAAGGTTCTACTTTGGTTTCATCTGACCACATGACAGTCTCCCAATCCTCTGCTGTATCATCCATGTGCTCTCTGGCAAACTTCAGACGGGCCTGGACATGCACTGGCTTCAGCAGCGGAACACGTCTGGCACTGCGGGATTTGATTCCCTGCCGTTGTAGTGTGTTACTGATGGTGACCTTTGTTACTTTGGTCCCAGCTCTCTGCAGGTCATTCACCAGGTCCCCCCGTGTGGTTCTGGGATCTTTGCTCACCGTTCTAATGATCATTTTGACCCCACGGGATGAGATCTTGCGTGGAGCCCCAGATCGAGGGAGATTATCAGTGGTCTTGTATGTCTTCCATTTTCTGATGATTGCTCCCACAGTTGATTTTTTCACACCAAGCTGCTTGCCTATTGTAGATTCACTCTTCCCAGTCTGGTGCAGGTCTACAATTCTTTTCCTGGTGTCCTTCGAAAGCTCTTTGGTCTTGGCCATGGCGGAGTTTGGAGTCTGACTGGTTGAGGCTGTGGACAGGTGTCTTTTATACAGATGATGAGGTCAAACAGGTGCCATTCATACAAGTAACGAGTGGGGGACAGAAAAGCTTCTTACAGAAGACGTTACAGGTCTGTGAGAGCCAGGGATTTTCCTTGTTTGAGGTGACCAAATACTTATTTTTACTTATTTTGTCTTGTGAGTGTGGATCTTTCAAAGGAAATCTTCATCAGTTTGATTTTGTTACCACAAACTTTGTGTGAAGCTTACAACAGAGGTAAAGAGATTTAAACACACCGGTTTAATGAGGCAGGCAGTGGTTGGACCTGTTGCACAGGACAGGTGAAGCAGAAAGTGTCAGGGGAGATGTGCAACAGAAGCAGAACATTTTACAAGATGATAAATGGCAGATTTTGTTGACAAGATTAAAAGACACGTCCATCAGACTTCAGCAACATTTCAGTTTGATTAAATTAAAGTTTTTAAACTACACAGGGTTTATTTTCTCCTCTGATATAGTTATCATATTGAACATGTCAGTGATGGAAGAAAGAAAGAGTATAAAGAAAAATTGTAAACGTGTGTCTAATTAAACTGTTCCTGTGAACCTTGAATCATCCTTTAATATGTTCAGTGTTACAAACTTGAAGAAGCAGAGAAAAGATCATCAGACATTAATCTAATCAGTTTTCAGCCTTCATTCATATTGAAAAGTTGAAATCTTTCCTGCTAAGTGCAGCATTTGATACCGTTGGCCATAACATTTTATTACAGTTATTATTAAATGGAGAGTCCTCTTCACTCACACTGAGGTTAATTATGAAGCTCCACAGGCTTCTGTGCTAAGACCAGTTCTGTTTACATTATACATGCTTTAGAAGGCATAGCATACATTTTCACTGCTATGCAGATGATACCCACTTTTATTGGTTAAACTGCCGGGATGTCTTCTTAGATACATGAGCTTTAATTTTCTGCTTCTAAGTTCAGATAAAACTGAGGTTATTGTAATGGGGCGTAAAAATCTTAGAAACACTGTCTAACAAGATCCTTACTCTGGACGGCATTGCCTTGAGTCGTCTGTTGCAATGATTTGGCACATTATAAGTAAAATTGAAGCACACAATCCCGTCGCACAACATCATCATATATAAAAAATAAAAATGCTTTTTTACAGAAAATAATTGTAACTTCATATTTTACTTAATGCTAAATGGCTTGTATTTGTATAGCGCTTTACTAGTCCCTAAGGACCCCAAAGCGCTTTACACATCCAGTCATCCACCCATTCACACACTGGCAAGCTACGTTGTAACCACAGCCACCCTGGGGCGCACTGACAGAGGCGAGGCTGCCGGACACTGGCGCCACCGGGCCCTCTGACAACCACCAGTAGGCAACGGGTAAAGTGTCTTGCCTAAGGACACAACGACCGGACACGGTTGCCAGGATCTGTTCCGATTATAACGCTGAAGGCTAACCCAGGAGGTCGGGGGCTCCAAAAAAACCCAAAAAAAACCCAAAACATGCAAAAGAATAACTGTATGGAGAGGAAGTTCAGTAAATCACACATTACTATGTCACACATATAGCAGTGAAGCCCTTCTGCGTCACTGCCGCAGTGTGCAGATTGCAGAAGCTGTAGACCCTGACTCAGACTCTGACAATCATGACCATACTAACAAATTGTGATGAAAAGATTGTGTTTGCCAAGCCTTGTGGGACAAATATTAATTTAATTTATCCAAATATGAACAAGAGTAGATTCATTTTAATTATTTAAATGAGACAGCTCTGTGTGCAGCAGATTGTTCTGCTGGTGAATCTGCGGCATCTTACACCTACTCTCTAATTACTAACAGCAGTGTTGTACATGGATGAAACAGAACAGAGCTGGGAGGGAGCAGGATTCCCTGTGGCCGGAACACAATGTGAGTCAAAAGGAGATAACGTATCTTTCACACTCTGATGCTATGTTGATATCTAGCTTTCTCTCTGGCCCATCTGTCTCTTTCCCAACTCTCTTTGTCTCTCTCCATCTTAAACTCCCCAAGCTGAACTTTGATTAAAACTGGTGCACTTTAACTTGTTGGATAATTTTACTTCATTATAGGCATTTCTTTCACCCACTGATGAGATCTGGGAATGTGGCTGCTTTGACAAAAAAAATGGTGCATAGAGCAGGTTTCAATTGCCGTTTGAAACTGCATGAAAAAAGGTCACTCGTAATGACAGTATGACAAAAAAGCATCATCTTTCTCTGCAGTGCCTGTCAGCACAGAGTCTTTAAGTATGTTGTTTGATGGGTAGCAAATGTAATGTTCAATTCAGTTTTCATCAGCTTTATTTTCAAAATGCAGCTGTTCTCGCAAAGAACTATGATTAAAAAGACACCAAATAGCAAATACAGTTAACAGCTTTGCATTTGATTGCTAGAAGACTCAAAAAGACCTGAAAGGCGAAAATATTTCATCTGCATTCCAAATGAGTGCTTATGTTAAGCTGGCAAAAATAAATACAACATGCCAATCCCAAAAACTGCAGTTCCTCTAATGGCCACTTGAGGCTAGCTTTAAAATGGAGTCAGTCTGCATAGAGTCCCATGTTTAAATAGTAGGCTTTACAACAGAAATTAAACTATTTACAGTATCTTATAAATAGGCATCCTCTACCCATAGTAAGCAGGGCTGCTTTAGTTAGCATCTATCTTGTATCTTAATAAGATACAGATAAGCCATTGTAGTCTAAAGCTGTCTGCTTGGTATAATCATGGCTTATTCCACTCACAGCATTGGTACTGTTGGTGCCTTTTAGAAGATTTTGGATCTTTATGCATCCCAACTGTCCTTTTTTTTTTCTTTTCTTTTGCCTGACCCGTTTGGTTCTTTAGCCATCAGAATTATTGTCTGAAGGCCAAGAAAGATGCACAACAGATTTACTTTACCAAGTGGATCATCACGGCCTTGCCGTATTGGTCCATTTGATTGACCTTTGTTATTATTATTTATTTATTCTACTTTATTTTCAGTTGTTACAGACGTGACAGACATGACTTGGGGATAGGAAAGGGAGAAAGAAAGAAAGAAAGAAAGAAAGAAAGAAAGAAAGAAAGAAAAACAGAGGGGAAGAAGGACCAGTCCAAAGCCAAAAAGCATTAGACATATCAGATTGGAAAAAAGTTGGATCAGAGCATCCCTAATTATTTAAGAAGATAGTATTATCAAAGCAGATAGAAATACTATGCAGAACTATGAAAGACCCAAACCTCTGCCATAGAAGAGAGTCTAAAAACTCAAATCTGAATGCTCTGATGCTCTGAATAAAAGTACAACGTTTCATTGTCACTGATTATACAGCACCATGCATGAAGGACACAGCGGTTAAAAGATATAAAGTTGTACATCGTGAGAAAATGGGAACATTGAATAGTTTTGTCACTGCAATATTGGAAAGTATCTGCAAGCACCACTCCTCACTCTCAATGCTTGCTTACTTTTAAAGCATACAATAATAAGAAGAAATGCATCCCTGCTATTATGATAACAACCATTAGCAAGATTAATTTGACAAACACATTTCCCAGCTTTACAATAGTATTTTAATGCATAAAGTATCATTCAACAGAACCTATAGGGCTGATGAGGCTCTTGGATAATGATAAAAGGTTCCCACTGGTGAAATGGAAAACTTTATTGCACGCAATAACATCAAGTATCAGAGAAACTATCCTGAGAATGTGGGTTAGAAAAGTGTAATTTGCTTCACACTAAATGGACATGAGCTGGTGCGCTACATTAGTGTTACCTGGTAAAATGAAACACAAAAAACATTTCTACATACTCTGAGTTTCCTTTGTTATGTCTGGTCCCCCTAGTATTTTTTAATACCCTGAAGAATTCAACTGATGTATCTAATACTTGGTGGATTATACTCAGGCAAAACTAACTCTAAGCCTACTCCTAAGTGGTCGACTAGCAACCTGGTGGAAGTTAAGAGGTTAAATCTACCTGATATGAATAATATACTTATTCAAACACCTACAATATGACTCTGCACAGTGATTGGTAGTTCTGGAGTATGTAACAAAAGTGTGTCCCATGTGTGAGGTTTTTTGTGCACTTCTGTTTGGCTATCATTTTGGTGAACTCTAGGCACCACACCTGGGTGCTGTGGTTTTGGAAAACAGCATGGTTTTGGTCCTGAATAAGCATTTGTATGTGGTGTCCACATGTGGAAGTTTAAAACAATAATAATAACCTCATTAGTCAATCTCTTTCATTTCTAGCAAAGTATTTAGCCTTTTTAATATTAGAAACATGATTTTAAGTAAGAAAATTCTGTACCCTGAGTACTTGAAAGTGAATTAGATAGTCAGTTCATTAAAGTTGCCTAAAACAATCCCCTGTGTTAACCTGTTCACAATGTCCCCTGCTACGCTCCTGCTGCTCTTCTGCTTATGGTTGTTAATTAGTTTGGATGTCAAATGATGTCAAATAATTAACAAAGACAAATAGCTTTTGTGTCCACTTGCTCCTATCCCACCTCCACAGCTGTGGAAATCTTGCTCTTCTTTAGCTTGTGTTTATCAGGCTAGAGAAGCCAAACCAAAACTGCTAATGCATTAATTTATAACACAAGCTGGCAAGACAGCAAGACAGCTGCTGAAAGGGAAATATAGGCAGGCTGATCGGGTGAAAAACTGCAGTGTAACCACATGAGTCCACTATTAGCCCTCTTGCATCAAGTTACTTTGTATGTGCTGATACAGCCTTGGGTAACAGATGTCCTTGTGTGACTGATTGCAATTATTATTGTGCAAGACTTGCCAGTTTTCATCAAAGCCAGAGCTGTGCAGTGGCTTACACTTTTATTTACTGTCAGTAGGATTGCTTGTGTTGTTTACAATAATTTAGGTGGACTGAAAAGCAGGATGGAAATGGGGAAAAGCAGTATCACTTAATTAAATACATTTTTACATTTTGAGGGATATAAGGCCTTCCAAAGTAACATACTATTGTAATCACATTACATTTGTATGCAAATGCAATAATAACCTATTAGTGTAAAAATGCTTACCGCACATATATTACAGGGTATGTATAACAGATTTTGGATAGACTCGCTTACTTAATAAATATGATTAACTTGATTGCTGATTATTACTTTCCCAGGAAACATGCCCCCTTGAAACCCATTCAGGGGAACTGTGGGTAAATCCACACTGCACAGTGTGTGATTTTACACAACATGCCCACTCTTTAGCTTCCCTACTTGCACCCCATGTTGCGAGCACAGATGTGTAAAACATTTCCTCGGCTACTGACCAAGGCCTACATGTGCCCCACTGTACAATACCACCAGCAATTGGTAAGGAATGTCGACCAGAATGCTGCTCTAAAAGAAAAAAGAATCTTTATTCACAAAGGGTCACCATCAGTGTTGGGGAGTAATGGAATACATGTACCGCCGTTACATACAGTAGGGTGGCTGTAGCTCAGGAGGTAGAGCAGGTCACCTACTGATCGGAAGGTTGGAGGTTCGATCCCAGGCTCCTCCAGTCTGCGTGCCAAGTATCCTTGGGCAAGATACTAACCCCAAGTTGCTCTCCGATGCGTCCATCGGAGTATGAATGTGTGTGAATGTAGTTAGAAAAAAGCACTAAAAGTATAGATAAAGTGCTTGTGTGACTGGGTGAATGTGGCATGTTGTATAGAGCGCTTTGAGTACTCCGGGAGAGTAGAAAAGCGCTATATAAGAATCAGTCCATTTACCATTTACATATTTAAAATACAAAATATGAGTAACTGTATTCCGTTACAGTTACCGTTTAAAAAGGTGGTATTTAGAATACAGTTACTTTGTTGAAATAAATGGATTACACAGCAGTACTTCCCTGTTTCATGTTGTGGCGGGTCAGGACTGTTTGGGTTTTGTTTGTTGTTTGTTTGGTTACAGGGTGACGCTCTCTCTCTGCGTATTTCCTGGGTGAGAGAGCACCTGTTGTTGTTGTTGTGCTAAGCTAATAGGCAGAATGCTACCGGTATAGCTCTAAAGAATGTAGCATCATAGGCAGTGTAGTCCGTGCTGCAGGGAGAGTAGACTGCCATACTCGTTATGTGTCTGTGAGCGAGGGAGGGAGAGAAAGGAAAAGTATGAGCTGTCATCGAGCAGAAACGGGAGCTGGAAGCATGTAAATATAATAACAACCACTGCAGCCAAGAAAAGTGCCTGACGAGCCCAGTTGTAAGTAAGCTATTAAGACTCGACTGTACGCTGTGTTCGTGTTTTCCTCCAAAAACAATAAGTTATGTTGGAGCAGCCTTTCAACGCCTCTCTCTGTCTCTCGCTAGCAAAGTTGACCCAGACAACAAAGTAGAGCTAGTTTTCGGCTACGAGCCCGACACAGAACCCACCGTATTAGCCAGAGGTGCCTTTACTACGGTTCGTAGCCGCGGACCTTCAGTAACAGTAATAAATCACAGCAATAGTACATTCATGTAGTTGTAAACAGCATGATAATATATTAAGTAATCCAAAGTATTCACAATACGTTACCACCTCGCCTCTGTCAGTGCGCCCCAGGGTGGCTGTGGTTACATTGTAGCTTACCATCACCAGTGTGTGAATGTGTGTGTGAATGGGTAGATGACTGGATATGTAAAGCGCTTTGGGGTCCTTAGGGACTAGTAAAGTGCTATGTAAATACAGGCCATTTACCATTTACCATTTACCATTGAGTAACGTAACGGAATACGCTACAGAATACATTTTGGGGCATGTATTCTGTATTCTGTAATGGAATACATTTTAAAAGTAATCTTCCCAACACTGGTCACCACATGGGTCTTGATACGACCAGGATCTTTTGTCTGTAAACAAAACAAATCATGGAAGTCTGCCTGAAACAATTCAGGGACTACATGCTTGAATTATTATGGATTAATATGACCTTATATCTTTTGCATGACAACAGGCAGTTAACCTTCTATTTTATTGAGGGTTTGAATCAGTCCTTAATATAAATAATGTGCCAGAAAACCATGTGAGCCCACAGTATGTAGGGTTGGCTGAACTGCAGAGTTATGTGGGTAGGGAAACCCCATACTTAGCCCACCCAAATTGGTGTGTCCACAGAGGGCAGTTTTGCCCTTTGACACCCCCTTACGTGACTACACACCCTCACAAGTCACCCAGAGCTACCTGCTTGGGCATGTTTGCTGGGTCTGGGGTCTTTTTAGTCACAATATTAATTATAAATTAGCCAATCTTTATAAGGGAACTGTCCTCATGAGTTCAAATCGTGAGAAAGTGAAAATAAGAAGAGTGACAGGAGTAGCAGTCAAAAAAGAAATCCTAATTGGTAGCAGACAAAATACAATGACCTCAGTTCAAATTTTGAACAAATATGTGGGGTCATTACAGAGACTTCTTTCATCTAAGGAGCTAATGTGTATGTGATACGTCATTTCTGTCACATGGCCAATATGTGCAGCGCTAAAAGTGAGCCTACTTCTGTTTGTGACTCCACCAAAGTCACCGGACTTTAACTTAGGCTCAGACTATCCCATCTGTCATGGAACAAGAGGTGGGGTACACCCTTGACAGGTCGCTGGTCTATTGCAAGGCTAACACAGAAAGACAGACAACCATTTGTATTGATAAAAACGATCTGCTTTTAAAAGCATTGATTCTATCTTCATATAATTGGAAAGGACTGCAAGCTGGCTAGTATAATATTTTATAAGACTGTGTTGTCAGGAGAGGTGATTGTCTTTTAAGACAAGGTGACGGTTGTGTAAAAAGTGACAGTGAATCTTTGAAATGGGACTCAGAACGTTATTTGCTATAAATTACTGGGAGGATCTCTTCTCAAGGTCAGCTGTAAATATGACAAGCTTCAAACAAAGGCCAGTCAAGCTCGCCATCATCACTTGATGCTTCATCAAGGGGCCACATATCCTGCTGCTTGTACTGCCAGGGCCAGTTGAACAGGGGGCATGACCCAGTTCTATGGGAAGGCCTTTTAAAGTGCTTCTAGTAAAAGATAGTCAGCCTTCAAGAATATATACGTAGAAAACTCATAACTGGAGACAGCCAATTACTTGGCAGCTTCCATAAAGACTGAAAAGGATGAGGTTTGGGACTGATTTGCTCTTCCGTGGCACTTGATGAAAAAGATGCCCGAGTTTACTGATCCCTTAAGAGATTACAGTCCAACAGCTGCAGTATATAGAACTCAATATACATTGTTTTGTAATATAGAGGTTGCTTTGTATTAATTCCAAATATTTGCAGATAACAGTAGAATTACTAGTTCCATCAGAGGCTACTTCATTGACACATTTTAAAAAAGCATTGCTTACATTGCTTAAAGAGAATTGTTTGTTAGATTTTTACAAGCTGTTTCCATCAGTTGCATGGCACCAGTGATCAGAGACTGGCCTAAAAGGGATAAACCAACTTCGGCTGTACAACTTAATTTATGGAACAGATCTACTGAGTAGACTTTAAAGACTAAGCCGGCTGTCAAAAAAGTTAAAAATATTCAGTCAAAGAAGTGTTCTTTTTGTTGTATATATAATTTGTGTGTATTAAAGAAAATCCAAAATGAATTTAATCGAGTGCAGGTATGCTGTACAATTAGTCCACCCTGGAAAAAAGTCAGCTAAAAGACACCATTAAGGCTGTTTGGCAGCACTTAGTAAATGTTAGCATGCTAATATGCTAAACTAAAAGCTAAACTAAGAATTTAGCTACGCTAAGCTAAATTCTTATAAAATGTATAGCATAATTGTTCCAAAGTACAGAGATACAGAGATTCTTTAAGAAATTGGTAGTTTTTCATTGTTATAAGTTTTTCATTGTTATAATTGTTATATATCTAACAATTGTAAGATATCTCTATAATCTGAAATTGAGATTAAAGCTGTGTTTGTACTAACACGAGAGATCTCACACTGTACCAGGATTTCTACTTTGAGAAATACTGAAGATACAACAAGCCGATGTTTTATGTTTGTGTAGACCGGTTTAAATTGATTTTCAAGAAAAAAATCTGAACTGCTGACAAGACTTTTGTCTGTTATACTTTGCCAGCGCAACACTGAAAAATAGTGCATAAAACCATAGTGGATAAGCATAGTGGATATGGCTGTTTTTAATTTCTGACTCCTTATATAAAGGTTCTCCAGCTACATTAAGGAAAAGCTGTGGTCTGAAAGAGCTGTGACCTTTGACCCTTATTGTCCTTTTGAACATTTTGTTGTGCAGCTTGCTTTGTAAACGTGAGCATTCTCAGTGCATTTTACTTACATCACAGTACATGACGTGACCTCTTACTGATGAGTTGCTGCTAACATTCAAGACTGCCTTGTGTAGCTTCAATGAAAAATGTAAGCGCTTGCTATCGCAGACACCACAGTAACATTTCCTTAGACGGTCCGTTGGTCTCTCGTGACTGGTGGCGGTGGCGGATGGAGACATGTGATAGCGCTGGCCTTATTCTGCTTTATTCCTCCGCTTCCAGTGATCATTTCCACAGGGTGTGTAGCCCTCTGCATTGCTTTTATACAGAGTTAATACCACTGGCTCTCGTTTTCCTTGCTGGCTCCTGTGCTGGCTGGTCTTATGATAGCGCAGTAATCATCAGTGTGTGTGCCAGAGATAGGGCTGCTCTGAGAATTTCCTGTAATGATCACCTACTCATCCCCTCTGTCTCAGCCTTTCATTTTGCTATGTCAGGCTTTCATACTAATCCATGCTCATTATCTTATCTGATGTAATTTGTAAAGCACATAGACAAAACCATTCAACTAGGAGCGAGGTTAATGTGTTTCTCTTTTCTTTCTTGAGGATTCTTGAGTGCTCAAGTGTCTTATTTGCCGATTGAGCCTGACATTTGACAGTCAGTGAGTGTATACATACAAGTGTGTAAGCACAAGCAAAGTCAGGATCTGGTAGATGACAAGATTAAGACACACATTGTTTGGGATCAATAGTTCTCGAATCTACCAAGCAACTGACTCACAGGCAACCTGCTCAACGTGTCTGTTTTATTAGACCGGAGATGGAGTTGCCATCCCCTCCGTGCAATCGCAAAAAATTTTCTGCTTAATTTACTAAAGCATTCTAGCATTCTAAGTCACTTTGGTATGTTTTCTGGCTAATACTAGTAGTAAAAGCTGCAGTATGCAGTTCGAGGCGGTGCTAAACATGGGCAAATGTTAAAAGTAAAGAAGCAGTTTATTAGTTACCGTATTCTTTGGACCATAAGCCGCACTATCGATGAACGGGTCTGTTTTCATACATAAAGCGTGCCAGATTATAAGGCGCATTAAGCGAAACAAAACAGTTAGATAAGTCAAACTTTACTCAAATCATTCTTCTTGCTTCCTCCACTTCCGTACCATTGATTCATTTATGTTGAATTCTCTCGCAGCTGCTCTATTTATATGTTGTTGCAGTATATTAATGACTAACCTCATGTTGTGGATGGATTATCTCAGTTGTTCTCCTGACTGAAGTTTGGTCCATTTACAGCATCCTGCCATGCGATTGCATTTGTCCCTAACCATCGGAAACCCTCCCGTTAACTTTTATCGAGTGGAAAAAAGTTAGCATTCATCTTCCAGCTTCACTGCGTTTATGTTATGCTAACATAGCTGTGTCGCTAGCGATCTCGTAGCACATCATTATATACCAGCTGTCCAACTTGAGTAACCCTACAAACGTCACTGCTGTTTAGTTTTCTGTCTTCATTTATGTCGGACGTGACAGCAGGGCTGTACATTTTAATTTTTTCAGAAATCTCTCAGTCAGAACATGGTATATCATGTTTAGGTGGAAACTAGAGAGCTAACTTCCTGCTAACTTCTAACTCCGTTAAATTTAATAAATTCTGTTTTTATGGATGCCTGGATGTTAAACTTAATTGTTAAACCCGGTAAAGCAGCAACACTGATTATTTTATTAAAGATGAAAGAATTTAGACAGATTCTCTGATGCCGCACTGCTCGTTTGACTTTGGGACCTGAAGCGGATCCAGATTACTCCGCGAGGCTGCTGACTATGGTAGCCGTAATGCTCCGACAATCCATCAAGCGGTGCGGCTTCGTAGCTTACCAAAGTTGTACCAAAACATTTTTTTGACAGAGTTTTGAATGCCATGTACCACATAAAATTGGTTCGAGGTCAGTAAGCATACATAAGGTCAGTATTGATACATAAGGCGCACCGGATGATAAGGCACACTGTCGATTTTTTTATCAAATTAAAGGATTTTAAGTGCGCCTTATAGTGCGGAAAATACAGTAGTTGACATTTTTACAATCCATAGTTTTTTCCATGCTGCCTATATTTTCTTTAAGTATAACACAAAATTACCCTGGTTGGCCATGACATGTGTTTTTATGTGCACATGCTGAATTTCTTTTATACATTACATTATATGTGTAAGGAGACATTACAGTAAGGAGATCAGAGACTGAAGTGATGCTTGTGCATCTGAACAATGAGCATTCGAATATGGCTTTATTCATTTTTTTTAAAATACAGAAAAACTCACAATTGCCTCACTTTAATAACTTCAGCATGTCTCGGAATCAAACTGGGAACTAAAACAGAACATAAATATTTTCTTCAGTTCTACAAAGTCCCTCAGGCCATCAGGCATTTGCAGCTGTTCAACTGCCCTCATGCAGTCTTCCCCATCCAGTTGAATGTAGCAGCAGATGGGCGGAGTCAAACATTTGAGCCAAACTACGTTGAGCCTCTCCCTGAATTGCACACTGCAGTCAGGGACTTCTCGTTTGCCTTGCACCTTGCTCTCCCATCAGTTTACCATCAAAGACCTGTGGTTTATCCACAATGTGCATTCACAAACTACAAAGAAAAAAGGTGGTGGCCTCTCATCTTGCCCAGCTTCAGTCACTGTTCATGGCAACCAAGGCAAACTGTGTGTCTTGATTGTCCTAAAAGACACAGATAAAAACATACTACAGACTGGAGCCCAATGAAATTTAAGACCTTTTACAATATGTGATTTAAAAATCTGACTTAAACAAGGTGATGTGTCTGTCAGTGCGCCCCAGGGTGGCTGTGGCAACAATGTAGCTTGCCATAACCAGTGTGTGAATGTGTGTGTGAATGGGTGGATGACTGAATGTAGTGTAAAGCGCTTTGGGGTCCTTAGGGACTACAATACAGGCCATTTACCATTAATGTGTTTTTTCTCTTTCAGACAATTTTTAAGTTTTATTCACTGGCTGTTATCAATGCTGATAAAAAACAGATTAAAATAGCTAATATTAGCTGATAATATCCTTCCACCAATAAATTATTATTATTTAAATCAACCAATTATATAAATCAACACAGATGTCCACCAGTGAGGCATTGTTGGCCAACCACTTCCTTGGTCAACTCTGCCCATGTCCAACACTTATGTGGCACCATATTTGAGCTTGCAACATGGAGTGATTTCTTTTATTCCCTGTGTTTCTCTACATGATGCTGCATACTCAATACTGGAAAATTTTGTAAAATTTCTATAACCACATGTATTACTGAGCTTAATATAATAAATCCCTTAACAAATTTGAGATGTTGAAACTAAAACATATATTAATGGTGGGATGACTTCAATTCAATTCAATTCAATTCAATTTTATTTATATAGCGCCAAATCACAACAAAAGTCACCTCAAGGCACTTCTACTGACTCTATTCATGTGCTTGGGTAGAGGAATGCATGTTTCCTTTTAAGCTGTGTGCAGTTATTGCACATGGCCCATGGCTATATAGCACTACAAGGATGAGAATTAATTGCTTGCTGAAGTTCATTTAAACATTTTTTGGTACATGGAGCAGGAGAAACTGCTCGATCAGCAGGCTGTTGTATGAATAGAATGCGCTAGGAATGAAAAGGGAACCTTAAGAGACCAGACACCAAGATTAGGGCTTGGTGCCCAAACTTTCTGTTCAACCTTTAAATAACCCTCAAGAGTAATGATCAACTCCCCACTTTCTCTCAAAAGACAGATTACTGAAGCAGTTCAGAGGAGACTGCATGATGGTGAAAGACATCTAGAACTCCTCTCCCCACCCTCTCCACCCAACCACCCTCTTTGCTAGGACAGATGTGAAAGCTTTTAAGACTACTGCAAGTGTTCATTAGAGATAAGGGAGTTTGTCTGCACACATAATTGCCCAGCTCCCATGGCAGCCTGTATGTGCCAGTCAACTATTACTACTATGACAGGGGTCTGCCAGGCTCCCGCCACTGTTCTTGTTCCATGACATTTAGACCCATTTAGGCTCATTAGAATTAAGAAGCCAGATTGTGTTTGCCTGTTTTGCTCACACAGAGGATAAATGAGTGGCAGCTTCAAGTATTTTCTTTACTTTTCCTGCCCTGTGGTTCAATAAGGCACTTAGACATCAGAATATCATTGTATTTTACTTCTCATTAATGTTTAGTACTTATTAGTAGTTTGTTGTCCAATTGTCATTTATAATTTTAATTGTAATTTTAACTGTAAGTACATCTGATCCCACAAAACAGCTCTTGTTATTAACTACCCTTCTTAAAACTTGAAAGGCAGGCAATTGAAATCAATGAATTAAACCTTGTTATGGATGGTGAGATCAATGGATGACTACAAGGAAGGCAGGTTTCTATCAAACTGTGGCATGAACTCCAGAAAACTCAGCTAAATTTGAATACATGCTCATTTCTACCCATGTCTAATTGAAACTAAGACGTTGGTACATTGAGGTACAGAAATAAAATGACAAATGATAAAGACTCTGCACACACCACTATTTTGTTAGAGGCACACAGTCTGAGCAGGACTGATGACTAAATGCAGTGTGCTGAAATTGGCTGATTTTAAACAAGTAGACAATCATGTTTCTAAAATGTATGCCTTAATAACGATAAGGTTTGACACATTTATCAGAATGTGTGTCACTTCTTTTAGGTGCACTTTTGTTAAAATAGGATTATTATTCCATTTGCAGTCGGGAGTATTTGGCAGCATGTCTCTGCATGCAGAAAGATAGTCCACATCAGCTGACGACTGTCATTGACTTTAGCTGATCTGTTGGGATTGCTGCTGAATTTGATTCTGTAGCCTGCTAAGATAATGCTCCACAAAGAGTAATGTAGCCTTCACTGTAGTGCACTTAATTGCTAAACTGCTAAGCCTAAACATCTTTAAAGTATTAAAACTAGAAAAACATAAATATCTTTATAGAATCAGAAATTAAATCAAAATCTAAAACAACTTTTCTTAGTAATGACCTGACATCTGGAAATATTTAGTAAAATTAGGTAAATATGGCTAACTAAGAATTGTGCTATTGATTTTTTTGGGGTCTAGTAGGGACATGAAGCACCTTATGTTTGATAATGCAATTATGTCAATTTGTGCCTATGAAAAGCCTATAGAGAGGAGTTGTCAATTGTTGGGGGGTCATAACCCCCCTAATCCCCCTGGAAATTACGCCCCTGACTATACTTAGATTACAACTGAACTACATACTAAAGACATTTAGCTGTCTTTACTGAGCTTTGTCAGACTTGTGCTTTTGTCACAGGATAATGTGGCACCTATTATTATGGGCAACGAACCTGGGAGTGCCTTGGACCTTGTGCTGTGCCAGAGTCAGATAAAATCCTCAGAAAGGGTGGCATGGCTGAAACCATTACGGTAATTGAAATGGAGGAAAACTGATGTTTGTGTATCTATCTAGTGGCTATAGGCCAAATAGTTTATAATATTATATTTACATTACAAGTCAATTATATAGATATTTGGATCAATCCAACCACCCCTAGTGTGAAGTGGCCAAACTTTAGTTTGTGATTGCCATGCCCCGCCCCCTGAACAAAGTCTGGCTCAGCTTATGGGCTCAGTTGGCTTTAACGGATCCGGCATGATCCACGTCTGGCTGCTGCCAGAGTGGATTCTATAAATGATTGATTTAAGGATTGAAACTTAAATTAATTTTGAGCTTCTGATTTTTAATTTGTAAAAACTGCTCTCACGTTATTAATCTGTTATTCAAATAAAAGAGTTTTGTCAAAGCCATGTCTCAGCTGGACACAAGCTGTCCTTTGGTGTCAAAGTGAAGCAAAGCTGAAACTGTGTTCATTTTAAACATGCAGAGTAGCTTTGTACAGGGACAGATTTCAATGTGAATTATGTTGTTTTCCTAAAATTAACCAAATGGTCATTTCTAGGTCCTTTTTTAGTAGCCAAATTGATGTAGTTCCTAACTCTAGTACCTTTGAAAATATTTTTCAAATCCTTTGCAAAGACTATTCCCGACCACAGGGTGAGGTGAAACTAAGTAAACATAACATGGAACACAAAGACACAGTCTCCACCAACTTTATGACAACTGCCACTCTACTGTCCTACCACAGACTTTGTACAAACACTGAGATACTGAGCATAATGAAGATATGCAGCCGGCACCACATGATTAGAACATTTTGAAAAACAGTAAAAAACTGACGAACTAAAATTTAAATTGAATGTACAGAAAGTAAAGAATTCTGAATACTTTTTGAATGGAATTTATGGAAGATTTATTTACTGCAGATTTGTTTTAGGCTAACAAGACAGAGCCCAGGTTTGATGAGTGAAACCTTTAGCTCTGTAATGTGCCAGTTCAGTAAAAACTTTGGACAACAACAAAATATTTTAGAGTCCTGTCTGGTTTCAACTTTAAACAGCCTGTCTGAATGACATACTGTACAAACTTTTTTGCTGCATAATTTCAAAGAGAATATTTTTACTGTTTGCAGACAGGCTGCTTCTATCCTCCAGCTCAGAGTCTCAGGGGAGTGCCAATTAACTTGTTTTTCTTTTCTTTGATCATTCAGTCTGAGATGGTGCAACATTGTGCCAGATTTAGGTAAAGATGAGATTATCTCCTTTTTGTCTTTGTAAAAGTATTCAGGGAAACTGGATCACATCTGCTCTGTCCAGGTGTTTGTATTACAACACTGCAGATAAACACGATTCAAGAAATGACAGACACAGACTTCTGAGGTGTTTTGAAGTGGATTAAACAGAGGAGTAAGTGTGTTACAGAAACACAGACTGACACTACTGAGCTGGCATTCAGCCATTTTTGGATCTTTAAGGGAGGGATTCACATAATTTGGCCCTGGCACTAAGCCTCCTCTAGAGAACTCCTTAACAAACGCCATGGCAAACATGGATGCTGTGTTTGTGAACGAGTGGCATCCATAAAGATGACAGCGGGCCTTCATGGGATACCGAAGCAGAGGTCTGTCCTAAAATAAAGCAAGCTGTTCAGGGTAGATGACAATGGCGAATGTGGTCCTGTTGGTTGGCACTAGGCCAGTTTGGCATAATGACACTTGCTGTTGAGCAGGTGATAACCTTAGATTTCTAAAATCATCAGCTGTGAAGCTCTGTAAATGGACGCCAACACCGAAGATATGTGGTGATGAACGAGCGAGCCAAAGCTGATGTCCTGCCTGCCCAGATGACTGATGAAAGCACACCTGTTAAGTTACACAGTCTCCTCTAAGATGGCCAGCACACATCATCAAGTTTTGCTTTTGGCAAGCAGCTCCATCCTTTAAAGTTTGATCTAACTTCCTCTGGGCTCTGTGATCAGTGGCATGTCACATCCCGGGAACAAAATGCAGTAAATATGAGAAATAAACAACTTCAGGTTTCAGCTTGACAGAGTTATTTTTCACCAGCGGGAGGAGGATGAGCGGACTCCCTGCCTGGTCCCTGATGAGGTGTTATGACAGTAAGTTTAATAAAGTATGAAGAACTCATTAATAAGTAATGCTTGGCTGTGTTGACAAATAATGCAGAGATCATCAGCTGGAGGCCTGGAGTAAATCACATCAACTGAGGCAGTGAAAGTCACCAAAGCCAAACCAGGAGTTATTCCAGTGAAGGGAGCTCAGCTTGTGAATGATCTACAGAGATGCATCGCTAGACGGGGAAAATGCATATAATTCTCTTGAGGCCTGGAGTGAAGACGGCACTATTTCCTGCTGTGACATCTATCAATATGTAAATATAATACTGAAATGTCATTTACAGTAATATTAAAAGAATAGTTCCAGATTTTAAGAAAATATAAAGACATGTCCATACATGAAATTCATCTTCTGTTACAATTTCTGCTCACATCAGAAAAAAAGTGGTAATCTTAGTGGTTAATTTTTTTTTAAAAAACTAAAAAAAAAAATGCAATTCCTCTAACTCCAGGCTGGCTCCAAAATTGCTTCAGTTTCTACAGAGCACTATGACCAAGATGGTGCAGTCCTATGGTGGTGTTGCTTTCCCTGTTTGTTGTGTGTTTCTGGGTCCCTGGAATGAACCAATTCTGAATGTGTCCATTAACGGGACAGTTTTTTCTGGGCACTTCTGCCTAATTTATCACTGATCTTCCCATGATCAAAACAAAGGCCACAGAAGAGGGGCAAGAGAGGGGGAGCATTAGTTCGGTTAAGACGTTAGGGAAACCGTATAGTCTGATCCTCTCCAATATTCACTTTCTGGCAGGCAGGATGAGCCTACTGATCTCTGCACTTAGAAACAGCATAAAAAAGTGCTCGTGTGAATGGGTGAATAAGGTAAGTTGTGTAAAGGGAGTGTCCTTCATATTTGGATTCTGCACTCTCTGCAGCAGTTAGAGGTTAACATGTTTCTTCTCAGCAGCATCATCATCCTCAGAAACTCAGTATATATAAAGTATATATTGATTTTGACCAACATATATGAGTATTTTAAACCTGACCTCATGTGAAATTGTGTTTATGTGACACTGTTTGGCTTGATGTAATGTTCTATTTGTTATAGTCTGCCACTGGTCGATGAATGTTTTGATTCCTTTGAGTGTTGGAGGTGTGCGGCAGATGTTGGAGTCTTTCCACTCCCTGGCTAAACCACCTGGGATTCATCAGCCTAATCAGCCGCAGTACAAAGAGACCAGCGCTGCCATCCAGACCTTGCCAGATCATCATCTTAGTGTGGTAAACAGGCCAGCATTAAAGTCTGCTCTGTATACTAACAACATAGTCCTCATCTCTAACATATGCCTTGCCTAGTTCCTTTTTGACTCGTGAAAATCTCCTTGACAATATAAACTCTGCCTGGACTAATTCCTGTCTCTTCTCCCTTTGACCATGCCCAACCCCTGTTGTTCACCATCCCCTAGCAAGAAATCTCCCGTTTGTCACAATTAGCTGTTTTGTATGTTCATATGTTCCCTATTCTTGCTTGGGTTTTGCTTTTGAGTCCACCAATCCTCCGTTTAGCCAGTCAAAACTCTATCCTGTTCTGTTTTGTTAGGTTTTTTGTCTGATTTGGAGCACATTGCAACTATTTTTCCTAGCCCCGAAGAGTGTCTCCACTAGGGGTGGGGGGAAAAATCGATCCTGCGTAGAATCGCGATATTTTGTTTGCTAATAATGTATCGATACAGGGACAGCAGACATTGATATTTTGTCACACAAACATCCAGTCCACCAGATGGTGCGGTTGAGCTTTTTCTCTAGTGAGGTCACCAGAGGTTAGGTCAGCACATGGGAAAGTTGATCAAACAAAGATGGAGGAAGAGAAAGAACTCAGGAAAGCGCCATCTGCGTTTAAATCAAACGTCTGGATGTATTTTGGATTTTTTTAACAAGAATGGAACAAAAGAGATGGATATGACACACGGGATTTGCAAGGTGTGTCGTATGAAAATAAAGTACTCCGGGTATACTACGAACATGAGGGCCCATCTTACACGGCACCATCCAAAAATAGCATTAACCGAGGACGGCAAAGCTAGCTTTAAATTAGCTCAACTGAAAAATCAACCAACGCTGGACACTCTCAGCTTAACAAAGCTATCTCCCAATTCAGAGCGAGCTAAGAAAATAACACAATCTATCACGTAGTTCATCTGCAAAGACCTGGGGTCCTTACAACATTGTGGAACACGAGGGCTTACATGCTCAAGACGCTGGAACCCAGGTATGTGATACCATCACAACGTTTTTTCGTGGACACAGCCGTTATGGAAAGTTTGAGCACAGCAGAAAGGGTTGCATTAACTTGCAACGCATGGACCTCACGGGCTGTGGATTTATATGTGACTATAACAGCTCATTATCTCACAGCGGACTGGTGACTGCTGTCTTACGTTCTCCAAACTCGAACATTACATGAAAGTCACACCAGAGCGAACATTGCCGATCTCCTGGAAAATGCAGCACAGGAATGGGCGATTGCCGACAAAAATCTGGTGGTTGTCACCGACAATGCTTCTAGTATGACAATTGCCACTCAGCTAGCAGGATACCTGCATGTGAAGTGTTTTGCCCATACGCTCAATCTGGCATTACAACGAGCCTTAAACCTGCCTGCAGTCTTGGGGAGAGTGCGGCGCATAACTGGTTTTTCAATAGAAGCACAGTGGCAAACCACACTCTGGAGCAAAAACAGAAAATGTTACAGCTCCTAACTCACAAGCTTAAGACTGATGTCTGCACGAGATGGAACAGTGCTTATGACATACTCCAGCATTTCCTTGAACAACAACCTGCAATTTGTGCGGCGCTGCTGTCTCCCGAAGTCAGAAAGAGTAGCACAGATATCTTTACTCTAAATGAGACAGATATTGGGAACACTGAAGAAATTGTCTGGGCCTTGAAGTCAATTCAAGTTGCGACCACTGTGATGTCTGAGGAAAAGAATCCTACTCCGTCTCTCGTAGCACCGCTGCTAGCACAGCTGTTGCATGACACCCAAGACAACATTGGTGACACAGCACTGGTCAGAAACATCAAGCAAAGTATCAGTCAACATCTTAAGAAGAGATATGCCAGCACTGTTGAGAGGAATTCGATCTACACAGCATCAGCTCTCGGCCCACGCTTTAAAACCCTGCAGTTCCTGTCACCAGAGGAAAGACAGGAAACCTATGCCAGAGTGGTTGCTGAGGCTATAACCCTTCAGGTAAGCAAACATTCTGGTGTTATAATTTAAATAACTTACTTACAATATTAGTAGATCACTAATATTTTTGTCATATTGGTAAGGTTCTATTTAACAATTAAATACATTAATTATAATTTGCTAAAGGAAAAACAACATATTACTGCATACTAAAAGATATAAAATATTTATTTTCTCCCTCTCTCTGTATGTGTGTGGGTTTTCTACAGGAAGAAAAGAGGCAGCAGCTCATCTCTGAGCCCATGAACATCATGAGGAACCTGATGAGACTGAACAAAATCCCAGACCCCTTCTCATACCAGCCAAGATGAGGAAGTCCTGTGGGTTAGAAGACTTGCTTGGTCAGACTTATGGTGATGTTGGAGCCCCACCAAAATCATTGTCTGCTATAGCTGAGGAGGAGGTGAAAAGATACCAGGAGGTCACGCCACTGGCACTCACAGAAGACCCACTAAGCCGGTGGAAATCCCATGAGCAAGTCTATCCTTTCCTGGCCATGCTGGCAAAAAGATACCTTTGTATCCCAGGTACTAGTGTCTCGGCTGAAACAGTCTTCTTGACCGCTGGAGACATCGTCACAGCAAAACGGAGCACTCTGACTTCAGAGCATGTTGATCAGCTCCTTTTTTTATTCAATTCAATTCAATTCAATTTTATTTATATAGCGCCAAATCACAACAAATGTCGCCTCAAGGCGCTTCATAGATACAGAGAAAAGCCCAACAATCATATGACCCCCTATGAGCAAGCACTTTGGCGACAGTGGGAAGGAAAAACTCCCTTTTAACAGGAAGAAACCTCCGGCAGAACCAGGCTCAGGGAGGGGCGGCCATCTGCTGCGACCGGTTGGGGTGAGAGAAGGAAGACAGGATAAAAGACATGCTGTGGAAGAGAGACAGAGATTAATAACAGATATGATTCAATACAGAGAGGTCTATTAACACATAGTGAGTGAGAAAGGTGACTGGAAAGGAAAAACTCAATGCATCATGGGAATCCCCCAGCAGCCTACGTCTATTGCAGCATAACTAAGGGAGGATTCAGGGTCACCTGGTCCAGCCCTAACTATATGCTTTAGCAAAAAGGAAAGTTTTAAGCCTAATCTTAAAAGTAGAGATAGTGTCTGTCTCCCGAATCCAAACTGGAAGCTGGTTCCACAGAAGAGGGGCCTGAAAACTGAAGGCTCTCCCTCCCATTCTACTTTTAAATACTCTAGGAACAACAAGTAGGCCTGCAGAGTGGGAGCGAAGTGCTCTAATAGGGTGATATGGTACTACAAGGTCATTAAGATAAGATGGGGCCTGATTATTTAAGACCTTGTATGTGAGGAGCAGGATTTTGAATTCAATTCTGGATTTAACAGGAAGCCAATGAAGGGAAGCCAAAACAGGAGAAATATGCTCTCTCTTTCTAGTCCCTGTCAGTACTCTTGCTGCAGCATTTTGGATTAACTGAAGGCTTTTCAATGAGTTTTTTGGACATCCTGATAATAATGAATTGCAGTAGTCCAGCCTGGAAGTAATAAATGCATGAACTAGTTTTTCAGCATCACTCTGAGACAGGATATTTCTAATTTTAGAGATGTTGCGCAAATGGAAGAACGCAGTCTTACATATTTGTTTAATATGTGCGTTGAAGGACATATCCTGGTCAAAAATGACTCCAAGGTTCCTCACAGTGTTACTGGAGGCCAAGGTAATGCCATCCAGAGTAAGAATCTGGTTAGATACCATATTTCTAAGCTTTTCAGCACCGAGTACAATGACCTCAGTTTTATCTGAGTTAAGAAGCAGAAAGTTAGTGGCCATCCAAGTCTTTATGTCTTTAAGACATTCCTGCAGTTTAACTAATTGGTGTGTGTTATCTGGCTTTATGGACAGATAGAGCTGGGTGTCATCTGCATAGCAGTGAAAATGTATGCTATGTCTTCTAATGATGCTGCCTAGGGGAAGCATGTATAATGTAAACAGAATTGGTCCTAGCACTGAACCCTGTGGAACTCCATAATTAACCTCAGTGTGTGAAGAGGACTCTCCATTTACATGCACAAATTGGCACTGCGGTGCAATACCTGTAATACCTACAGCATGTTCTAATCGCTCTAACAGGATATTATGGTCAACAGTATCGAATGCTGCACTAAGGTCAAGAAGGACAAGCACAGAGATGAGTCCACTGTCAGAGGCCATAAGAAGATCATTTGTAACCTTCACTAAAGCTGTTTCTGTGCTGTGATGAACTCTGAAACCTGACTGAAACTCTTCAAATAAACCATTCCTCTGCAGATGATCTGTTAGCTGTTTGACAACTACTCTTTCAAGGATTTTTGATATGAAAGGAAGGTTGGAGATTGGCCTATAATTAGCTAAGACTGCTGGGTCTAGAGATGGCTTTTTGAGTAAAGGTTTAACTGCAGCCACCTTGAAGGCCTGTGGTACATAGCCGATTATTAGAGATAGGTTGATCATATATAAGATCGAAGAATTAATCAATGGCAGGACTTCTTTGAGCAGTTTTGTAGGAATGGGGTCTAAAAGACACGTTGATGGTTTGGAGGAAGTAATTATTGAAGTTAACTCAGAAAGATCGATTGGAGAAAAAGAGTCTAACTTAACATCAATGGAACTAAGAGTAGCTGTAGATAATATTACATCTGTGGGATGATTATTGGTAATTTTTTCTCTAATGATAAAAATTTTATTTGTGAAGAAGTTCATGAAGTCATCACTAGTTAACGTTAAAGGGATGGTTGGCTCAAAAGAGCTCTGACTTTTTGTCAGCCTGGCTACAGTGCTGAAGAGAAACCTGGGGTTGTTCTTATTTTCTTCAATCAGTGATGAGTAGTAAGCTGTTCTGGCTTTGCGGAGGGCTTTCTTATAAAGCAACAAACTATTTCTCCAGGCTAAATGATGATCCTCTAAATTTGTGACACGCCATTTCCTCTCCAGATTACGAGTCATCTGCTTTAGGGTACGTGTTTGAGAATTATACCACGGGGTCAGGTACTTCTGATTAGAGACCTTAGTTTTCACCGGAGCTACAGTATCCAGAGTCGTACGTAGTGAGGAGGTGAAATTATTAACAAGATAATCGACCTCTGTTGGGGTAGCGTTCAGATAGCTGCTCTGCTCTGTGTTGGTACAGGGCATTGACGATGATAACAGTGGCTGGATTATATTCTTAAACTTAGTTACAGCGCTTTCAGAAATACATCTACTTTGATAAAGTCCACTCTCCACTGCTGCGTAATCAATTATTGTAAATGTAAATGTTATCAAGAAATGATCAGACAGGAGAGGGTTTTCAGGAAACACTGTTAAATGTTCAGTTTCTATGCCATATGTTAAAACAAGATCTAGAGTGTGATTAAAGTGGTGGGTGGGTTCTTTTACATTTTGAGAGAAACCAATTGAGTCTAACAACAGATTAAATACCATGTTGAGGCTGTCATTTTTAGCATCAACATGGATGTTAAAATCACCCACAATAATTATTTTATCTGAGCTCAGAACTAAATTAGATATAAAGTCTGAGAAATCAGACAGAAACTCTGTGTAAGGCCCAGGTGGACGATAGATGATAACAAGTAAGACTGGTTTCTGAGTTTCACAGCTGGAGTGGACAATGTTAAGCATCAGGCTTTCAAATGAATTAAAAGTCTGTCTTGATCTTTCATTAATTAATAGACTGGTGTGAAAAATTGCTGCCAAACCGCCCCCTCGACCTGTGCTTCGAGATTTCTGGTAGTTAGAATGACTCGGGGGTGTTGATTCATTTAAACTAACATAATCATCCTGCTGCAACCAGGTTTCTGTAAGGCAGAGTAAATCAATTTGTTGATCAATTATTAAGTCATGTACTAACAGAGACTTGGAGGAGAGAGACCTAATATTTAATAATTTTTCTGAGCAAGAATGCTAACATTCCTTCACTGTTCAAATGTGTTTAACTTTTTTTTAGGGCAGCAACAAACATGACAGTTTACTTATTTTAATTTAAGACATGTTTTATTTTATTTAAATTTAAAACTTTTTTATTCAATGTAAAATTATATTTTGTTTTAATTTACTGCATAGTTTTTACAAATTGCATAGTTCAGAATAGCTATAATCGTACCAGATGGTTGCATTCAGTTAAGTTGGACTAGACTGTACTGTCAGTTTTATTGCTCAGTTTGTCAGCAATAAAACTGACTGAAAAGAGAGAAAGACTGAGTGTGAGACTTTGTTATTAGATAAAATTAATATTGATAAAGTTTACCTTTATGGACAGAATCAGCAGTAGAAAAAAATGTGATAAATTGCAAAATATCGTATTGCAATACTCAGAATATCGCAAAATATAAAGAAAATTGCAATAATATCATATCGTGAGTTAAGTATTGTGATAATATCGTATCGTCGGGTGTATGGTGATTCCCACCTCTAGTCTCCACCATAAACCTATACCACTAACTATACCAACAGAGTGCACGGTGTGTAGCCCAAGAGGCAAAGAGTTGCAGAAACAGTAAATATTAGATTAAGATTATAATGACTAAGGACTTTAAAAGGACATTTCTGTAAAAAGAAAATAAAAAGTATTGCAAAAAGGCAGGTTGACAATGACAAATAATAGAAAAAATTACAACACAGCTTGTGTTAAACTAGAACTACCTTTTAAATGTCTTGAGTGCTAACAACTCTACTGACACTAGCATAGGCTTTACAAGCAATAAGAAATGGCAAGCAGACATGAAGAACTAAAATGTTGTGGATTATGTCTCTAAAGGTACACTGTTTGGCTGAACTATATATATTATCCAAAAAAGAGAGATTGAGCTGCCTGCTTATAAACCTTGGTATGCAGTAAATGATTATAGGCTAAAGGCACAGACCTTGGTCACCACAGAGAAGGTGTGTTTATATATACATGCATTTTTTATACAGGGAAAAGTGCAAAGGCAGATAAAGAGCGAATCAACCTTGCTCTGAAGGTAACATCTGTGATACCTCTCCTGTAACGTAACAAAGTAGCAGTCACACCACTAAATGCAAAGTTAGCATGGTGTAATTAGTGTAAATGATGCAACGGAACACATACTTCCCACTCACATCTAAAGAATGAGGTCGCATAAGTTAGCAAAGTCACAGGTGGGTTCATTATGTGGAGCGTGAAGGTGTCAGCCTCATTAAACCTAAGTCAGATCAGTGGAGTGGAAAATGATCATACCACTGGGACTCTAAGTGTTCACTGGGCAACATATTTATTACGGTGGCAAAAAAAAGAGATGCAAGTCAGCCTTAGAGAGAATCAAGATCTGCATGAATATGTGGACATTAAAACTGGTAATAAACAAAAGCACATTACAACAACCTCTGACTGAATAAATTAAAGTCTTGCCTGTTGTCATTTGTTTTGACCGCAGCTTTAATGCATCGTGCTTTGCATACATACGCAGGTACAGTGCCAATTACAATTACCGATGTGCAAATCATTTCCATTTAATTTGTTTATTAAGTTAATATTCTAAGCTGCTCAATAATAATCTTCTCAACCTTCAATGGGGAAAAATGATCAAATGGCTGTCGCTTGTCAAAGAAGGGAGCAATGTGCTAGATCAGTGATCTCTACTTAAGATAACCACTAAAAGTCTAGGCATTCATCCACATTTTAGATGTAGCTGCCAGTTCAGAATGGATGGCCCTACTGTATGTGACTCTTGTCCTAGTTTTAGGTGTATCAGTCCACCAGCGTTTCCCCCATTTCAGAGTGCTTGTGTAGGAGAAGCCCCACCCAATCATGAAATAATACAGGCACACCCTCAGCTTCACTGGTTAAGTCAGTTCCATTTTTTTGCCCATTTCCTTCATTCCTTTTGGTTTAACAATTTATCCAGGGTAGGCTGATTAAGCAAAAATAGCACTGTCCTTGTTCCTACTTGCAGCCAGTCACAATCATAACTGATGGTTACCCAGTATAGCTTGAAGAGACTCAGACTTCACAGCTATTCAAAAAAATACACAAGCTTTAAAGGAATGGTGTGTATTAGCAGTACTTGGTGACAGTAGAAAGGAAAAAGTATCTTTTAATTATTAATGTGAGGTTTTGATTTAGACAACTAAAGGGTATGGGTCAGTTTCAAAGCATTTTCAAAGCAAAACTAAAAAGGTGCAAACTTATTAAAGAACCAATCTTTAGACACTTTATTGTTACCACTCTCTCAACAAAGCACATCATTTGTTGCAGTTTCCTAAGATGAATCAAGAAATGCCAAAGATAACACCCTTTTAAGGTATCAGGTAGTAACCTGGTGAAATGTAGCAACAAGGTGAAATACTTGTAGTGTGTCCTTACAAACTCTTTCCTGTTGACCGAAACCTCCTTAACCTAGTCTTAGAAAATGCTGAAGTATGCCAAATTTTCAGCATGAAAACAATCCCAAGCACAATGGCCAAGTAATAAAAATATACTTGGAAAGAATAAACTCAGTCATGGAATGGCCTCTAACTGTCAAAATTGTTTCATCTTTAATAAAATGATCAGTGTGGCTTCTGTACCAGGTGTAACATTTAAGTTTAACATGCAGGCATCCATGAAAACAGGATTTATGAAATTTAACTGAGTTTGAAGTTAGCAGGGAGTTAGCTCGCTAGTTAAACATAACATACCATGTTCTGACTGAGGGATTTCTGAAAAATGAAAACCTACAGCTCTGCTGTCACTTCTGACATAAATGAAGACAGAAAACTAAACAGCAGTGACGTTCGTAGGGTTACTGAAATTGGGCTAGCTGATATATATTGATGTTCTATGTGGTGGCTAGCGACACAGCTATGGTTAGCATAATATAAACACATTAGCACAGTGAAGCTGGAGGATGACTGATAACTTTTTTCCACTCAATAAAAGTTAATGCAAGGGTTAGGGACAAATGCAATTGCATGGCAGGATGCTGTGAACGCACCAAACTTCAGTCAAAAGAACAACTGAGATTATCCATCCACAATACGAGGTTAGTCATTAATATATTGCTGCATGGGTTGGGCTGTATCTAAATCAGAAGGTTTTAAAAACTGAGCTTTAAAATCAATAGTGGTAATAAAAACAGAGACAGGCTGACAGTGGTCACTGACTGTTTTTAGGAGGTTTTTCAGAATAAATAGAACAAGATACAAACTATTAAAACATGTTAAAAACACAGACTTAATAAAGAGTTTGGGCCTGGGAGCAGGGCTCATACATTATCACTTAACGACAGTGTTAGAAAGCAGTGTTAGATCATCTTGACAGAGAACGGAAGAAAAGACAGCCAACATCTAAAGAAGAGCTTTGGAATGTCCTTTAAGAATCCTGGAGATGTATTCCTGAAGACTATTTAAAGAAATTACAAGAAAACTTGACTGTGTTGAAGAATCAAGGTGGTCATGACCACCTCATTACATTCGTACAAACTCTGTTTTTGCCTGGTATTCTGTATCTCCGTGTACGTTTCAATAAATTGCTGCCCTTATTTCCCAGTGACTGGTGGTTCAAGACTTCTACATGCACACACACACACACACACACACACACACACACACACACACACACACACAGAGAGAGAAGGTGATAATGTGCAATGTTTGTGCTGAAGGAGCAAAAGTGAAGGAAATGCTCATTCATTGCTGTACTATGTGCAGGTGAGAGGAAAGTGAAAGGGAAGACTCAGCAGAACAGGGTTGAAGAATGGGACCTCTGGCCTGGGATGTGTTTCTTTCAGCACTTCTAATTGCAGCCTCAGAGATTTTACACAATCTATCTACTTCCTCAACAGGAACACCATCCAGACACTCTGTCTGCAGTTGCTTGTGTAAATGTTCTTCCCATGTGTGAGCAAATACAATCTGAAACAAACTGGCTCAGAGGTTAGCAGATTTCTTTTTTGCAGGGTAATAAACTATAGATCCTATTTTCTCTGCCAGCCCCCCAAGGTCAACAGAGCAACAGTATTGAATCAGAGACACAGCAGGTATGGCAGCAGATCTGAGCAGATAAAAACATCTAGGTTACATCCCAGTGGATGTTCTGTACCCTGACTTGAAACAAATTTCCGCCTCATTCTATCCTGTGACAAAAACTCTTGATGTATTGTAGGAGAAAGCTTTGTCCTGAGGGGACACAGAAACACTTCCCACCTGTTTCTCGATTCTGAATTCTAACAGGTTGCATAATGTTGTCTTTTCTTACTACTGAAGGTTTTGTGGAGTTGTGACAGAAGGTGTTATAAACTTGTTACTTATTTAAACTTGTTATAGTAAATGCTGACAGCTGTTGCACCTTTTGGGCTGTGGCTTTTCCATATTTTAAAAATGTGAATTCCATCTGGAGTTGGAAGTGTTTTTAAAAAATTGATTTAGTGTTGTTGACTTGTTTGAGAACCAGGAAAAGAAGGAAAGGTGAGTTGTAACTTGAAAATTCAATGCCTACATCAAAGTTAGATCTTTAATTGATTAATTAATTATTTGATTGACTGTAGTGTGTGTGGCATATGGGCACACAATCAGTCTGTGGGAGTCAGAAATCTGTCTGGGATCAAATAGTTTCAAACTGACAGTGAGAGGTAATCTGCAGTAGACTGGACTAATCAACGTAAAGGACCTGAGATAGTTTACTACTGTGTGATCTCCAAGCTAATCAGTCCTTAATTAGACTTAGGAAACACGGTCCAGAATGTAGCTAAATCTAAAGGAGTGGTTTGGTTTAAACTAGATTAAAACCAACAATGGTCAACATTTTAAAATTAAACATACTAACCGAAAATGGATTTAGCTACACTTTGGACCATGTTTCCGGAATGCAGTAGCTAGCGAGCTGATTGGAGACCAAAACAGCCAATCAGAGTTTTTGCATCTAAGTCTGTGATTGGTTTGTTTTGTGGCACATTTATAATGGTGTACAGAAAGAGTTGAGCGTGCAGGGAGCAGAGATGTTGAGAGCGGGAGCAACACACTGAGAGCAGGTCTGCAATGTCTATCAGCACACAGAGCAGAGATCTGAGCAAGAGCAAATGCCAACAACTGAGCAAGAGGGCTGTTATTGTGGGTGTATATGGATGATAGCAAATGCTGAAATACATTTCTTGCACACAGCAATGAATTTCGTTCGCTCAAATTAAGCTTTTCTTCGCTCAAAATAATTTTATCCTAGAAATGCAACATTTGCACTTGCAAAAATTATTTGCGTGCGCTCAGAATTGAGGCACAGAAATAACGCCATAGAAGTGAGGTTCAGTCATTTTGCTGGCAGATTGATTTATGACTCCATCTTAAGCTTTGGGTTTGTACACAACGTCAATATCACTGCTGTGCCAGTTTACAATTTAATAAGACAATTTTAAAACTTTAAAACTTTCAAATTCAAGCGTTTCAAAGAATTTTCTTATTTCTTTGCATCAATCCACTGTTGGTTTCTAATGAACAATAACACTAAAAAGACAGGTTTGAGGGATTTGAGTCTCTGTCGTCTGACTTCTAGAGTTTGACTCGTGTTTCATCTCTCGTTCTAATTTTTCTGTCTTCACTAAAACAAAATAAAATAAAGCCATAATTAAGCTAGTCTTAAAACATGTGTAGGTTTTCAGGGGGGGCTACTGACTGTTTTTATCAAAAGAAAAACCCACGCTGATAACAGCCAGACATCACTAATTCTAAAGTAAGTGTTTGATTCACTCTTATCGTATGAATAATTCAGCATGGCATTAAATGAAAGTAGCTCAGCCACTATCTGAAATAGCCCACATACAAGCAGCACAAATGGCTCTTTCCCATGGTTTTATTATCCCATGTGACAGCCAATCTAAAGGGATTCACTGACCTTTGACATTAACTTGATAAAAGTCGAAAAGATCACTTATCTACGCTGCTTTTTTCCCCCCTCCACACACATTTGACAGTTTAAGAACAGATCGCTAAGAGCACAGGGAGTCTTTTCATTATGCAATAATGTCACATCCTGTTTTGTCAAATTACTTTATTAATGAGTGTGAAAACCCCTTCAGTCCAACCAGAGACCTCTGCATTAGGCCTTTCATCATATATTCCCAACAGACTTCATGGAAAAATGAAAACAGAATGAATTAAGAAGCCTGGTGTTGGCCATTAATTTCAGTAAATGATTATGCTGCCACTTGTACAGCAGTATTTTATCTCGCCATCAGTTTAAAGAAAACATTAATCACCCCAGGCGACAGAAACCAGTGCAGCATTAATACTTTTAAACCGTGCTTAACATTTCTTCTTCAGCAGCATGCATGCAAAGGCTATTTATAATTGAGTTTTGGCTTCAACCCACTTCTCAAACTCCATCTACTTGAGCCTTAATTACAGGAGTCTGCCTGTGAAAGAAGGCAAGGTAACAGAGAATGGCCGCAGGTCATCACATTTAATAGTATGACTCATCATTAACACTTGGCAACAGTGATCGATCGGGTGTAAGTGAAAAGAATACTTGAAAACAAGGCAGGGCTAGCGACTTAAGTGCTCCATCAGATAAAGAGGAGCCATAACTCACAGTGGAGATAAATGGAGGCTAGTGGTTTTTTTCTTACTCCAGAGACGGTTTAGATTACATCTCATCAGTGTCACCTTCCACAGACAGGTAGCCACACATTTTAATGCTTCCTTCCTCTAACAGGAAGGCTGACCACTCATTACTGGCTGACACCTTATAAAGTCATAGTCAGAACATTTCATTTTATATCTCAATTACCTTTCACAACATGTTTTTTTTCTTCTAAACACTGAAACAACTTGGACCCACTCCCAGGCAGTAATTCTTTTTGAAGACTGTGAGAGCTTTTTGCCTTGAAAACAATACAACATTTACATTAACCAATGAAACACTTAGGGTCTGGGTTACAGTGTCCTTATATTTACCATATTCTGAACAACCATAGTTTGATTAACAGAAGATGTTAGTTTTTAGGTCAAGTTTTTCTTCCTTAGAATTCTTCTGTTTTATAATTTCCATTTGGAAAAAAAAGATATAAAAGGGTTGATATGAACATGACCGTAACCATATCTAACTCTAAACAAGTCACCAGGGACTTGATAGTTTTTCAGAACAGTTAAATGTCAGAATAAGGTTTAAAAACATTTATAGCCAAAACTATTATAGCCAGATTTTCAATACTGAAACCAACAATTTGATCGTTTGCAAACATTTTAAATGAAAAACAAGTATGTGGCCTGGTCTGCCAGGAAATAAAGAAAAAAGAAAGCAAAACACTACAGTCGGGGTCCTTCCTGCATTCCAGGCAAACAAAATATGCCAAGATGATGATCCTGTCTGCTCTTCCAGAAATACATGTCTGCACCATCATTCAGCCATTTTATTAACACTAAAATCTTTTTGAAATGTCAAATATTTTATGTTGAGTTATTTACACAAGCATTAAAATATATTATTATATTTATCATTATGATATATAACCAAGGTTATTATCGTTAACGAAAACTAACGAAATAACAAAAACTAGAAGTGAAAAAACATTTTCGTTAACGGAAATAAAAATAAAAACAAAAAAAGGAAAACTAACTAAAACTGGAATGAGTGTTCACAAAACTAACTAAAATTAACTGAATTTATAGCAAAAATGTGTTTAGTTTTCATTGATGTGTGCGTGTCATACAAGAGTCAAGGGTGAAAATGAAGTTTAGTTTCCAGATTTTTTTTCTTGCTGTGTCTCATTATGCCAGCAGGTGGCAGCACGTTAGTCGAGTCGTCTGTGTTGCTGCTCCATCCACGCGCAGAATCATGTCAGGAAAAGTTGGAAGAAAGCGCCAGAGTCCAATTTGGGATTACTTTGAATATGACTGTGTTTTGGATAAAGCAAGTGTCTTGTAGTGGAAACAGACAAATTATGAGGGACATTTCTAAAGGGAAAAAAATCCCACAAACCTTAAAGTGCACTTGAAAAGCTCACACAAGAAGGCTAACCTAGCTTACCTTGAGAAGGTAAGGGAGCACACTCAACCCTCATCCCCAGAAAACAGAAACTTCAAGGCAGCATGATGCATCCCGAGACAACAGGACTGGGATATCTACACAACTGTGTGAGTCAATTACCTTCAAAAAGTTTATCAATTCACTTGAACCAAAATTACGAACACCCGGTGCTGCAAGAGTTAATAGTCTCATTGGGGCCAAGATATACATTTTATAGTTGCCTGGTATCAATGGTTGTTCATCTGCCTTCATTTATTTATTTATTTATTTATTTAAAGAACCCATAGGTGGGAATGTGAGTTGTCTGTCTCTGCATGTTAGCCCTGCGACAGACAGGCGACCTGTCCAGGGTGGAGGGTATGGTAGCTGGAATAGCAACATACCCAAGGATAAGCAGAAGAGAATGACTGATATGATGAAACTGGGATTTTGTTACACTTAATTATTGCAAACACAACTAAAACTATAACTAAAACTAATCAAAACTAAACTGAAACTCCATCCATCCATCCATTCGCTTCCGCTTATCCTTTTCAGGGTCGCGGGGGGCGCTGGAGCCTATCCCAGCTGTCATAAGGCGAGAGGCGGGGTACACCCTGGACAGGTCGCCAGTCTGTCGCAGGGCCAACACACAGGGACAGACAACCATTCGCACTCACATTCACTCGCACATTCACACCTAGTGACAATTTGGATTTTCCAATTAACCTATCCCCACAAGCTGCATGTCTTTGGACGGTGGGAGGAAGCCGGAGTACCCGGAGGGAACCCACGCAAACACGGGGAGAACATGCAAACTCCACACAGAAAGACCCCGGCCTGATGTTGGAATTGAACTCAGGACCTTCTTGCTGTGCGGCAACAGTGCTAACCACCGTGCCACCGTGCTGCCCGTGTTTATTCGTGTTTATTCTAATTAGGCCTTCATGAAATCAGCAAAGAGGCACAGAAAAGAAGGTCAGACACCAACTAGGGAAAAACAGAACAACATCATCATCCCTTAAGTAACAGGTTTGTCAGAAACTCAGTAGAGTCTTCTCCAAGCATGATATCCCAGTGTACTTCAGACCCAGCCACACAGTCAGACATAAACTGGTTCATCCCAAACACAACGTAGTGTGTGCTGTGCAATGCTTAACCTCTACATTGGAGAGACCAAATAGCCAGTTCATAAATGCATGGCACAACATAGAAGAGCCACCTGGACAGGACAAGACTCAGCTGTACATCTGCATCTAAAGGACAAAGGTCACTCTTTATAGGATGCCAATGTTCACATTTTGGACAGAGATGACAGCTGGTTTGAAAGAGGACTGAAAGAAGTAATCTATGTCCACTGTGAACGACCATCTTTGAACAGAGGCAGTGGTCTACGACACCAACTGTCTGCCGTCAATAATCCAGTTTTGGGATCCCTTCCCAGACGCCTTAACGCCCACTCACATCCTGGGCCATTTGACCTCAGTAAATCACATGATATGGTGGGGCTAAGCTTCACAGTGGATTCACCCGAAAACTTGGCTGATTGTGACCCACACCCATTTTCACACCTTGGCTTGTGAGATTAGGTAGAGGATCAATAGGGGGTAACATGGTAATGATGGATTGGACACTGAAATATTATTAACATTAGTAATTAACACCTCACCATCATAATATTTGAAAACATTGCATCGCAGCACAGGGCAAACCGTAGTTCTGAGACTGTTAACATGCTCACTTTTCTTCATTGTAGCCACAACATGCTCCTTTAAAGGCTTAAAAAACAATATTATCAGATATCAGATCAGACTAGTGCATTGATGCTAGCAGTATCGTCTTCACCTTCTCTGGCTGATACAGCTACACACAGTTGCACTGCTCATAGGAAGGCCATCCTATGAACAACAGGTGATATTCACCACACTGAACGACACTTCATGGGGAAGTTCCCTTTCGAAAACATGGAAGTATCAAGCAGGTACTATAAATGTTTACCTGGCCAACGCTCACATTAATGTTAGCTATTAGAAATGACCCAAAAGCAGTTGTCATTAAGGAACGCAGCAAACATCCAGCCCATCTCTAACAGTAACATAGTTATTTTGGTCTAAATATGATATATTTCTCTTAAAGTCCCAGATCAAAGCTGAAGAAAGCCTACCAGCAACTACACATAAACAGTAGCAGCCTACAGTACAAACACTATTTGATCATCATAAAAATATAGTTCCATGTCACCAGACCATAGACAAACCTAAAAATATTGTTGTCTTTTTGTCACTGATATTACTGTTTGTGTTATTCTAATCCTTTATTTTACCAGGATTTTTTTTTTTTTTTTTAACTTTTTTACCCTTGTGTACGGAAGAGGATAAGGGCCACTGGGGTGGGGTGGGCTTTTTTTTTTTTCACTGTCCCTAATCCTCTTCCGTACTTGTGATATCAAAAATGGTATGGAGTATTTTTCAATGTATTGTTATCCACTTTTAATATCATGACACATTTCGTGTGCGTACATGGATGCATGTACATGCTCACACCTCAAGTTTGTTAGTGTACAGTTCTATTGAACATAAGATGAAATATACTCTAATAAGATCAAACAAGCTTCTGGCATTTAAACAGTCTAATAGGGAGACGCACACAACCCTATGGTTGTGTGCGTCTCCCTATGAATACTACTGAATACTACTACTGAATACTTTTTCAAAGCCAATTAGAAACGTCCTAAACACAGACCAAAGTTACAAAACTCTTCTTGTTAAATGTAAACTCGCTCCAAGTCCCTAAAATGCCAAATTGTGCGACTACGTAGTGGAAATGTGACCTCTGCATTCGGAAAGGCAGCTCTGGTTCTGATTCTGGAGACTCAAAATTCTCTTAGCATTTCTTGTCATAAAGTGTGTTACAGAATAATAGCCTGTTGTAAAGTCAGACAGTTTCATTTGACACAATCCTAAAGCAGCTTGTAAAAGTGTGGGAGCAGGTAATTCATAAGTATATGCCATATAATTCCAGGCTTGCTCCCAGTAAACTAGCGCTTCTGCCTCCTAGACACTTTTGGAATATCTTATAACTTGTCAGAGCTCTTTATCAACATTTATAATTGCCTTCACAACTTTTAAAGATCAGAAATTGAGGAAAATGGGTCGACATATAGCACAAGTCTGCCAACACGACTAAGTATTTCATACTTCTTGTCTCTATCCCCAAGTGGTAAAGATTCTGAATCTTTAAAATACACGGTGCAGTGATACTTGCAAGTGCTCCATCCATGGGCCTGCAGGGGATGCAATGCACTGCCAATGACATTAGTTGCCATGGTAACTCTGACAGCACCTTCCCATAAACACTCTAATTGATAGCAGCAGATAGCTAGAGAGAATTAAGCATCATGCACCGATCGCTGGCTATATGTACAGACAAAGGTGCTGATGGTCAGACAAAACCTGTCTGCATACACATGCATGGCCTCAAGAAAGTGATCGGGAAGCTATATATAACCAACGTGTGAATCCTCGTTCTCTCTTTAAGAAGGCCTACAATAAACTAATTCATTTCCATGTGTACAGCGAAAACTGCATCTGAACACATTCTCTAAATTAACACCTGTTCTGTCTTCTGCTTCCTGCACCAAGGGAAAAAAGCACCTCATTTTGTTTACAGAAGCCATCCCTTTGTTAAAATGACTTAACTCATTGTAACTCATCGTGCCACAGAAAATATGATTATGAATGATTTTTGCATTTAGTGTGACAGTGTTATCCTTGCTTGTCAATAAAGCTTAAGCTTCAGTCTTTTTTATGGCTGCTTTTCAGCAGCAGCAGCAGCAGGACTAAAGCTGAGTGAGAAGGTATTGAGGCATGATGCAATAGAAGCCAAAGTTTAGAGGGAAAAAAGATTGTGTCTCCTCCTTTCAGTCTGCCTGTTTGCAGACAGCTGGAGCAGATAGACATCAGCTTTTTTGTCAACACAGTGGGCTGCATGAAAAAGCTCACACAGACAGAGGATGGCAGGTTTTTTGTCTATAGTTTCTTTTTAGACATTTATATAAGGCTTAGCGCAGACACGACAGATGGACCAGCAGAAATGCAACCTATGAAATCTGACTCAGACTATAATAGCGATGAAATATTTCCAAGTACAATGAATTTCAGGCATGTTAACTCAAATCCACTGGCCTTGATGCACAGAGTCAACAGACAATTTTAGTGAAATTTGTCACTATAGTCACATTATTCAGCACCAAAATGCCTGACAGTGCTATCAGTGTCATCTTTTTCATGAGTGTTCTAATTAAAGACATGTTTCTCTTTTAATTAATTCAGCTGTCTGCACAGCTGTAAGTCAAATATGAATCTAATCTTAGCCTTTAATCGCCATCAATGAATGTAAAAGAAAAGCCTTAAAACAACCAGTCATCATCAGTGATGATGGGTGGCCTAACAATGTCATTTTTGGCTTTTGGAAATTATTTTTTTTACCTTCTGGCAATTTGGGGTTAATAAAGATTTTATTTCAGCTACTGACAAAGTTGTACTCTGCTTCCTCTGTACCTGACAGCTGCCTCCAGAGTCCCACAAGCTAACTTGCAAGTTAACTTAACCCAATAGGACTCATTCTTGCATCAGTTGGCTCCCTTCACTTTGAGTGTCAACCTCCTGCCTTGTGGCTTTAGCTCTGTACAGCCCACTCACCAACAGAGGTGGGAAACATGGTCCATTTGGACTCCATTTGCATGAAACATTCCTTTTTGATAACCATATCATTAGGGCTTGATCATGTGACCTTGAATGCTGCCTTGGTTACACTGCAATAGGTGTACACTGCTGTGGGTTTCCCTTGAACAGCTTTTTTCACTTACTATGTGTTTACACACCACTCACTGTTAAATAGATAAATCTGAACTGATATCGAATTGAACTGAACTAAATGTATCCATGTGAACTGAAGAGATTGTATACTGTACATAGCAATGTTCAGCCAAAATGTGTTCCTTATCAACAGTTTTGAGCCATATTTGCCCTGAGCCACATGACCACCTTACATAGGCCATGTATAAGATGTGTCAACATCAGACCCACCAACCCTGTTAATAGGCTGCTACCCATGGAAAGCTATAATATATGGCTCATATAATTCTCAGTGACATAGCAGAACTATACGTGTCAAAAGTAGCTTCAATTAGGCGCTGATGTATCAGCTATGTAGCCCTTTGAATACACTCTGTACCATTTAGCATAGTGTTTCAACCTGTGGGGTTAATGTGAATGAGCGTTTTTAAGCCAATTTTACCATAGATAAGAAAAGAAAATTAAACAGAGGGTTCACTTACAGGATTTTGACCAAGACAATAGTTTAATATTTATTGTTTCTTTTAGTTATGTTATCAAAATTCTTATTTGTATTCATACTCATTTAATTTCTACAGATGCTTATAGGTGAATGATGTGCAGTTCTATAATTTACGTAGCAGTTACAAAATAAGCAAACATTTGTGTTTAATCCACATTGAAATATGTGTTTGACCAGTCTTTATCAGCCAAAATCATTTTAAGCAATCTGATGTTAAAGCTCTGCATTTTATTTTATTTTATTTTATTTACTGAAACTGGCTTGGGATGGGTGCTGATGTGCCACTTTTACAAGAACAACTTAGACCATATGACTGGCACTTTCAGTCATATGGTCTATAGCTAACATGAGCACAAAGTGAAAAGAGCCAGTTGAACATGATTACATTTTACGCACAAGTGACCCCTTAAGGGAATTTAACCGCTCGTCCTCATTCCAGTGAGCAACACAGGCCTTTACACAATCTTCACTGCTAGATGGGATATAACGTATTTTCAGATACCTGGAAATAACATCTGTGGTCCACCTTGACTACAGGTTTGTTTGTTCTATGTGTCAAACTTAATGTGCTTTGTTGGGCTATAGCTGCTATGCTGCAGAGGTCAGTCCGAGAGAAAGAGACTGAAATGGAGCAAGAACAAGTTGGATGGAAGTTCTCACTGCTGTCGTTATTTATGTGTTCAGAAGCCAATTAGACTGCAAACACAGCAGTGGTAATAAATAACTATCCATGCAAAACACCAGCGCAACTTCAAATTAACAGTTTTAAAATGCAAGCACAGCAGTAATTGAATCTAGTGACTCAGATAAAATGAAAAATAAACAAATCATACACATTACAAGCCTTCTGATACTATCATTTCCTATTGTTCTGGCATTCTTAAAAATTAGCTTTATATAATCATTTCTTCAATTTTTCTTAACTCATTCTTAAAATTAACCCTGGCTATTTCACCTTGCAAGTCTCCCATGTTGCTATTGTTAACAGCTCAAAGCATACAAACTCTGAAAAGCGTTACAGTTTTGCTGTTAATAAGAAGACATTGAAGTGAAATAATACTTCTGGTAAGAACTAAGAGAAAAGACCTGAAACTGTGTTCTCAGCAAGTGATGACTAAAATCAAAAGCTATGCCTAGAATTTTCATAAGGAGACTAAATGCTTTTACGCTTCAGAGGCTTAAAATAAATGTAATTTACTTTCTAAGTAATTACTGGGGATAACCCTATTCCCAACACTATCCCTATATTTTTTTCAATCACTTTTAAAAGTCTTGGCAATCAAGAAAAAAATATTTCTAAACAAAATGCATCATCTTCAGCTTGTCTCTAAAACATATGGTTAGGATTCAACTACGGTTGGAGTTCTTGTTGAGAAACAATGAAGAAGGGACATATTAGATGGTAGTTAGGTAGTAAACTATCTGCTGTCTCTGAGAATAGCACTACATGGCTCTAGATAATGGACAATGGACAATGGAGGAACTAGACAATCTGGTATGTCAGTTCAACAATTTGTGTTCAGTGTTCTCGAGCTAAGACTGGTGCAGCTACTTGGATGAAAACAGACATGTCAGATGCAGCTGTACAGAAACCAGCAAATATTCTGTAACTCTGTTTACAGATACAGCCATGTCTTTGAATGTGAACAGAAAAGCGATTAAAAAAAAATAAGGGATGACTATCTTATAGCAGTCAGTGGTAGTTTCTGATGTCACTGAATATGTTTGAACTGAAAACATCAGTTTGAACAGAGGCATGCAGTGAAATGCAAACAGAGATGATTGCCCACCCACCACCAGAAACACAGAAACAAAAACATCTTGGATCACATTAAAAAATACCTTTTCGCTGACTATCTGCACTTCAGATGGATGTCTTCACTTTTAGGCACTTAGGCACTCCTGGCTGAAGAATTCTAGAATAAAATAATTATAAAATATATAACCAAACATTTTTTTACTGTGCGCTGACAATGACAAGTGATGGAAGAGTTTTTCAAACCATTAATTTCGGAAGAAATGCAATCAAAAACCATGAAAATTCCTCGCTATACCTCAAACAAATTGTTATAGAGTATCCATCCATAAAGTATCCATTTGTTTCTCTTATCAGGGGCATTATCGTCTGGAAGGAATGCAGCCTAAACAGCCTAAGCAGAGAACCTCAGATTTCCTTCTTCCCAACCACGTCCTCCAGCTCATCTTGGGGAACACAGAAGAATTCCCAGGACAGACAAGAAATATAATCTCTCCAGGGGTGTCCTGGGTCACCCACAGGGTTCCACAGGATATCTTGAAGGATGTGGTTCAATGACTTCTTCAGTTCCACAAAATGCATGTAGACTGGTTGGGCAAACTCTGACACACACTCACATACTCTTGAAAAGATAAAGACCTGGTCTAGCATTCTGTGACCAGGACAAAAACCATGTTGTTCCTCTTGAAACCAAGGTTAGACTAATGGATGAACTGTACTTTCCAATACCCTGACATAGACCTTCTCAGGAAGCCGAAGTAGCGTGACCCCTGGTGCTGGAGCACACACTGTCCAGTTCCTCTTCTTAAAGATGAGAACCACCACCCTAGTCAGCCACTACTGGCACTACTGCAGATCTCCAAGTTACATTGCAGAGGCATGTCAGCCGAGACAGCCCTACAACATTCAGTGTGTCAGATGATGGTCAAGGGCGCAAACTCTGGCAGTAATGTTGGATAATTCCTCCCACCCACTCCATGACATGCTGGCTAGCCACAGGAGCAGGTCCAGTGAGAGACTGAGATTACCAAAACGCACCTGAACGACACAGGAAATCATCCTTGCCTGGGGCCATCTCCCTGTACAACTCATCCACCTAACACACTGTATACTGCTATAGCTACACAATTTTTGCACGTGCTCTTCTTTCTTATCCAGATATTCATCAGTAACTGACTTATATATATGTATATATTCTATATATTGTGTTATTTCTTACTTCTTGTATTGTCTGTTTTTGTTACTGTTTGTACTGGAGCACTGAAACCAACTTAATTTCCCCTGGGGATCAATAAAGTATTCTGATTCTGATTCTGAGTTCAATCCCTGGCTTTCGAGACATAAGGTATCAAAAGTAAAAACAGTTGCAGGTCTACATCTTGATTTTTTTTTAAGTGTATTAAAATATAATAATTAAAAAAAAAATTGAATTAAAAGGCTTGAGCTGTGTGTCACATCATTAACTATCAATATCCAAAATATTGAAAAAAAATATTAATGAAAAATGAAGGTGCAGTGTTCACAGACAGCTGGTTAAATTTGTTACATTCAGTCAACCAAGTGCTTTTTCAAAGACGCTAATCTGAGAGTGCTGCTGAGCCTGCACATGGTCAGTTTGCTTTTGTTTTATTACACTGGAGATGGTCAGAGGTGCTGTCCCTCTCCATCATCATTAGACCTTTTCAACAACTTTTTCACACTCCATCACACATTGGCCAAGGTAGTTAAGTTGTTAGGTAGTAAGAGGAAACTCATCTGTTACAATGATAAATCACTGATACTGATTTACTTGCTTATGCTAGCTGTGTTTTCACACAAAGCACAGATTGCAACTGATCTCAGAGCAATGAAAGTAGGGCCTGCAGCAGTTTGCCACACACACTGGTCATCAGTTTCCTGTGAAAGACCAGAGGTTTATCCACAATGTGCATGAGCAAACCAAAAAAAAAAAGCTGCTGCACTCTCAACTCAGCTCAGGAGACAGACACACCTGCTTTCTGCAATTTTCAAGAGTACGAAACAAGCAGGGCTTTCAGTATAATAGTCAACTGCAGCCAAAGACACAAGATAGAAGTAATGCATGGGATGAATGCAAATAGGCGAGGAGCTTTATGACAGCACTGTGTTTGAATTTATGGTTGTTTGTATGTTTTAATTTATGTATCTTTTTAAATTTGATGAGGCAAGCACTGCCTGGCTAAGACCATGGCAAGCACTGTTTGGCTTGCTTGTTCTCATGTAATACCAATCAGTTTGAACCACAAGCTTAGTTCAAACAATTGATAACAGAAATGGGAGCTCTTCATAACAAATCTCCTTACTTTCATTTGTCCTAAAGGACAATTTGTTGGAAAAGTCAGCAATAATTCTGACCCATGTTCACCACCTGTGATCGTGTTCCATTTTCATGGACATTCTGAATAAATTTTATTTATACAGCACCAAAACACATCAACAGTTGCTTCGAGGCGCTTTATATTTTAAGGTAGACCCTACAAAAATACATACAGAGAAAAACACAAAAATCATATGACCCCCCCATGAGCAAGTACTTTGGTGACAGAGAAAAGGATAAACGTCCTTTTAACAGGAAGAAAGCTCTGACAGAACCAGGCTCAGGGTTGGCGGCCATCTGCCACGACCGGTCGTGGTGAGAGAAGGAAGGCACAGTGTCTGGGATGTTTTCCTCATCAGTTACATTACACTGAAATTAAAAAGGATGAACAGAAAACATTTTTTTCTTCCTGTAGTGTAGAGAGATACCTATTAAGTCCATTTCAATCATTTGATGTAACTACCAAGACTCACTGCAACGTAAACCATAGAGACAAAATATTTTTATAACATTTTATGAAGACAAATATTGTTTTTTTCCCACACTGTTGTTTGCTAATGATGCAAAATTTATAGGAACATTCTACTATTCTAATGGAAAACTAGGGCGTGTGTTGGAGGAACACAGAGCTTGTGTTTCAAAATTTCTTTGAAAATTTAGAACTGTTCAAGCTTAACCCTACCCATGCTAAAGTCCACCCATGAAATGCAGCCTTTATTAGTGGTTTATAATCAGAAAGCAGTAGGTTTCTAAGGTAAACTACAATTTAATATTGTTATTTTTTCAGTATTGGAGTTTTCTCTTTATACACTGCAGAAAGAGGAAGAATAATGTGTCTGTGTGTCCCTGGCAAAAATTTACCTGTTGTGGTAATTTGATAAAATGCCATTTCATTCTGCAGTATATGACGTATCAGCAAATCACTCCCCTGAAAGAGAGCAAGAAAAAAAGCAATTACTGCAGGACCTTAGCTGATGTTGTAATTATGTGGTTGAGGTTCATGTCCAAGTACAAGAATAGTCCAATACTGCAAACCTCCATCAGTGCTTTAAACAGCATACATAAAATGAGTCCCTGGATCTAAAAGAAAATCTACATTGGGATTAGTTTGTAATATCTAATAGAGAATTTTAAAACAATGTCCACTTTTCTTATTTCAATTTGTCATGTATTTGTCAAGATATGATGCAGCATATCCCATACGCCATATTGATGGAGTTTTTGACCATTACAATCAATACAGAAAAAGAAGTAGTAATTTAATAAACTGTGGTAGCCTTGTTTTTGCTAAATTCACTGATTAAATGTTTAATGAATAAAGTAATCTCAAAGAAAATCATCAGCTTTTTCCATAGGACATACAAAGTGGAAATCACCATTTAAAGTAGGGTATAAAAGCTAGAAAAAGAAAACAATACCGTCTAATTAATTGAATCCTAGGCGTGTCACATGGGTCTACTGTGCGAGGACACCTAAATTGCATCAAGCAAATCTGGGGAATGGAACCCATATGGCTAATGGATATGGGTTATGATATTGTTTTGGAAAGCTCTGCAACACACCGTCCTTCAAATGCTACAGCAACACAGACCTCCACAAATCATTACAGCAGCATAATGGAACACAGTTGATCAGACCCGGGATGAAGGGATGCCAGGGAAAAGAAGAAGAAGACTGTTCTGTGAATAATGATTATGGTCACCTTAGTCATATATCACCATCCGTGAGAAGTTGTCTTGGATAATGGTGTCAGTGGCGAGGGCTGACAAATTTCTGCACCATCCTCAGGTTTCAATCCTATAGTTACCCTCCTCTTCTCTCTTTGTGTCTGCCACCATAATTGCTTAGTAAGCAAGAAATTAATCCATGTTGCAGTAACCCAAACATATTTTCTAAATTAGAAATAGGAGATTGACCATCATGAATGTGGAGTGATGACACAGCAGGCCTCACTTTGACGCAAGTTGTTAGCAACTCTTAGCCAAGGTCAAGTTGGTATAGTATGTGGGTCCTTTCCTTAATATTGGATGAATTCAATTAGTGCTTCTACAAAGACAAACGTGAGCGAAATATAATGTGTGGTTGAGTAAGAGGTCAAACCAATGTAGTGTAGAAGGTTCTGTAAAATCAGACCGATAGACTAATTCTCTCTTTTTCGCTTTTCTTTTCACAGTTTTACTGCAGTTGGCAGCTCAACTGGATCGACAGCCATGTGCTGCTCCATTTGTTTCTCTCAGAAGGTCACAGGAGAGAGTTTTCAGGCCCTTCCTCAACTTTCGCGGCCACCCTGCCCACAGGAGTTATTAAGATGAATAGAGCAATATGCTGTCCTGGCTGCTGCTAGCTTTGTGCCATCATGACCTCTGATAACTCAAATCAGACCTTCGGGAACACATCTACAGTTACCCACTGATGAGATCCATGCTCAAGAATATGATATATGGGTGTCATTTTAAGGTGAAACAGAAATTGTAGGTTGCAGTAAATACAGACTATGCAAGTCATTAAACCAATACAGTGTTTGACATTACCCAGTGTGGACACTGAGATCAAATCCAGGAGGAAGTTTAGCATTTAGTATTTTACAGACTTTTTACTTTACAATTTTAAATCAAGTTAAAAGAACCAGTTACAGTATGAGAACCAGTTGTTCAATGCCATTCAATGTAATTGACAACATGTTTGAGGGATTTTAATGGCAATCATTTTAAGTAATTAAATCAGAAATTGTTTAATGAACTCTATGCCGTAGAGCCTTACACCTGTGCTTCTTTCATGGCCAGCAGGGGTACCTCCTGTGGTTACTCCTGGTTATATAGATGCCTAAGAAAATAACCCCTCAGTTTTCTTGGTCTAAGACCTTGTTAAAATTCTTGAAATACATTTAGAAAGCCCTTTTCAATTCTCTATTTCTATTTGACAATATTTTACTTTGTTTGATTTCCTTTGCTTGTTAGGCTAATTGATGGTTCTAAATTGGCCATGTCTCTCACTGTGTTAAGAGTTATAATGGACTGGTAACCTGTCCAGAGTGTACTCTACCTTTTACCCTATGAAAGCTGGGATATAATACGCCCCTTCATGAACCTGAAGTGGATAACCAGTTAAGAAAAAAGATTAATTTACTGAATCTGAAAACAAGGATAAAACAATACTATACTATACTTGTTATCCAATGAGCATGCAACATTGTTGGATGTCTCAGCCAGCTTCGCACTGCGCTCTTAACACCTGGTATGAAAAAAGCCAAGGTGGCTAGGACGAAAACACTCAGCTTGAGGCTTCACAAAATTACTTATATGTCCAGTGGATGACATCATGCTGCCTACATCCAAGTCTTATATAAAGGTGGAAATATTACAAACTTATCATTTAAAATGTACTTTCTATTTCAGCTGCATATGAGTGTACATTGAGGTGTGGATCTATTGATATGTTATACTGTATAATGATGGAAGAAAAGAATAACATTCAAGAAAAAAGTAATCTTTGTGCAGTCATAACAGCATTTGATTCATGCAGCTCATTGGCACTGCCTTTTTTTTTAGAATTTAGACAAAAGCTACAACAGTTAATTAATGCATTTCGTTAGCCTTTACTGAGTTAAAACTAGAAATATATGGTCTTGTTATTAGTGGTACTACTGCAATTTACAAGCAAACCCAGTTTTTAAGTCATAGAGAATGACAGATAACTTATTTATTGGTCTGTTTTGTTTTTTGGGGTTTTTTTGTTTTGTTTTTTTGGGTGGGATCCTGCATAGCCAGAATATTTTCACTTATAATCGGCAGATTAAAATTGGGGAGTGCAAAACAATATATTTGCACTGTGACTGCATAATTTGCTCTCTCTTCTTAATGGGCATAATGAAGAAAAAGTCCTCAGAGGAAACAAACACAACAGAGCACTTTTTACGTATTTCGACAGTTTGACGGATCAGACAAATTATTCCTGCACCCACATGCTACAGTACTGTGAAAACATTACCAATGATTTCTATAAACATTACTAATACACACTGATTATAAGATCGCTGTTGACCAACAGCAGGACTGCATAAATGGTAGCCATGTATCACAACAGACAGTGTCGATTCAGTTATTCATTCTGAACTGAAACAGACCAAAATTCTTTGAAACTGAGTGGAACACATGACAAGAATTTCTCTACATTTCGCTTTGTACATACTCTGATAGTGTGGTTGGATCAATTTTGCTTAACTAATAGTGTTATTGCTTAAAGACTTCCCGTGTACCCGTCAGCAAGCACATAATAGTATTCACAATGTCATAAAAAATATATTCCATTTAAAGGGTTAGAATCATATCCCTGTGAATGTTTCCCTTCACTTGTTACCTTGTCTTTTGTTAACTTTAGCAACTGATGCTAGTTTGAAGAATGGGACAGACAATTAATCAAAACTGAATAAAAACTGACATTCAGAACCTTTTCAATTAAATTAATACTTCCCCCATTATTATACATACTACTGTGTGTGTTGTAACAGGACTGCCTTATCTAATCTGTGACTAGAAACACCAAGGAGGAAAAGTCAAACACCAAGCCGATTGCCCAACTTGCGTACTTTGTACCAAATAAAAAAACAACGTCCATTGTTTGACTTTAGTAAAGACAACATCAAACAAAGACAACCAACAACTGTAAAAATAAATAAATAAATAAATAAATGTTTTGTGATACCAATATGTTAAATTTGGAGCTCAATCATATTACAGGAAAAAATATCTCAGCTTCAGTAAAAACCTAGTGAACTATGAGCGCAAGAACGCTCTATGTATATGTATTAATGGTGATTTGATCTGAGGTCATATTGCCCAGCCCTACTAATAAATACCAATTCAGTAAATTTATAATCTTGTTTCTTAAACAAAATGGAACAAACAAACACAAAGTTATGACAGTAATATTAAAGCATAGCCTAGAAAAATGATTTGTCTTCCTCAAATCATTCCTTAAATGAATCAAGGTGATTCATTTAACCACGGCACTCAGATCTGCAAAGCTAACATATCGACTTGTACCGGTACAAGTTACAAAACAACTTAATTTGTGAGAAAAACCACAGCAACAACAGATATTGCTGGTACTTCCTAATTTCTTTTTTTTTTATTCATAACATTATGAATAAAAGACATGCATGTTAGGTAAACTGTCAGTGTGAGATGACATGCTTAAAATGCATAGAATTAAGTGCTTTATATAGGAGAATTGGGCTTGTACTGTAATTTTAGTGAAGTGCTATGTAAATGACTTTTTCCATTTCCAGTCTCAGAGCTGCTGAATGGTGTGAAGTCCAACACTGCAAGCAATGGATGTTCAAGCCTGTAATACAGTTGGCTGAGCCAAGACAAGCAAGGATACTGAAGAGCTTCCACAGGCAGCAGTATTTTCCTGTTGACATCAAACCTAAGCCCTTAACCTAATGTCACTGGCTGCTCCACACTCTACCTTTCATCTTCATTCTCACAAACTGCCACAGAGCTTTAAGCACTTAGCTACTAACAAAAGCCCTATAAGATGGTAAATGTAGAGTAATGATGACAAGCAGCAGCAATGAAAATAGCACCTGCCGCCTGAGACAATAATAAATCACCTGCGATGAGAGTGACTGTGCACAGATACAAGCAAACAAGTTCAGGAAGGTCGAGAGGCAGAAGAAGAGCTAATCTGGACTAACCCTCTCCACCTCCTACAGCTCCAGCAAGGCTGAGGATAAATAACGGGCAAAGTGTTAATATAAGAACGTTTTTTTTTTCCTTAGCTTGTGTTTACCTGTTCAGCATCCTCCCCAGGACACGCCAGCTACCCTTCCAGCCCGGCGCTCAGCAGGAGCAGTAACGGAGATCAGAAACCCTCTCAGCATCCCCCGTAAGCTCGCAGGTTCGGCTCCTTATGGGACAACTACCGGCAAGTGCGGTAGTGCAAGTTGGCTCCGACTCGGGATGTTCCGCTCAGCGCGCGTGAGCAGGTGCGAGATTAAAAATAATAATCATAAAAACACGCAGAACGGAACTCTCAGCCTGCGCCCGCCGGTGAGCACAGCGTCAGCTCTCGTCTCGTTTTACGCGGATCCCTGTTAGTTGAAGCCTTTTCTGAAGTCCACGTTCATCGCGGTGCCCTTCACTAGAAATTCCGCCGCGGAGACGCGTGGATCTCACCCCGTACCGCTGCTGACTGGTGGAGGCGGCACGGACGGAGCCGGGGCGTATTTCTGAAAAAGGAGGAGGGCGAGGGAGGGCGGATGCGCAACGATGCTGGATGCAAGGACGTCACAAAAGTTTCTAAAGGCGCAGAAGTGATTCCGAGAGCACGAAGGGATTATTTTTCCTGCGTCCATCTGTTAGATAGAAAGATTACATATTCTAATTATATTCTATTTATTTTATGTGTTGTTTTAAAAATGATATGATATGATAATGGGGAAAAAATCTTAGGGTAAAACCAAATTTGGAGCAACTTGAAGCAAATTTAAAGAGTATGGCGTTACGCGTTAGGGGTAAATAACTTTTTCCTGCCAAGATAACATGATAGGCTGTCTGTCTATCTCATGCTGACAAGACATTTAACTAAAGGGCATAAAGGAAGAGACTGTCTATTACATATATCCGTTTTGTTGTTGCTTTTAATCATTATTTTTACTTTTTTTTTTTAAACCTTTTTCTTTTATAAATTTTTGTGACTCACATAGGCTTGTTTTATGTGACCCTAAATTACTTGTGAACTGTTGCTAAATGTAATACTACCTTAAATGTTGATAAACCGGTAAGAGAATTGTAACTTAAATAACTGGCTGTGATCTTACAGCATGAATAGATAGTGAATGTAGACAAAAAGGTCCTGCTTGAAAACTCATTGTTACTCTATAACCTTTAAGCTGGTGTTACGTTTAGGTTGGTAAACGGTATTATATGATGATTTTCTATTCTAACTGAGAATTCAAAGCCTAGAGGCCTCATTCAATCATTCATAAACTCATTGCATTGTGCTTTTACATTATGCATAAACAATTTATCTAACATTCATGCACATTCACACACACTGCCAGTTAGTGTACTGGGTGAAAATTGAAGTTCAGCATCTTACACAAGGATACTTACACATAAGGACTGAACGGGCCAGGGATCAAAATCTAACCTTCCGATTAGTAGACCCCTCCCTATCCCATCTGAGCCACAGCCACTTGTAAGTTGCTATTTCTAAAATCTTAAAACTATATTAGCTATGCATGGTACTGGCTTGCAATTGACTGAAGTATATATATTCCTACCTTACTTCATAATAGGCTTCTTCAAGCAACTTATAGGACAAAATTTTGGGTACCTTTTTTGTTGGAAGGTGCTCATTCCTATACCCAGCACATGTAGGTGCTGCATTTTGTATGCACACATCTGTTGCGTAGATTTTTATGCAGCAGTGTAGCCCACACTGTGGGCTAGTGCAAATGTGTCTGTTGTTCAAAATGATATCTTTATTCCCGATATTCTGCAAACTCTGCAGGGTGTGAGAAATTGAGATATATTTGACATCTCAGCTGATGCACAGCCTGAGGGCAAAGTGAAAATGGGCTTTATGTCCTATCAACAATATTTGATCTTAATTGCCTTGATTGCCTATATGCTCACAAATTAGCCATCAGTCTGACGCAGCATATTTCTTTTTGCTGGTAAGCAGCTCAGTCTGCTCGTGCAGCGGTCCTGCTGGTTCACCCAACACAAGCTTTACAAAAGCTATTTGAGGAAGGCTGGTGTCTTTGGCCTGCCAGATGGTCCTGTGTAAGAACTTTGAATTATTCAGCCATCCCACAGCAGACTGAAGCTGTCATGTGTAAGATAACTTCGCTGGCTTCTGCCTGTGCTGGGGGAAACACTGGTGGATCAGTGCATAGAACTACTGCAGAGGCACCACCAGCTTATGCAGCTCCACATTCAAATTTCAGCAGTGCACAATTAAGGCCTGCCTTGTAGTTTACTGCAGCAATAGAACATATTTTTTCTTTCTTTTTTTTATATCAGACTCAGACTGTGTAATGCTCTCACAGAGAGGAACGAGAATCATAAATTATTCACCTGATCCAGCTTTTATGTGTGAATGCTGAGCTTACAGTGGCAGTAGCATATCTAGAAACAAGCAGTTAAGCGTTTTAATAGATACACAGAATCTGTTTGTGCCACTCTTTAATGCATCACATTAAGCCAAAGTGTGTCAAACACAATTATGGAAATTACTAAAGTTGGACAAGAATGTGTAAGAACTCATAAACCAAAACATTGTCATAAATTTTCCCAAAGACATCATCTGAGTCCTTTAATGTGGTACAATTACCATATTGGCCATTAGTGATATTAGAGTGAAGCTTTACTGATGGCAGGGATTAGAGCTATAATTTAACAGGATAACTCCTGTCACTTTAACAGAGCCATTGACACTATGAATACATGCCATTACAAAATACTGCTGTATAACATATCACCACATTAGGGATGATATATGCCTCACATTTTATTTCCTCCTCACACCTCCCTCCTTTGCTTTTAACTAAAACCAGCCTCACTTTGTCAAGGTTGAGAAAATCTGAACCGCGGAGGTGGTCTCATCCCTATTTTTATTTGCCTTTGGTGTGTGAGGGCGCGTGCATATGTGTGTTGGGGTAATCCTTTTTAAAAAAAGAACAAGAAATCCACTTCACATCGAGGGTCGCTGTGCGTATACCTGAGTGTGTGAGGTGTGATCACCCCGGGAGCAGCCGTTAATCCACTTGGGGGTTGGCACTTTGATCTCTGGCTGAGTAGCTCTACAGCGAAGCTCTCAACCTCACCTCCTCCACTAAGAATTACTCAAAATTAGAAAGGAGACTTCTTAGTATGTGAAATTGGTTAATAGCACTTCTTCAGTCAAGAGGCCTGTCCCATCCGTACACAGTACTTAGATGTGGGGCTCATTTTGGGTAAGTGTTCCCATTTCAGATGAAGGGCTCTCCACAAGAGGGAAATAGGGTAGTTATGTACTCTACAGAACAACCTGGGTGAAAAAATCGAAGCCATCTGAGATCCTTATCTTCTGATTGCTCGCCATAAGGTCTCATAGGAAGTGTCTGCTAATTGCTTCTGACTAATATATGTATGGATACACCACAACTGTCCCCAAAACATGGGATGCTGTGAAATATGTAAATAAAAACAGAATGCAATGGTTTGCAAATAACTGTAATGTGTTTGTCCAACTCCTTGCTGTTTTTATTCCTGCTAGCCAGCACATGTAGGTGCTGCATTTTGTATGCCTTATCGGTTATGTAGATTTATACAATGAATGTTGTGTAACAGTAAGTAAAAACAAAGAAGTATCAAAAACACAGCGGTAAATGAGTACTACAAATTCTAAAATAAGACAATATTGAATGAGTTCATAATCACAACTCATATTTGGTTAATGTACACCTCTCTGTATTTAATTATTGGTTTCTTTCACAGCATGTCTTTTGTCCTTTCTTCCCCCCCTTACCCCAACCCCTCCCTGAACCTGGTTCTGCTGTTTCTTCCTGTCAAAAGGGAGTTTTTCCTTCCCACTGTCACTAAAGTGCTTACTCATGATTGTTCGGGTTTTCTATGTTTTCTTTGTATAATGGTTGGGTCTTTAACTTACCAACATAAAGCCCCTTGAAGGAACTGCTGTTGCCATTTGGGGCTATAGAAATAAAATAAAATTGAATTAATGTTAGGGCGTCAGTTCTGTCCAGACTTAACTTGGACTTAACTGGCATTGTCAGCGTATACAATTATCCATGTGAGCTTTGCTGTGAGCATCGACTTCTTCTCTTTCTTCTTTTTTTTAATATTTGTGCAATGTCTTTGTAAACACATATCCCTAACCTGGTCATCACAGCAACACAGCCCTGGCTGTGAGAACACAAGCCACTGCATCTGCTATTGACAGCTGTATTTATGGAGGCAACCAATCAGAAAGAAAAAGAAGTCTAAAGCACCTGGTTTCACACAGTCAGTAAATTGCAGGGTTGTAATTATAACATAATTAAGAATTATTTTGAACTGAATCCTGCAACACTACTTTAGTAGAGCAGAGAGAGCATATTAAATTATTACATTGAGAAATATGTGAAAAATTAAAACTGGCTTTGAATTTTATGCCAGCAAAATGTTTCAAAAAATTAGGGAGAGGGCTAAAGGGAGTTTGTAATGCTTAAAAAACATCTTTTACTCTTACGATAACTGGCATCATGACCTGGCATCAGAGGAACATCCTAGGGAAATGTCATCATCTACAGTACCAAATTCAGAGGCACTCTACTAAAAATAGAAAATTTTACAAATAATTTTACAAAGGAAATTAATATGTGTGCTCAGGAGAACACGTCATCACAGCAAATGCAAGTTAAAATAATAACAAAAAAACCCATAAAACACCAAACACAATCCAGAAAAACTGCTGCCTGTTTCTGTAATTATAATCCTTTGCTATTTAACTATATGCATCAATACTACAGGCAGTTTAAAATACCTCCAAAAGGAATTTGACCAAAGTTATGAATGGAATGGAAACTGTGTTTCTGCTCTGCATTTCCAATTAAGCCATGTGTAACTGTGAACTTTTTTAATTAGCTTCAGTTAGGTGTGTGACAATGACTATCAACTGAATATTACATGGTAAAATAACTAAAAACACTAAGAATTTTAAAGGCCTCCAAAAGGAGGCAGAGGATCTGCTCTCGCAACAGCTAAGGACAGCAGTGCAAAGAAAACCACAGTAACTGTAAATTTATGATCCAGGTGACTTTAAAATCAGAAACATACTTTTTATATGTTTTTATCCATTTATGGTCTCTATCATTACTTTGCAATTTTATTTTGAGTTTAATAAATGAATCAAAAAATACCACAACAATGAAAATGCAGTTAACTGGTTGCATTTTTGCTTTTTAGGTGTGTCATTACATCTGCACAGTGATGCACTGGGTTACTCACAGTACTGTATTAGCCAACAGAGCACTTTGCTCTCGGGATGCTGGCTTACTTGTGGCTCCTAGGTTATTTAAAAGTAAAATAGGAGGCAGAGCTTTCTTCTGCTTCTGTAGAACTAGCTTCCAGTTTGGATTGAGGAGACAGAGACCCTCTCTACTTTTTAAGGTTAGGCTTAAAAGTTTCCGTTTTGATAAAGAATATAGTTAGGGCTGGATTAGGTGACCCTGGATCTTCCCTTAGTTATGCTTTGTAAGGCATTGGCTGTTGGGGGATTCCTATGTTTCTTCTTTACGCACCTTTCAGTCTCTGTGCCACTTTGTGTTTATTCCTTAGTTATTATTAATCTCTGGCTCTCCTCCAAAGGCTGTTGTGAGGTGAAGTCATGATTCATTGTGGTTTCTCATATATCATAAAGTGTCTTGAGGCAACTGTTTGTTTGAATTGGCCTCTATAAAAATAAAACTGAATTGAATATATTGAACAGCTAATATTAGCAATAGTACTACTCACTGACTGATATAATCACTTGTTCCTTCTCCTGCTTGTAACATTCAATTGTTGCATTCAATTGTCTTCTCTCACCCCAACCGGTCGCAGCAGATGGCCGCCCCTCCCTGAGCCTGGTTCTGCCGGAGGTTTCTTCCTGTTAAAAGGGAGTTTTTCCTTCCCACTGTCGCCAAAGTGCTTGCTCATAGGGGGTCATATGATTGTTGGGCTTTTCTCTGTATCTATGAAGCGCCTTGAGGCGACATTTGTTGTGATTTGGCGCTATATAAATAAAATTGAATTGAATTGAATAGACCACCTCGTCTGGTTAAATCACATCAAAACTAAAAATCCACAAATTGCACTGCATCCCGTAAGTAACACAGTTTAGAGGAAGCTAGACACATTTCAAAAAAGGAAACAGCAACTGTTGAACCAACAAAGTAAAAAAAAAGGTTTACACTTTAAATACACCAAAAATCTTTTGTTACTTCATGAATTATAAACAACATGCACCTCACTAGAACACATACAGTGGGGCAAAAAAGTATTTAGTCAGCCACCGATTGTGCAAGTTCCCCCACTTAAAATGATGACAGAGGTCAGTAATTTGCACCAGAGGTACACTTCAACTGTGAGAGACAGAATGTGAAAAAAAAATCCATGAATTCACATGGTAGGATTTGTAAAGAATTTATTCGTAAATCAGGGTGGAAAATAAGTATTTGGTCAATAACAAAAATACAACTCAATACTTTGTAACATAACCTTTGTTGGCAATAACAGAGGTCAAACGTTTACTATAGGTCTTTACCAGGTTTGCACACACAGTAGCTGGTATTTTGGCCCATTCCTCCATGCAGATCTTCTCAAGAGCAGTGATGTTTTGGGGCTGTCGCCGAGCAACACGGACTTTCAACTCCCGCCACAGATTTTCTATGGGGTTGAGGTCTGGAGACTGGCTAGGCCACTCCAGGACTTTCAAATGCTTCTTACGGAGCCACTCCTTTGTTGCCCGGGCGGTGTGTTTTGGATCATTGTCATGCTGGAAGACCCAGCCTCGTTTCATCTTCAAAGTTCTCACTGATGGAAGGAGGTTTTGGCTCAAAATCTCACGATACTTGGCCCCATTCATTCTGTCCTTAACACGGATCAGTCGTCCTGTCCCCTTGGCAGAAAAACAGCCCCATAGCATGATGTTTCCACCCCCATGCTTCACAGTAGGTATGGTGTTCTTGGGATGCAACTCAGTATTCTTCTTCCTCCAAACACGACGAGTTGAGTTTATACCAAAAAGTTCTACTTTGGTTTCATCTGACCACATGACATTCTCCCAATCCTCTGCTGTATCATCCATGTGCTCTCTGGCAAACTTCAGACGGGCCTGGACATGCACTGGCTTCAGCAGCGGAACACGTCTGGCACTGCGGGATTTGATTCCCTGCCGTTGTAGTGTGTTACTGATGGTGACCTTTGTTACTTTGGTCCCAGCTCTCTGCAGGTCATTCACCAGGTCCCCCCGTGTGGTTCTGGGATCTTTGCTCACCGTTCTCATGATCATTTTGACCCCACGGGATGAGATCTTGCGTGGAGCCCCAGATCGAGGGAGATTATCAGTGGTCTTGTATGTCTTCCATTTTCTGATGATTGCTCCCACAGTTGATTTTTTCACACCAAGCTGCTTGCCTATTGTAGATTCACTCTTCCCAGTCTGGTGCAGGTCTACAATTCTTTTCCTGGTGTCCTTCGAAAGCTCTTTGGTCTTGGCCATGGCGGAGTTTGGAGTCTGACTGGTTGAGGCTGTGGACAGGTGTCTTTTATACAGATGATGAGGTCAAACAGGTGCCATTCATACAGGTAACGAGTGGGAGACAGAAAAGCTTCTTACAGAAGACGTTACAGGTCTGTGAGAGCCAGGGATTTTCCTTGTTTGAGGTGACCAAATACTTATTTTCCACCCTGATTTACGAATAAATTCTTTACAAATCCTACCATGTGAATTCATGGATTTTTTTTTCACATTCTGTCTCTCACAGTTGAAGTGTACCTCTGGTGCAAATTACTGACCTCTGTCATCATTTTAAGTGGGGGAACTTGCACAATCGGTGGCTGACTAAATACTTTTTTGCCCCACTGTATATTGACATTTGCATACATAACATGCTGCATCTGTCAAACTCAAAGAGGGGAGGGTGAACTGTGCTCCCACAGACACAGGCTGTAAATTTCCATGGCAGAGCTGTCAGCCCTCCATGCCTCTCTGCTGGCTTCTGCCACTCCATTGATCTCTCATACATGACATTCATGTCCAATGACTGCCCCACCTCACCTCAATCATGTGGGAAGAAGTGCCCTTTCTTCCACCTGTTTGATGTCAGCTCCTGTAGAAGGCAGGAGCATGCTGCTCACCCATACATTTCAGACTCTCACGTCTCCTTTGTCATTACTGTATACATGTTGGAAGCTATATCTCTGTAATGTCATATATCATCGGCTCAACATATATGTATTCTTTTCTGCTTAAGTGTCCTTAAGAAGACCACATCAATAATGTTGCACATGTAAGCCAAATGAATACAGTCTACTCACACAATCTATTAGTCTCATTTATTTCCCCCAATTTAATTTAATAAATTACCCAATTTAATCTAATTAATTAAATTAAATTAATTTAATTTCTGTCCTGTCTGGCAGCTTTTGCAATCAGAAATGATTTGAATGCACTGATGTGCCAAACACATTTTTGGTTTTCCAAGATGAGCTCTATACATTCTCTATAGGCTCCTCTTATTGAATTTTTTCTTCTACCTGTTTTTCTTTATTAATTTCTATTAGTTTTATTTCAGTTATTACATCATATATGTAGTGTGACGATGTTTGAGCTGACAGGCAGGAGGGAACAAAAGGGAAGAGGAGAGAAAATCTAAGAAAATCTAATAAAAGGATAGAGCACAAATGGAAAAGTGTGATGTAGAATCCCCCAGGAGCCAGAGGCAGACAAAGGTAGATGCAGGAGATCCGGGTCATCTGCATCCCCTGTGAGTACCAAAGACCTGAGGCTGTTAAAAGCTATATCACGGAAACAAGACGCCATATATGAATACAGTCCAGAAAGCCGCCGTCTTCTCAAAGCTCTTTTAAAATGGACTTAGGCAAGGAAGGAAATTTTTCTGTGGTCAGAAAAAAAATCACATTTAAAATCCTTTTATGAAAAATAGGGACTATTCATAAAAATTGCTGTATTTTCTAAAATGTTAATGCAATTATTGAGTTACACTGACGACTGAACTTCTTGTTTGGTTGTTTGATTAACATTAATTGTTTGGTTTAAAATCCACTTTGGTGGTTTACAAAGGCAAAAATACAACAATTGTGTGATTTACTAAAGGGTTATGATCCTAACTATAACCAGTAGGAGCAAAACATAAACCCTGAACAGGACAGAATGAGATTCACAATTCCTACATCATTGACAGTCTTCTCTGAGGTAAAAGCATTGTTTCATGCAATTCATTAATTTCTTTATTGGCAGCAAAAATATTACATGAAAAAAATGAACTGAACTGAAAAAAAATGTGTGTGTGTGACCAAAGATGAACATAATGGTTTGCCACTCAACAATTCTCTTCACTTCCATTTGTCAATGTCACAAAGTTGAAAAAAAAGAACTATCAAATGCAAACTATGCATTTCTGACTACTTCTTCAGTGCCCATTGTTTCAAACTGACTGCAAGAGAACTGACCCACTCAAAGACAGAGCCCCCACCAAATCTCACGATTTGGCAGCAAACCAAGCAGAACAACACACACGTGCCACACGCAAATATAAATGCTAGCAACGGCGTTGACCACTTAAATATCCTATACTGTAGGCACTACATCGATTCATAGAAGTATAAATCAAGCTTGACACTACTTCATCACAACACAACTGATGCTATTTACAGAATTAGGAAGATGGAAAATCCAACAGTTAAATCTTTAAAAAGGTTCACCTGTAAGCTCTGTCAGGTTTAACAGGGATAGGATTAGATCTAGCTCTCTAGGATGCCAGTATGAGAAACAACAGCTACTAGTCAAGAATATAAAAAGAAAACGCTTTGGGATTTGTGTAATGCTTTTTCATATTAGATAATTCAGTGTGTGTTTCATAGTTTTGGTGTTTTCGGTCTTACTCTTGGACCAACAACTACAAAATCACTTTCAGTGATGTGGAATTTCAATTTTTCACCCTCAGTGTAGCTATCAGCTCAATCTTGTACTAAAACCAGACAAAAACATCCGTTCCATTTGATTTATATAGCACCAGTTCACAACAACAGCCACAACAAGGTGCCTTATATTGTAAAGTAAAATGGTGACAGTAGGAAGAAACCTCTGGTAAAACCAGGCTCAGGGTGGGGCAACCACCTATTTGCTTCACCTGGTTGGGGGTGAAGAAACAGAGAAGACAGCAGAGAGAGATAGGACAACAGACAAAGAATAGGAGAGAGAGACACAGAGCTTTATCATTGGTAATGATTAAATGGTGCTAGTGGTGTATAAACCCACAGAATCTGAAGAAATATCTATGAAGAAGAAACACTCAGTGCATCATGGGAGGTCCCCCAGCAGCCTAAGCCTACTACAGCATACTAACTAAGGGCTGGTTCAGGGGCATCTGATCCAGCTCTAACTAAACTATATAGGAAAAAATAAAACGAACTAACGTAAAATAAAATCTTTTAAGCCTAGTCACAAAAGTATAAAAAGTGGAAATAGAGAACCAGAATATGATTAAGATATAGTTTGAAACATCAATATGTCAGTGTTGTATATGCCCTTGAGGTACTTTTCAAAATGTCCACTCTGTAGCTACAGTAGAGGAGATGCTGCTGATTTATACTTTAATAAGACTTAGATTACATTATATATACAGTATGCAACTACATTTCAGTTAGCTTAGGATCTTATTGACATTGATTTCTAGTGCACCATGCTGCTTTTCAGGCAATAATCCACCATCCATAATGGAAGGTACCAGGCCCACATAATTGCTTTCATAAGACGTTTATGCAGTCTCTTTCAATTTGCCTTCACACTTACAATCAATACATTGATAGAGAAGAAAGTGTACTTACTGCAACTTGGCAAAGATTTTAAAGAAACTTGCTCACAGAGCTGGACTTTGTTTGCATTCAGCATGCAGAAGTAGAGTCTGAAACAGTTTGTTCATCCTGATGTTCCTCCTCTATCCCCTCTGGCTCCTGTTCTGGTCATGCTTCATGAACCCTGGCTGATGTACAGGTGGATGTCAGAGATGGTGGCGTGGTGGGGAGGGCTGAGCAGACATGGGCCATGGCCTGTTTGCTGATAGGATGAAGAAATCCATCATTATCCTCTGCTAGTCATTCCTCTCACGCTACCCAGGACCTGGCTGTTAATTGCCCCAAGAATTTGTCCAAACAGAGATGCTGAGAGGAAATACCGGTGACAGGGACTGTCAATCAATCTGTTTTCAAAGAGGATCTTCTTTTCTTTATGAAACAAATTTTTAGGTGTGATTTACCACTAGGTGTTTTTGGTATTAGGAAAGCTAGTAACCTACCTGTGGGGTAGTTAGTTCTAAACAGAAGTGGAAGTACTTGTGGTAAAAAATCAGTCAGTCACCACGTGCTAAACTTAAGGCTAAACTTTGTCAATGGTTCTCAAGTGAATTTGTATATCTCTTAATTTTTATAACTGCCAATTACTTTGGTACTGGCTCTTTGTTCTAAGTAAAGCTTTGGCTTTAGCTATGATAACTCAGCTGTAATTAGCTCATGCCACATCCACTGTAAGTTTAAATTTATCTGTTTAATTATCAGTTATATGGTTTAAAATATTTTAAGGTGTTCTTGGATGCTTTGAAATACATAAATACAATAAATACATGATTATAATGCATATGAGAAGGTATTTATTTGTTGCATCCATCAGATACTGATGATTTTGAAAGGCCTATCAATCCAGCTGGGGTCCAGAACTTCCTCTTTAACTGTCACAAATGACTTCCTGAGCAGTTAGGGATTCCTATGAGATTGCTAATCTAAATTTCCTGGCTTGGCTCTTGACTTGTTTATTAAGATGCTGTGAAGTAGCCTTTTCCCAGTCTAATATGTTCAAATATGAATGAACATTTTGTTGATTACTCCATGCAATCCAAGAATTCACTTAAAAAACACTAATGGAAAAAAATAACATTAAATCTCATGTTTACCAAAAAACATCTTGTCAATCCCCCAGACATTTGGAAAATATTCTCTGACAAAAGTGGAAAGACTGCATTTCATTACATCTGGCAATGCTCTCCATCAGAAAAGCCCGAAGCAGCAGGACAATGATCCATGACACACCAGCAGGTCACCTCTGAATGGCTCAGAAAACAAAATGAAGGTTTTAGCCTAGCCTTGTGAAATTCCAGATTGAGATTTAGCTGGTTTGAAATGACCTTAAAGAGACCATTCATGCCCAAAAATGCTCCACTGTGTTGATTAAAACAGTTCTGAAAAACCAGAGTTGTCCAAAATTCCTCCACCAAGATTCACTGCCAGTTATTGCAAACGCTTGATTGCAGTTCTTGCTGCCAAGTGGGGCTCAACAATTATGAAGTGTATGGAGGCATCTACTTTTCCCCTTTATAAATAAAACCATAATTTAAAAACTGTATTTTACTTTGGTTATTGTATTAAAATTAGTTTGATGATCTGAAACATTTAAGTGTGATAAATATGTAAAAAGCCAAGAAATCAGGAAGGAGCAAAATACTTTGTGTCTTTTTAAAATGAAGCTACTTAGTAGTCTGAATTACTACACGAAAAATTAATTTTATTGCGAGTGCAACAAAACCAGCAGAGCTCTGAGATGAGCAGAACGAAACTTAATGGAGTCGAGCAGCTCTGTCGGGGAGGGAAAGATGGCTGTGCAGCAAATCCATCAGCATCAGGAGAAAACAGTAAGGAAATCCAAGAGCACAGTTTCTGAATCAAACCAGGTCACAGGATGAAGAAGGAAAGTGTGGTGAGGAAAAATCTTGCATAGCTGCAGGGAACTTTTAGTCAGTCTGTGGGTTCAAAGCTTTATATTGAACTAGAGGAAAACTGAATTTGATTGTTGCTATCTAATTACTATACATGATGCCTTTAGCCTAACCTAACATCCACTAAGTCACTTGTAACCAGTTAAGGGGTAGGGTAAGTGCTAGTTTAACATCTCACCTAAATAGAATAGAATAGAATCTCTGGCATGCTCAAATCAAAATCTTATAATAGAAGAATTCTATGGTCAAACTGCTGTGAGAGACATGATTTGGAAGGAAACATCTTTCTGAAACTATGCTTGTTAAACATGCGGCTATGATCTAACTTAATTCTAACCCTATTGTTAAGTGGTTTGGTTGATGTTAGAGTTTATGGGTAAAATATAAAAAAAAAAATTCTATGAAGTAAAGGTTTGCTCCTGAAAAAAGGAGATTTAAGATCATCTGATTAGCTGCACTGAATAGCTATGCAGATTGTTTAGTCACTTTGATGGACTTATAGACATTCAGCCTAAAAGCTAAGACAGCAGGAAGAAAATGAATCAGAAGAAATGATAAGAACAAACGAAACAAAACAAAAACATGTTTGGCTTATGTACGTATGTGAGTGTCTGTGTGTTTTCTTACTTACTTGGAGGGTGTCGTTCTTCCTCAAAAACGACACCCTCCAACCTTTGAATACAAACTTAACCTAAAAGAGCACAGATTTCAGAATTTACCGTGACCAGTGCAACAGTGGCAAAGGACACCTTGTGGGACTCGCTCCTTATGGCTGTTGTGACAAAATGACAGCTGGCTACTTGATACCTTGGCATGAGAACATGTTAGAAAATCTAAACACATTGTCCAAGTCTACAGAGGATCTGCGCTGGAAGAAATACATATCTGCATCTTTGGTGAGGAATTTCCTTCACATAACCTTTATGTATTTGGTAATTTAATGTGGTTATAGTCTTAAAACGTATCGGAACTTTGAAAAATACAATACACTGTCCACTATTGCATTTCTGACAGTGACTGAATAATTAGTAGGTTCTACTGTAATTGCTATACCATGAACATAAAATAAGAAACTAAGTGTACGTCTGAACAGACTGTGGTGGGCTTTTGATCTCTGCCTGACTCTTTTTCGTTTATCTCTGTTAGATCAAAATGTCTTTGATCCACGCTCTTCCATTCTGCATCTGGAAGTTCTGTTGGGCAGGATACTGAACCCCAAATTACCCCTGATGAATCCTCATGTGTGGGCACGATGGCATGTGAGTGTGTGCTTGATGGGTAAAACACATTCAAAGGTGCTGAATTAACATATGTGTGAATGGCTGAATCTAGTAAATTGTGTAAAAGTTGTTTGACTGTAAGAGTAGAAAAAAATTATATAAGTAAAAATCCATTTAATACCTTCATTCTTCAGTAGCCGTGCATTTTTTTTTACGTTGTGTTTAGATAATAATGATCATAACCACTACAAATGAAGACGCCTCATGGAAAGTATTATCATTTTGAAATATTTAGAAAAGCAAACATTCGATTCTCTTTAAATTAGTGCCTCTTATAGTGATATACTCAGATAAATTGCATAAAAATTACAATTGTGTAATACATACAGCTGCCTTTTTTTACAACCTATGTATCTACACTAAACTATCTAAACTACATTTTATTTAGTATTGCACACCCATGCAAATAGTATTCTGCAAAAAGAACCCCAAACTTTTATGTTCATTGCATATCAGTGCTAAGTTACAGGCTAAAATTAGTTGAGAATTTCACTCAGCAAAACTGCGGCACAAATTTCTTGTATGTTACGTACCACACAGATAATTCCATCCAGAGAAGCTTATTTTAGTAAATTGACTTGGGAGGTGGGACATATTAGAACTATGATCCACAGCACTAAGCTATTAAAGGAAGAATTTAACTATTGAGATCATATTTTATCAATGAAATTGAACTTTTCAAATATGGAATTCAAGGAAACTGACTGAAGTTTATGTTTGGGGTATTATAATGGCTGAGTCAAAGCTTAGTCTATATAATATACAGAGTAATTAGACCTACAAATTCTTCTAAGTGTGTTTCAAGCTCGGGTCCTCTACCAGAGGCCTTGGACCTTGAAGGTTCTGCGCACTATCTTAACTGTTCCCAGGACTGCACTCTTCTGGACAGAGATCTTCGATGTTCTTCCTGGGATCTGCTGAATCAGTGTCTCATTCACTCTTGGCATACAGCTTGATGTCATCCATGTACAAGAGGTGGCTGACAGCTGCCCCATTCTGTAGTCACTATCCAGTCTTGTTAATGATCTCACTGAGAGTGTTCAGGCCTATGCAGAACAGCAGTGGGGACAGATCATCTCATTGGTAGATCAACCTCTCAATGGTGACTTGGGTTAATGGCTTGAATTTGGCCTCTAGTGTTGTCGGCCACATCCCCATTGAATTCCTGATGAAGGCTCTTAGTCTCCTGTTGATCTTGTATAGTACTTTGGACTCATTATGAATTCACAGTGAAAGGAAGAAGCTCAGCATGTGAAGGGATATTTGCTTGAGATCAAATATAAGGACCTCATGAAAGTGTCATTATGATTTATGGATGTCAAATGCACATTAGTAACATATGGCTTTGGTGAATTTAGGTTGTCAAGATCTCATTTTCCATGTGCCGTATCTTTGAATAGAGATTTTAGCTCAGTGATATTAATAACATTCATGAATGGATGGTTAGGCTTTTTTTTTTTAGAAAGAAAGAAAAAAATTTGTTGCAATGATTTCTTCCTTCCCCTCCTCTTTCTGCTATTAGCAAGCAATCAATGTTCAATTGCCTTTTTAATGCCTTCTTCAGGATCTTGTTGAAAGTTAGACACACTTCAAGGTATCCGCCTCAACTTCTTCCACTACTGCCCCTTCATTTCTGCTCATAAGTGGGCACAAATAATAAAGATAATGTTCCCTGAGTAATGATTTTACATTTTCTCCTTACTTGTACCTCGTTATTAGTTAGAGCAGTACAGCAGTGAAAATTAATTTTCTTTTCATTTAGAGTGGACATTAACATGATTAATTTCAGCATGAAGTGGAGGAAACTGGAGGATTGCTGCAATATGAGAAGTGAAATCAATTTGCTGTGATGTGAGAAGAGCTGGGAAATGTGGGGTACAAACAAGTATGAAATTACCTCTCTGTCTTTTCCTCTAATAGGAATAGAGTATCATTTGGCACAGCCCCTTTGTGCCAGAAATGTGACCCTCTCTGTGGGATGAAAAGAACTTGAAAATGAAATCCTCTCTATCTATCAGCCATTATTTCAATATTCCACACATCACTTGTGCAGTTAGCAAGTAGAAAATTCTATTTAAAAGTAAAGATAAGAGCAAACCATTTAATTCAGTATTTCATCTTTTATTTTGCACCACTGAGTCTGTGCATTCACTGCAAACAGAGAATCTTCATTTTCTGAATCACAACCACCTGATTTTAGTAATGGCCAAACGATACCACGACATCACAACTATGTGAGGAAACCATTAATATACAACTCTTCAGCACAACAGAAGAATAAGGGAGGTCCAAAACTGATTTGGACCTTTCAGTCTTTTACCAAAGGATGGATGACCAGGGTTATCAGAAAACAAATTCTTTACAGGGCTTTGCACATTTGTACAAATGGCCAAGGCAAACCAGGAAAACCAGCCCCAGACCAAAACCGTGCAAAACGATGCTTTTAGCAATCTTTTGTCAAATAGAGCTGATGTTGGTGCAATCTATCTCTACTGGTTGAAGAAAAAACGTTCTGCCAAACAGATGCCAAACAGAGATGTAGCTGGTTCCAACCAGTCTATGTAGAAAGTTTGGCTCTTGAGTTAGTAACAGAAAAAGCATATGGTAATAGATCCTTCAATTGGCAGTGACTTTTGACAAATTAAATTTTTGCTGTAAAGGCTGGATTTGTCAAATTCATCTATTCCACTGCATTCTGAATAGGTCACAAATGTTTTTTGGCAGTAACATAAGGTGAATCCTATCCCGTACTGTATTATTATTAACTTATGCTGTATATTGTCCTTAAAATGGGCATATTAAAAATTGGTCTAGAACAGCAGGAACTGTAATTTTTGTTAACTGGCTGGTACTTATAGTAGTTTTCTACTCTAACTGAGCACTCAAAACATTTTACCACAAGCCTTACTTATCTAACCACACACACATTCTTATACCTAAGTATATTCCCTCAAATTTATCCACACATTTGCCAACTGATGCACTGGGAGAAACCCAGGGTTTGGTATCTTACCCAAGGACACGTGCAGACCTGAACACCCAGTAAGCAAATCACCGACCTTCTGATTAATAGATGGCTCTCTCTACCAACCAAGCCACAGCTACAAGAGCAACTTTGATGGACACCTTGAGGTCAGAGGTCAAATGTGACATTATATTTTAAAACTTTCTGCGGTACTTTTAATATGTTAACAATACACACCACAACTGTAAGAATCATAGTTTGTTGTAAGGCCTCCTTAAACACACTACACTCACTCCTATACGCCCCTTGGTTAAATTATTGCTTTCCTGTCTGTATTTATAAGTCATGCCCTTGTCCTGAATATGTCTTTTTTTAAGTTGCTATCCTGTTTTGATCATAAATAAAGTTGAAAAAAATCACATTGTTGTGTTTATAGACAGAAAGAATGTCACGCACGCACACACGCACACACACGCACACACGCACACACGCACACACGCACACACGCACACAAATGGTAAAAACCGGAACCTCCTTGGCTAAGGAATTATTTCTAACCAGACTATGCACAGTAATAATGAAACTTCTAGCTCCCAAGTTATCCAGTCATTTTTAAACGTTCTATTATTTTTTATTAAAATGTGATTTCTTTAATAGTAGGTACCCACTGAGTGAAATTCTGTATCTTTGCATTAATTGACCTCTGCTATTATTTTGTCTCTTCTCTGAGGTTTAACAGATGTTAAACTTATATTAATAAATGGTTGGTTTATTTATTTGTTTGTCTTGTCTCTCCAATGGGAAACTGAAAACCTTTATTTCTGAGTTGTTTTATATTTACACGTGTATGAGACCATGATAAAAAAAAGTATATCAAACCACAAACTCAGATCTATCAGACATTCATTCTATCCTAAGAATGAATGTCTAGCATAGGAATGCTAGGAACTAGCAAAGTTAACTGAAGGCAGAGTGTGAGGCATGTGAATTATTTGGCCTGCTGAATGTGTAACACGCCTGGCAGAGTGATAAGGGAGAGATGCTGGAGGCCTCTTACCCCTGATGGTCTCCCATTAGTCACTGACTTTGACATTGACATATGCTCCTTCAGCCTTTTAGTACTTTTTCCCCTTTCGAATACTAGCCTGTACCTCATTGTTTGCTGAGTTTTCATGCTTTGTTCATGTTTAACTAAAATTTGGAAGCATTAGCGTTTCTCTCATTCGTACAAGGAAGAATATAAAAGCATAGTTTCGTCTTAAATGGAGCCACAAGGGTGTAATTTTTTGTTCTGTTGTTCTCCATTCAGCTGAAAGTTAATGATAATGCAACTGATATTTAAGGGCAATGATTACAAAAACATTAAAACCATGCTAAAGCAAGCTTGTCACAAATCACTGAGACAAAATGAAGGGCTGTAAATCCTCAAGGCCAAGTTGGAGTCCAGAGACTGGACATCAAGGTTGATCAGAATGAAGCAATTGTCATCCGTCACACTGCCGCTAAGAGGCGTGAAGGCCAGAGAGGAGGCTCTGTCCTTGGTACCATCTGGATGCTGAAAGTCATCACACTCAACAGATCAAGATGGATTGCTAAAATCTTCGTCTTATCTCTGCATGCTGAGGATCTCTGCTGGGAGCCCAATGAAGACAGATGGGCACTAATGTGGGTTGATTTTTTGGGCACTCTGTGCCATTCCTCTGGCTGCAGCGACAGGATGGATAAGTTGATGTCCTTGACTGCTGGGATGACTCAAATTCTGAGGTAGCACTGGGAAAGAACCTGTGAATGATTAGAGGGGTAAAGGTGAGATGGGCTGCCAATGTTTTTCATCAGCTGGTCTGAGGCAGAGCATTGATATATGATGGTAGTTTGCCTCTAGCTCTCAGTCTGGTGGATCAATAGGGTGAGAGGGAAGGGAGAGATCTCATGAAGCTGCTTTGGACTGAAAATGATGGCAGGTCTTTCTTCCAAACCCTCAGACACCAGTGAGTGACTGAGACTGTGATTATATGCGGAACACTACACAGCAACCACAGAAAATCATCACTCCTCAGTGGGCTGAGCTACTTTCTGCAAGTATATGAAAATACTTCTGAAGTTGCCCTCGCTGGCTGTCAGCTCATTTAGTCTGTTCTTCTTTTCTTCGAGTTTTCAGTTTTGATTATGTTTTGTAACCTCAGAGACATTAAAAACAGGGGTGTAACCTGAAGTAGTAAAGAGAGCAGTGAAAGGCCTTACCACTGCTTCCGCTTTTCAGGGTCACAGAGGGTGCAGGAGCCTGTCGCAACTGTCTTAGGGCAAGTGGTAGGGTACACACTGGACAGGTCACCAGTCTGCCGCAGGACTAACACATAGAGAAAGACAACCATACAGACAGACAGACCACACAGAGAATTGGTGGAATTGGACCTTCTTGCTGTGAGGCAACAGTGCTAGCCACCATGCCACCACGCGGCCCTTCAATGCAGCATTATACAACAATTTTAAATTAAGACTACTACTAACTCTAGATCTAGGTATAAGAAGAATGTAGTTTGGCATTCAAAAGTAAAGCGAAGAGACACATGTCAGATTAGCTTTTAGTTGTTGGCAAAAGCTTTGTGGAATAAAGGAAAGAGACCGATGCTGAGCTGGCCCTGCTGTTGCTGGACTAAGGACCAAGGAGCTTGGAAAGGAAAGCATCTGAACTTCTGAAGACATTTCACCTCTCATCCAAGAAGCTTCTTCAGTTCTAAGGTCAAATGATGGACATTTCATGCCTCCCAACTCAAGCCTGTGTTTTTCTCACCTGCCTCCCTTACTCCAGCCTGCCTCATTTCCTCTACCACCAGGTAGTTCCTCTTAGTTTGTTTCTTTCTGGATATTGGTCACCATTATCTGCCTGCGCTGTCACCAGCCCGCACTCTACTCACCTCAGCCACCATCTCCTCAAACCCCCTGCCCAAGCCTATAACCAAACTTGTGACAACTAAGTTTTCCAACTCTCTCACCACACGTAATCCTCGTCTTCCTCTCAGAGTGTGCATTCACTAATCTCTGCTCTCTTTCCTTCCCTGTAGACACCAGTTATCCCCATGATAGCAGAACTGTGTTGTTGTTACTCTGTCACTGTAAATAAATCATCTACACTGTAGCTAAACGTGTCTGTGTGGTCTGCTACCGGGGTCCACACAAGGTGTTCCATGACTGGGATGGAAACCACATTGCTCCTACCGAATCTGAGGAGGAAAGAAAGTTTCATAGTCAACGTTTTACTTATAAGTATTCAATTCCTTTCTATTGAATACTCTGCATGTAAGAAAGAAATACTTACATCTTGTACTTTACACTATCAAGTTTTTGTAAAAAGATCTGCTGAAAATACAATTTCTGTCTAAAATCATCTAGATAATTCTATAAAAATGACAGATATTTATAGCACACTATTGCATTCTGTAAGTATCTATTGCTAAGTTTACTTTCTTTTGCGTGCCAGTTGTAATTAAACACTATTCTCTAATATTGTGCCATGAACTTAAAATGAACTGAATATGACTGCAATCATACAATAACTCCACCAACAGCAAGAGAAACACTGTATTCTCTTGGTCATGGTATTAGCCAGACAGAGTCTGCTCACTAACTGCTTCTTCACTGCTCAATAGTGAGCTGCTAACCTGGCAGAGCTCACTTGAACCCTGACACAGACAGGGCGGAAACAGCAAGGCACCGAGGACCAGTGAACCATTTAAACTTGCTGACTTGTATCATTTTTAGTGGAATGTTATGAACGGCTTTAATAAATCAATTTGATTAAAAGAAGCATATCTGTCATGTTAATTTAATAGCATATTGGACACTGTTAGTGTTCGGCGTGGGTGGCATAACAAAGATTGATAGAGCTGAAACACATTCAGGTGGATTGATGGGGTTCCATTTGATTTCATTACTATGGTTCAGTGTTCAAACAGCCAAATGATATGGAAGTGCCAGTGAGTGAGATTATGTGCTTTTAGTCATTTTTCAAGTAGGCTGACTTAATGACAGCTAGAGCTGTATTTTGTTCTTGTAAGGTATAAAAGAGGGGAAATAAGTAATGGAAGATTTTTCTGATGGAATGCAACATGAAGCTAAAGTGTGTTAAAAACATCACAGCATGCAAGTTTAAACTTTCGTTTTCACTTTGCTGCTTTACATGTCCCGAGAAGACAAACAGTATTCTTTAAACATATAATTTTTTCTTGTGCCATAGCGACTTGAATGATATTTTTAGACTAAATGCCAAAAACACTATAGAGGAACTATATTATAAAGTCAATTCTGGGATATAACAGAACACAATTTAGCTTCGGATAACAAATGAAGGACAAAACATGACTCTGCTTGTTACGCATGATGATCTTCTAAATTTGTGAAATGGCGTATCACAAATTTAGAAGATCATCATTTTGCCTTGAGAAATAGTTTCCTGCTTTGTAAGAAAGCCCTCCGTAAAGTTAGAACATCTTACTCTTGATCATTTATTGAATAAAATAAAAACAACCCTAGGTTTCTCTTCCGCACTGTAGCCAAGCTGACAAAAAGTCAGAGCACTGTTGAACCAACTATTCCTTTAACATTAACAATTAATGACTTCATTATTGTAGGGTCTACCTTACAATATAAAGCGTCTTGAGGCAACTGTTTGTAATTTGGTAAATGGACTGGTTCTTATATAGCGCTTTTCTACTCATCTGAGCACTCAAAGCGCTTTACACAACTTGTGCATTCACCCATTCAGACCCATTCGCACAAGCACATCTTTCTAAGTGCTTTATAGCTAACATTCACACACATTCATACTCCGATGGATGCATCGGAGAGCAATTTGGGGTTAGCATCTTGCCCAAGGATATTTGGCATGCCGACTAGGGGAAGCCAGGAATCGAACCACCAACCTTCCGATCAGTAGATGACCTGCTCTACCGCCTGAGCTACAGCCACCCATTTGGCGCTGTATAAAAAAAGAAAACATTTTAAGTGAAAAATTGTATCCACTTTCACTGCATGTCCAATTTAATTTTCTCCAGATTTAATGCAATAGCAAAATTATGTAGATTAAGTAACCTTCTAGAAGTCCACGGGGTAATGACTCTCTGTGGTTATTTTGAAGCCAATTGTTGATAGGATAATATAAATATAGAGAATGACTATTCAAATGTGATTTAAAAAGTTTTGACTTTTCTCAATAATGAACTTTAAAAAGTTTTTCTTACTAGAGTGAAAATCCTACTCAATGACATGAAAGCTTCAAAACTAGCTACGCTGATGAAACTGAACAGATCATCATTGGCTGAAATGTCACTGCTTTCACATGGTGATTTGCTCTCTGGGACAGGGGTGGGACTAACTTCATCTTTTCATGTGCATAATGTCTCCCCTTCATAATATCTTTGGTATGTATATATTAAAGTCAAGCAAGCTGCTATAATTGCTCAAAATGAAGCTAGTGCTACCAGTGTCTGCTGGATACTAATTTCCCTTCATGGCTCTCAAATTGAATTCCATTCAAAAACGTATTTAGTCATTGTTTTTTCAATGGCTCATTATGGCCTAAATTGCCTCAATGTGTGCTGCAGGTCATTTGGGAAAGTACTGCACCGCTAATATGGTCTGAAGTCTCACAAAAGGCTTTCACGTCTGATGCTGCGACAGCTTCCTTTGGCTCACTGTCACACTGTTAAAATGCAAGCTTACACTATGCTGATTATTAGTTAACCCAGTGCATTTAGTCAGCAGCAGCTGGCTGGTACTTACATGTCTTGATTTCCATGGACGAGGAAATAATGTACTTACACTGTAAAAAAAAAAAAATCCTAAAAAAACAGTAATATTCAGGCAACTGGGGCACCAAAATAATACCAGAAAATAACTTTCTCATGAAAATACGGTTATTTTCAGTAATGACAATACAGTTTGTTGCCCTAATTTTACATGGGATTTTGCCTTTTTCAAGTGCTTTTAAACATTAAATTAGGAACATTTTAATGTCATTAAACAATGAAATTACCTATAAACAAAGTCAATGAATGCGGCAATATGAATAATAATACTTAAATGTACAGAAATATACGGTTGACTTAAATAATAATGGATTGCATTCATATAGCGCTTTTTGAGACCCTCAAAGCGCTTTACAATTGCACTTTATAATTCCCCTCTGGCCATCACCTGTAGGTGGTAGGTGAAGTGTCTTGCCCAAGGACACAACGACCGAGAGTGTCGAACCGGCAACCTTCTGATTACAAGGCGAAAAGCCAACTCTTGAGCCACGATCGCCCAAAATAACAATAATAATAATTATTATTTGATGTAAAAAAAGTTTATAAGAATCATTTTATATATTTTTCCATAGCATTACATTTGAATTTAACAGTTCAATCTTTCAAATAACGGACAGATATTTGTGAAGTTATGATACATTTGTGTATTTTAACATCTAAATATGCATATGTACAGACAAATACATTTAAAAAGCAAGAAAATTATGTTTATTACATTTACAGTGATTTTACGTTAATTTACATTTGAAATGTAAAATCACAGTCTATTTATGTAAATTTAATGATATTCTAGAAGAACAGTACAAAACTGTAAAATACACAGTAAAATACTTTTATATTACAATTTTTTTACAGTGTAGCTTTTTACACAGTGCTTCTGTAGTTTGGCTTAATTTTTGTCAAATAAATCATAAAAAGTGCAATATGTCATGCTTTGTAGTTTGGTTGAGGTTGTATTTACCTGCTAAAGATCATGTTATTTACATGCTTGGCCAAACCCATCAGGTTTTCAAAACACGTCATATATCATTGAATCTCAGGCGTATTACAGTGTCTCAGTTTGTTGGACTGCATTCACTGTAATAATAAAAATGCAGTTCATCTGATAATTGTCTACAGGTGAATTAAGGATAGACATTAATTCCAAGCATGAGTGATTTCAATAATTTTCTGGTATCCTTTTTGATGTATCATGTTCCACACCAGCAGGCCCTGTCACTTTCGAGAGTTACTGGTGTCCAACAATGTTAGAGAGAAATACGACTCAGGGAAGTTGGCAGTAGAGCAACAGAGCATAACAATCAAGATCCATTTATCTTTACTGTGGCCCTGTATACCAAGTAGCCACACCACCACCAGGCAAGCCCAGCTTTGACCTCATGAAAAATGACAACATGAGCCTTGTGTGGTCCATTTCTCCATTCCCTTGTCACTGAACACTGCCTGATATTTACATTTTAATTCTAAGCACAAGAGATGAAAGATAAACTGATTTAAAATTGATGATGTTTGCAGCAAAGCTTAAAGTTACAGGTAAATCTGAAAGGAGGTCGTCCCTGGTGCAGATTTTACACCCGGAATTTAAATCCCTGAGGGGAACCTCTGAAAACTAGCCAGCAGCAGGTGAAAACACTCGCTGCTGAAAACACACTGTGGGACTCAGTCAAGTCTGTAATTAAGAAGGTCACCTATCACAGCTCGTAATTCAACATTAATGTCATAATAGATAAAGCTTAAAGATATTTAACCACCCTAAAAAAACTACAGGCAGACATTTTTTTTCATAGAAGAGACTCAAAGTCACAGCTACTTAAAACATCTGAGTTTCCTAATGTGTTCTCTGCCTGCTATAACTCTAGGCAAAGGGGAGTAGCAATTTTAATACATAAAAATTTTAATTTCACAGTACTCAACACAGTTATAGATCCAGAGTGTAGATTTCTCAACATTAAATTATCTAGGCTTAACAAAAAGCTATCTATTATATATGGGCCAAATGTTGATGACCCCTTGTTCTTCCACGTTTTTTTTTCTGCACTTTGCTCACTTGTTCTTGAGCAATTTCTTGGCGATCTCAACTTTTGGACTAAATGAAGAAACGGACAGGCTAAATAAAGCAGGAATTCAGCGCAACTGGCAGTCCACAAATATAGTTAAACAGTACGTGAGCGATTTCAGACTTTGCAACGCATTGCACTCCCTTCACCCTAACCATAGGGAATATACTTTCTTCCTACATGCCAACCATTATTTCTGAGTCAGCAGCTCACTGTTGAGCAGTGTTGGGTAAGTTACTTTAAATTAGTAACTTAGTTTAGTTACTAGTTACTTCTATCAAAAGTAACTTGGTTACTTCAAGTTACTCGTTACTTTCAAAGTAACTAGTTACTAGGGAAAGTAACTTTGGTTTTACTCAGAATTCTCTTGTTAATGTGTTGCTTCCGTAACTGGATACCCAGCAAGATTGCCAGTCTTCTAGCTTGCTTACTTGCCACAAGTGCACTGTGCCACCTACCGATAGAGAGGAAAAGATATGTGCATATTTCCACGAGAGAAATCCCATGCCTGGACCGTCGTTGACCGCCTATGATTCTAGCCTGCTTTTTACATCCAACACAAAAACTGCAGTCGTGGTGGTTTCGATTGTACTCAGAACTCGGAAATTCTGCCTTCTGAATAGGAAGATGTGGGTAACACCAGACTGCAGATGAGCTGCATATAGGGCTGGACTGGGACAAAAAAATCGTCCCGGGCATTTTGACTAGAGACCGGCCCGCCATTATAGGAAAAATCATAAAGCCTTTGAATGAAAACAAACACTGTTGTGACAGTGATGTACACTGTCTTGATGGTATATATGTATCAATCTATCAATCGTTTATTGTAAGACTCAGATAATCATTTTTTAAAGCTAGACATTTTAAATGAAAATAAGAAAGAAAAGTATTTCTTTGTGTCCCCCTCTCCCTGTTAATGCCCTACCTGGCCCCCCTGGCAACACTTTGCTAGGCCCGCCCCTGCACAGTTACCAGCTGTCAGCTACTTAGAAAAGGATCCTGGTGTTATTTGTCTCTCAGAAACAGTTCATAACTTCCCTTCAACTCATTCATGTCACCTAAAAGGTAAACCTGTTTCTCCATCACCTGTTGAGCTCTGATGATTCAGTAAGGACATCTCCTGGTTTCATCTTCATGTTTCCCTCTCACCAGATAACCAAACCGATATCATGACCAGCAGCTTTCACAGCTGTGGCTCCAGCAAACATCAGCTGACACTAGAAAGTAAATTCTAACAACAGCTGATCAAGCTTAAATGTGCTGCTGTTGTTTAGCTGACCTCCGCTGGTTTCCTCTTTCTGGCGCAAAGTGGGCGATAAACAAACAAGAGAGAAAAGCCAATCAGCTGATCATTGATCAGTTTAATGATTGAAGTAGAAACAGGAGAGGGAGGGGGAGAGAATGAGAGGAGAAGAGGCAGCTGTGCAGCAAAGACACAGAATAACTCCAGCTTTGTGTCTTTTTCATTGTAGCTGAAGTACCGGACAAACTGTGATCCTTTTCATCTCAATACGAAACGCGAAATATTTTCTCTGAATAGGAGACGATTCCGTTTTTTAGGGGATGGTTGGCAACTCTAATAATTAACCTTATGAACAAAATAAAGTTCAACATCAGTAACATCATAGCACCCACCCAGCTGTATAGAAACTCCGTCATGCTAGCGAGTACGCAGTACGGAAAAAGTCAGCATAACGAAAATAAACTCCACCTAAACTTGGTTTATATCTGACCCAGATAGACTACAGGTCATAACTTCTTACCTGAAGTTCAGTTCACCTGACACTCGGACCGGCGGCCGCTTCGGGTCTCTCCTCTTGCCTCCCCTTTCCCTCATCCACCTGCTGGCCTCCACCACTTGCTAATGTTATGGAATCTGTGGAAGCTCCGCGATAGCCACCACACGAACTAACGAATAACGAGCCTATCTTAATCTCAGTAACGAGTAACGCGTTCCTGGTTTTGGCATAATAACTAGTTACTGTGCTCGTTACCACAATAATAACGTAGTTACTGTAGCACGTTACTTAATAACTTAATAACACCCTATAGTTGTTAGTGATCATTCTCCTGTAGCTTTAATTCTAATAAATAAGAAGATCACTCCACCAAGTAAAAACTGGAGATTCAATACATCATAGCTTAAAGATGAAGATTTCATTAAATATGTGAAAAAGAGTGGGCTTTATATTTAGGCTATAATGGAACATGGAACATCAGCATCTGTTTTCTGGGAAGCAGGGAAAGCTGTGTTGAGGTGTAAAGTAGTTTCATTCTCATCACATAAAAAGAAAAGAGTAAACAAACATATTCAGGAATTATGGGAAATGATCAAATCCTTAGAAGAAGCCTATGTGTCCTCCCAGTAACAGCAAATACTGAACAAAGTATGTAAAACAAAAGTAGAATTAAATAGAATTATTAATAAAAAAAAAAACCCCAAAAAACAACAACCATCAATTCTTAGAACAAAGATTCCACTTGCAAAATTTTGAACATGGTAACAAATCAGTTTGATTTATAGCTAACCAGTTAAAAATAAAGAAAGAAAAAAAATGACTGTATGCGCCGTTAAAGATTTAAAGAATAAGCAACACTTTCAGCAACTTCAGTCTTAACAACATAACCCTTCTGAAACTGTCGTGAGGCCCTGATCAGTATGCCCAACAAGGAAGAAAAAGAAGAATTCAATGAATTCACTGAATGAATGTGAATGTGATTCACTGCTTTTTGTGCAAAAAAAACCCCCACGAGAAACACTATTTCTCCTTCATCTTCATCATCCACATTTTCATCAGAGAATAACTCACCAATCGTAAGATTCACCCACAAGAAACCACTGGGGTGAGGGGAGGAAGACAGAACAAAAGACATGGACTCAAACTCACCATGTTATTTATTTATTTATTTTTACATTTGTTCTCTGTTTTAATTTCAGCTGTTTAAAAGATGTGATTCAATGAAGGCATTTTCCTGATGCATCAGGGATTTTATGATTTGGTGATGTTGGATCTGACCTCTTTTTTGATACTGTTGGCCATCACATCATGCTCAGTATCCTGAGATACTGGGGTGTATCAAGGTCTTCTCTGGAATAGTTGATATCGTAACCATCCTTTTCTGTGCTGCATCCAAGTAAAGGTCCTCTTCCACTTCCCTTCCCTACAGTGTTCAACAAGGTTCTGTTTTAGAGCCCTTATTGTACATTTATTGCCCCTTTATTAAACTATTTGTTACGCAGATGACATTTAACTATATTTTAAGTTCCAAAAAGTTTCTAAGCTACAGTTCGTGAATAGCTGCTTAGAATGTATTAAAAGTTGGATGGCTAACAACCTTCTCCAACTTAATGAAGAAAAAAACAAAAGTCCTTGTGCCCCTGACAGAGGAGCACCAGGATACATCAGTGAACTCTTACATCCATACATCTGCACTTAGTCCCAGGACCATGTTTTTAGGGCATGGGTGGGGAAACTCCTGGCCTTTAGGGCCGGTCTCCTGCAGATTTTAGATGTGTCCTTGATCCAGCACATCTGATTTAAATTTCTAAATTACTTCCTCAACATGTCTTAAAGTTCTCCAGATGCCTGGTAATGAACTAATCATTTGATTCAGGTGTGTTGACCGAGGGTGATATCTACAACCTGCAGGACACCTGCCCCTGAGGCCTGGACATGCCTGCCTCTGGTTCAGGGCCTGCTAGCTGTGCATACCAGATTGAAAACTTAAGGAGACAGAGATTTTGCAGTGCTCCCCTGACTCAGTAATCCTCTCCCTGTGATCTTGAGATCTGTGGACTAAGTGGTCTCTTTTAAGCATTGCTTTTTGTTATCTTTGTGATGTTTATCTTCAATGGTGCTCTATAAATAAAAAATTACTTAATGACACAAACTTGTTTAAGGATTTATTTGTACATATGATTACACACACATCTCTGAACATGTACACACAGAACTGAGTACAAACACATAAAGTGGAATATACATGCTAGATTTTAGTACACACATTGTTAGCCCCGTGGTGCTGTAGTGTTAGCGGACATGACAGTACAGTGGTATGTTTTTCCTCCCACTGACTCTAAAGCCTTGTGAGGGCTCATCAAGGACACAGACGATCCATTCGCCCTTGTTATCAGAGTTAGAAAATGGCTGTGATCTCTGGTGGCTGGATGAGTGCTGGAATATCCACTTAAGGCTAAGCCAATCTCTTCCTTTTGCATATCGCTGAAACATCACTTAACATTTCACCTCAACACTTCAACTTCAGCAGTGTCATAAAAGTGACACATATTACCTACTAAAGGAAATGGGAGCATGAAGTAGGCCATAAATCACACCAAGCACCTTTCTCTTTGGAAACATGCTGATGAGTTTTCCAACTTAGGTCTAAATATTATGACTCAGTAAGGATGTACGTGAGCGTGTGCGCGTGCAATGGTGCCAACAAACTTTTCAATTATCAAAAAAAAAAGCAAAACAAACAAAGACAACCCAAATAATGCTATGTTGTGGCTCGATATCATTAAACTGACGTGCAGAAGGGTACTCCAGGAGGACGTATTTTGAGTTTAACTGCCAGAGAAGACACAAGAGAAAAAGATCTTGCAGTTGAATAAAGCTTTATAAAAAGAGCCTGTTGATAGATAAACATACAACAAAGTTGTACAAAAACATGTTTATCAGCTTAATGTAATCTTAATACATTAGCGTAGTATATTACAGCAGCATGTGGATGGACTTACATGCACAAAGTTGTATGCAACAGTTTCTACCTCACAGGGCAAAATACTTATTTTGCTTATTCCTCTATATTGTTGCAAGGAAACCATGTGAGAAGTATTTTTTTAGATTACTGTAATATTGCATAAAACACCATCCAATTTGTACACAAATTCTGAAAGACGAAAAAGGGAACCCAATTAAGCAAACTGAATTAAAATAATCCATGTGTATTTGTTACATCTTTTTTCTGCCACTTCTCCGGGTTCTAGTCACTGTTCTTGCTGTAGTCCTGGACGGATTGTATTTCATAGTTGGATGAAAATATTTGGATGCAGTCAGTGACCTGAAGTTTAGAACCCACAAACCTCACCTTGAATTAAAGCATTTCAATCAAGCATTTGTAGTTTTATTTAAAATATACTGCAGTGGTATACAGAGGCAATCCTACAGAAAACTGTCCAAAATAAATGGACCTCAAGCTATTCCATTTAAGTGTAGTGCCTCATAGGACCTTCGTGCTGTGATGCAACAGTGCTAACCACCGTGCCACCATGCTGCCCAAAATTGTATTTGCTTTAGTAAAAACTACACTTCCATATTGCACATAGCATGGTTTCAAAACCGTTCCAGTTTCAGATACTTTTCAATTTAGGCCTGGTGTAACTGTTGGCTGACTAACCTCAAACCATGCGCACACTCTCCATGTGCCTCTGTTGCTTGTTGTCTGTAGCCAAGTTTAGTAAAGCTACTGGCACTCTCTCTGAGTGTATCACAGGTAGTCATTAGCCTCTGGAAAGCCTAAGTGTGGAGTGTCCCCAAAGGTTCCCCACTACCAATGGCACATACTCACTACCAGTCGAAAGTGTGAACACACCTTCTCATATAATGGTTTTTCTTTATCAGTGTTGGGGAGTAACGGAATATACGTACCGGCGTTACGTATTTAAAATACAAAATATGAGTAACTGTATTCCGTTACAGTTACCGTTTAAAAAGGTGGTATTCAGAATACAGTTACTTTGTTGAAATACATGGATTACACAGCGGTCTTTTCCTGTTCCATATGTTAGGCTGTCCCCTCTCTATTTTTGGTCACTCCAAGCTTTCGGTCACCAATGACGTGAAGAAATATTTTTAAAAATTATTATCCAAAAAATGACAGACGAGAAACGGGAGCTGGAAGCATGTAAATATAATAATAACCGCTGCAGCCAAAAAAGAGTGCCTGATGAGCCCAGTTGTAAGTACGCTATTAAGACTCGACTGTACACCGTGTTCGTGTTTTCCTCTTAAACAATAAGCTGGAGCAGCCTTTCAATGCCTCTCTCTGTCTCTCACTAGCAAAGTTGACCCAGACAACAAAGTAAAGCTAGTTTTCGGATACGAGCCCGACACGGAACCCGACGTATTAGCCAGAGGTCCCTTTACTACAGTTCGGAGCCACAGACCTGTTTTATACACGCTGGATAGTTGGCTATACGAGATCGCTGCAAAAAGTGCAGCCTTACCTAATGTCCACCCTACTGTTACTCATTTTATATTAAAATTTAAAAATCTAGTTGGTATTAAAATAGCGAGTAACCTTCAGTAATAGTAATGAATCACACAGCACGACAATATATTAAGTAATCCAAAGTATTCCAAATACGTTACTCTCATTGAATACATTACAAATTACATTTTGGCACATGCATTTTGTAATCTGTAGTTGAATACATTTTATAAGTAACCTTCCCAACAGTGTTCTTTATTTTCATGACTATTTACATTGTAGATTCTCACTGAAGGCATCAAACTATGAATGAACACATTTGGAATGATGTAATAAACAAAAAGGTGTGAAATAACCCCCCTGTGGCTTCTGCACAGTGCCTGCTAGGTGTCCCAAGTCTGGTGCACTCCTCAGCTCCTTTCTAGGTGGGTGGCGCGACTTCCCTGCAGCAGTGTTGCCAACTCCTCAGTAAGGAAAATCGCTATTGGTTGTCCTAAAAGTCGCTAGAAGTCGCTAGATGACGTCATCACCTAATTTGCATAATTGGTCATGCTAATGTAATTGTAATCTATGTTGTTGGAGAGAGAAATAACATCGTGGAAGAGACATAAAGTGAGTAAAAAACGTCCTAAATGCAGTTAGAATTTATTTAGAACTACAAATTCAATTTCTTTTAGCAATTATTGTTTTTTTAATGTCACAATTCCAACCCTGCTCCTTTACCCGGGCTTGGACCGGCAAAAGTGACCCGAAATAGGCACTCTGGTGGAGTTACTTTGTGTGTGTGTGTTTATAAGTAGTTTTAAACCTTGCGATCCACAAAACAGCATAAGAGTAAAAGAGTAAAAGAAGAACTGACTGCCTTACAGCACCCGCTGCTTGTTGAGAGTAAAAGCGCTTTCACGTCTTTTTTTAGTGACTTTTTTTAGAAAAAAAGTTGCTAGGGGGTCTGAAAACTCGCTAAATATAGCGACAAAGTCGCTAAGTTGGCAACACTGCCCTGCAGTGATCCTCCTTGGGTTCTCGTGCTCTGGGGGGCCTCTAGATGTATGGGGGCCTGGATCTCCTCCATGCTTGCTCCATGTCCTGGGGGGCAGGGCTATGGCTCCCAACACCCTCCTCTTAAACTTAACCTTATGATTACAAGCGCGCTTACACACACAGGTGTGGACCCAGGTGTTCACACTAGTGTTCACACAGGTGTACAAACAGGTACTCACAGACACACGCTATACTGCTTGGCTGCTGCCTCCAAACAAATCATGCATTATCAGTCCAGCAACATTCAGTGTTTATTATTTACTGTTACTATGCTTATGTTGGTTGCTGCTGTAGTTTTCCTATTTATTGTCTTTTTGCTAGTTTTATTTTTTAGCAGGGGATCAAACAGATTTTTAGTGTCAGTGTCTTTCCTCATGTTTAGCTCTATTTTTCTTTCCCTCTCCTTCTGTTAACTCTCACACAACTTCTCTTTTCTTCTTCTTTCTCTTACCTGTCCCCTGGTCCTGTCCATTCTGATTGTAATAACTTAAAAGTGAAAAAATGGTAATAATAAAGATTGAATAAACTATGACAGTCAAGTGAACAAGCAAAAGCCTTAATGGTCCACTTGGGAAACTAAATCTAATGATCCCTTTTCCTGGCCTTCAGACAATAATTCTGATTGCTACAGTGCCAGACAGGAGAGGCAGGAAAAAAAGACCATCTGTTCATCTTTTTTGTGTTGCACAAAGACACGGTAGGTGGAACCAAAGATCTCAAATTTGGACTCATCAGACCAAAGCACAGATTTCCACTGGTCTAATGTCCATTCCTTGTGTTTCTTGGCCCAAACAAATCTCTTCTGCGTGTCGCTTTCCCTTAGTAGTGGTTTCTTAGCAGCTGTTTGTTCATAAAGTCCTGATTCGTGCAGTCTCCTCTGAACAGTTGATGTAGAGATGTGTCTGCTACTGGAACTCTGTGCGGCATTTATCTGGGCTCTAATCTGAGGTGCTGTTAACTTGCAATTTTGAAGGCTGGTGACTCGGATTAATTTATTCTCAGCGGCAGAGGTGACTCTTGGTCTTCCTTTCCTGGCACAGTCCTCATGTGAGCAGTTTCCTTTTAGTGCTTGATGGTTTTAGCAACTTCACTTGGGGATGCATCCAAAGTTTTAGCAGTTTTCCAGACTGACTGACCTTCAGTTCTTAAATAAGTAATGATCGACTGCCATTTCTCTTTACTTAGCTGATTGGTTCTTGCGATAATATTAATTCCAACATTTAATTAACTAAAACTACTAAAACTTAAAGTTGGAAAAAAAGAATTCTAACATTTAAATAGGACTGTCTGCTGTGTACCAACCTGACTTCACCCTCCTATTAGACAGTTACATGGAGAAACCTGGGGTGTGTTTTAAAAATCGATTCATCGATTAAAATCGATTCTAGAAATCAGTGACGATACCCAGCCCTAGTCCCAACCCCAATAAGAAGGCAAGAAATCCACAACTGAACCCTGAGGCACACCTGTGAAGTGAAAACCATTTCAGGTGACTACATCATGAAGCTCATTGAGAGGTCAAGGGTTTGCAGCGCTGTCAACAAAGCAAAGGGTGGATACTTTGTGTAATCTAAAATATAAGATATGTTTAGAGTTATTTATTATATTTTTCTTTGCTACATAATTTCATATATCTTGCTTCACATATTTGATGTCTTCAGTATGCATCTACAATGTAGAAAGCAGATCAAATATTGAAAAAATATGAAATTAGAAGGTGTGTTCAAACTTTTGACTGGTAGTGTAAATTCCAACGCTTCTCTGAAACACAATACATCACACTGAGTTACATAAAGAACATATAAAATCTGGGTGTAGACATTGCTACCTAATAAGTCTTATCAGTTTGTTTTAACATTTATGAGATAATATGTTACAGGTGTTAAATGAATTGCAATGGATGCACATCATGCAAAGCAACTAGAACAGTTGCCACCATGCATGCATGATTTCTTAAAGTTTAAGTCTGTAGTGAAGGCACATTGTGAAATTCTGGTCCATTCAAAGCATGTTTTACTATTGAAAGCTCCATAAGATAGATAGATATTTTAATACATATTACATGTATAATATTAATTTTGTTCTCTAAAATATTTATTGAACATGAGTGTTTATTTTCTCTTAAAACCAAGAACCTAAGAAAACACAACAGAAGTTTATAATAAGATCAGCTTAACCAAGAAAAAAAAATCTGAGTAGAAAGGTTCATCAAGAATGATTAATTACACCATTATTCGAATAAGTCAAGGAAATACACTTGGGCTTTGTCCAGCAGAATCGTGAACTGGGCATGGTTTTCCTCTTTACAAGCCAAACTGGCCAGATTGAGCAAACCTCTTGATATAGCACTTTAGTCTCCAAGGTCCCCAACAGAAACTGTTTAAATTAGAAATTCAATCAATTATAGAAGGGTCAAAGATACCAAAAGAATTTGGATCTGAAGAAATTCCAACCTAGACATGAACCACTGTTTATTTCAAAACCAGAGCCAACCAAAAACTGTATTTTTTTTCCATCTTTGTAATTCAGTTGGTACTTCAGTGTTACTTCATATTCCATTAAATGCGTCATGCCTCAGTTTCTTTAAAATGTAACATTCTTCTTCTGAAAGGCTGGCGGTAGGGACTGAATGTAACAAGTTCCCAACTAATCGCATTACAATTTTCTGTAATTAAATTCAGTAATCACATTTCAGTAAAAAATTAAGATGTTACTTGAATTACACAAGTGCTGCAGTTATTTTGACAGGTAGAGAGCTGTGTGCACTTGTAAAAACACAGCTCCAGTGGCACAATCGGTTAGCACGCGGTACTTATATGACAGTACGCTGTAGAGCAATGCTGAGGTTTTGCGTTCAAGCCTGGAGCAAGCGTGGAGTGGTGTGTTAGTGTTAATGTGTGGCACATAGTGTAGCCAACCCAGTATCATGGCAAAACGTGAAATGGACACGCATGCAGAAATTGCATTACCAGCAGCGGGAGATAATATACTTAAAGCCACAAAGTCGTTAGCAGGCAAAAACGTATTAGGTACATGCTAGGGTCTTTAATTGTCAGAATTGATGACGCTAGGTGGTTAATTAGATTTGATTAGATTAGATGAAACTTTAAACTTAAAAATGTCTGTTTAAATGCTTTCCTGCGATTATTTTCATGTTGGCTTGAAATAAAACGTCTCCCTCTGCTGTTACTGCAGATTACACCATGCGTGTACATTTCACGTTTTGAACAGGCAAAGCATGAAATTGACATGGTGGACCAGCGTGTCACTTTGTCAGGTTGGTGTTGCTGCAAGAATGGAAGTGGAGGTTTACCTGATGTATGGTTTGGAGATGATGGCACTGACAAAAAGAAGAAGTGGGCAACGCTAGGTCTTTAACTTTCAGTGACCAGGCAGGGCAGGATTAGAAGATGAAAGTGATGGAGCTACCAGGGAAGAGGGAATGAGAGAGGCCACAGAGAAGACTTCTGGTGTAATGAAGGAGGACATGCAGAGGGTTGGTGCTAGGGACAAAGATGCTAGGGACAGGGAGGGATAGAGGAAGATGATCCACTGTGGTGACTCCTAAAGTGAGCAACTGAAAGAAGTTTAACATTTGCTGTACCATTAGCTCACTTCACTTTGTAAGGCAGGAGGAAAAAACAGAGAAATGGTCTATCTCATTCCCAGAGAGAATAAGATAGACCGAGAGAATAATATAATGTGGAACAACACATGGTTGGAATGCTTCTATCCATATTTTAGGCAGTTATCGGAGAATGAGGGAAGGAAAGAGTGGTTGTGCTAGATTGCAATCAATGATAACGAGCTACTGTTATTCTGAGTCTAACCTATAGCAAGTTGGATTAATTAAGTGGCAGGGGAGAAGACTTAGCTCCTAAAGAATTTTAACTGGACAACAAGATTGGTAATAATTAAAGTTGTGTGTTGCTGCCCATTTAAGCTATTCCAGTGTAACCGGCTTGAACAATGCATGGACAGTTGTGTCAACTTTTCATTATTTTTGGAGAGCTCTGACTTTGGTGGAAATGATGAATAAATAAAATTGTTATGAAGCTGACATTTCCTTACAGTCTGACAGTTGAAATCAGACTAACAGTGTGAATCCCTAGAAAAGCTACAAACCAGTTCAGAGCTGCTGTAATTGGATCATATGAAGGAGAAACCAAGTAACTTACTGCTTTTGTAGCTTATGTTTTACAAGATGTTTTTTATTCAGCTTTCTGAAAATAAATTCCACTGTATTATCAGCTGGTAATATCACATCCTCTGCTTAATTAACAGTTACACGTATCTGCATTTGTATGCAATTTAAAAAAGGCGTACTTCAACAGCCTTCTGCTGTATGTTTGAAGGACAAACAGCGAGAGCCAATGAATCATGACTGAGTATGAACTGGGGATTGTGGGTGTGTAAACAGCTGGTGCAGAGAAAAAGTGAGACCAGACACATGTGATTCCATGGTTACACATAAAAGCACACAAAACAGCCATGATGTTTATTTCTGCTGTTTTTAAAACACATAAAGGTTTGACACATATGAAAAATAAAAGTTATGCTGACATCTGAGATGTTACTGAACATCCCTCTTTGTGTACAAGATTTGTTTAATGATTCATTCATTTTATCAGTTAGAACAAAATAAAGACAAAAATTAAGACAGAAGACACAGACATTGCTAAGTCATACTCTGACTTTAACACAAGCACCTGAGGTGATGAAACTCACTTAAGACATTGTGTGGTTGTGGTTCCACCATATTTAACACAGTGCATTTCGGAGACATCCTGGAAGCACCATCACTGAAAGTAGAGGCAGCCTACAGATGAGGATGTTGGGAAGTCAGACACAATGAATCTTGTCAATTTCACAACAGAAGACTAAATGCTCTGTTTTTGAAATGTTCCCAGTTTGATTTGAAGCTCTGGTAGGGATGGAACAAAACTGCATCAGTGATGTTATGGTCAGGGTAAAAACATGACAAGATAACCTGCCATGAGGGCTCACAACCTCCTTCTTTACAGACCATTTCTCATGCTACTGAGCTAAATGATGAAGAATATTATCAGTTTGCTGCTGTACCATACTGCTGACACTAAGAACCAGAAAGGCAAGTTATTCATGCAGCTGTCATGGTCCTGGGTTTTGACCCAGTGTTATGAGTTTGTTTGGGTTCATGATGCATTTTGAATTATGAGTTTTGCATTGTTTGGCCTGTAGGGAATTATTGAGGTTCTTATGTTCAGTTTGAGAGCCCTGGTGCTGATTCTTAGTTCTTTGATTTTTGTTCCCATTTGTGTTCTGTTTGTCTTAGTCTCACCTCAGTGTGACCTCCCCAGCATCCTCTGTGTGTAGTTAGGTCCTGTCCAGTTACAGATGTCAAGTCTCCCTGTCTCCCTCGCTCTCGCTCCCTGTATTTTGTTAGTCTCGTCTCAGTGTTTGTATTGCCTCTCTGCCTTTGTCTGGTCCATCTGTTTCCTGTTTTATTTTGACAGTCCACTGTCTCGCTTCCGCTGTCTCATTGTGCCTGATTTGTCCCTTCTGTGTTTCCATTTGTTTCTACTTTCCCTAAACACCCTCATGTACATATATTGTGTTAGTTCCCCTTTGATCCTTGCTGGAACATCACTTTACCTTCCTCCATGCTCCAGGTCCATGTTCTTAGTATTTAGTTTTCCCCATTTTAGTCACTAAAGTCTGAGTCCTCTTTGGCCTTATGTTTTATATATATATATTTTTTTTCCCAGGATAAATAAATAGCTCACTTTTTCTGACTGAAGACTACCATAATGGTCCACATACAGACGTACCAGAGGAGTTTTGCATTTAACAGTTAGTGAGTCAGCAGGGCACATGGTGAACCTGCTGTGTAACTTTACAGCACTTCATGTACAAGTTGCTGTGGTTCCTAAATACGTCCAGTTAATTGTGCAATTGATTGATTGTAGCCCAGTACTTTCATCCATATAATGTAGTTTTAAGTCTTTTGCCTGTCATATTTATACTGATTAATATTTTTAACCTTGAGTTAAAACTGTTAACATCTGCATTTCTTACATCCAGCAGAGATCTAGCTTGGCCATACTCCCTCATATGACATCACAGCTAAATTCTTCGATGTCTGTTGCAACAGGGATGGACTTTTACTCTATTTGTCTTCCATCTTCCTTAAAGATTATTTCAAGATTTTCACAAATCAAAAACAAAACAAACTAATAATAATCAATGCACTCAGAATACGTTTCACAGGGAGCGGCCCAAGTGGCAACCATGTCAAAACAACACCATGATCTGAACTCAGCTTCAAGACTGATTGAAGAGTAATTCATAAAACACTTAAACTCTTTAGCGGTGTCCAAATTCAGAGGCTGCATCCTCCTGAGGACCCGTCCAACGTAGACCGCGAAGGCCTCCGAAGGCTGGGTTGGCTGGAAGTGTGAAATTGGACAGTCTAGCCTTCAGATTTGTGTCACCGCTGTTTCAGTGGAGTTTAATAAACTCAGCTGTCTGCTCCTTGCTATCTAAAACATAACAGGACACTGGCATAAATTTTTGACCATCCCACACTTCTGTTTAATCAGTTTTCCGTTTGACATTTATTCAGCTAATCTCAGCCAACCTGATTTACTCAGGAACAAAAGAAAACACTGAAAAAAGCCAAATAATAACATTTTTAAGTTATCTAAGTGACTTATATATCATGTTTAACCTGAGTAGCGAAAGACCGCGAGGGAATTTGAAAATGATGTGCCGGGAGTTTGCTGTTCTCACCCCGTCTAGCTATCGAGCTAACAGGATTTTGCTGGACATCTGGGTAACAGACGTCTCCAAAAACATCAGAGCACTTTTGGAAATACGTGATGTCTTGATAAACCGAGCAGATATTTGAAGTTTACACAGCTACATTCTCGCCTGAAAATAATAATAGTTTATTTTGTGACCTAGAAAGAGTAATAAGAGTAATATTAAAACTAAGTAGCTGTCGCCATTGTTGAAAACTGGAATTGGCTGGGCCACGCTATTAATTCTGGGACAGGCCAGGCCAGGCCAAACAGACGTCCATCCATCAGAGATCAGGATACACCTGACCCATCCTTTAAATCTGGTAAAAAGGAAGACGCTTTTGCCAGCCGCATTTGGAGGAGTCTACGTATTTGGAAAACCTTCATTGCGTCGCTGCGACGTAATCGGCCTACAAATGCGGTCTCAGGAGGATGCAGCCTCTGATTTTGGACACAGCTTTTGAGAACTTCCTGAGTCTGAGAGCAGTTAGAGGTGATTCAAGAGTCAGTACTGTGCTCCAGGAAATGAACCAACATTTTGTAAAAATGCAGCTCTAATTAATTTTCAGTCCTTATTTTCATGGTGGCCATTTAATAAAGAATTTAATAAGGATTCAACAATCCAATAAGCCCGATGATGACAGTTTTTATAACTCTCTGCTGCTTTGACAGCAGAAAAAAACACATTGTGCAGCACTGACGATCTCAGCTTTAGCAGCCTGATAGAATTACTCATTAAAAAAAGTCTTTTTCAGTCCCCAGTTTACTTGACAGTTCATTAAGTCCATCTCACATAATCATCAACTGCAGGTAATTTATGAATACATGTAATTTCATAGTCACTGCAGGATTATCCAGTAAAATAACTACTAACATGCATCCAAGTATAATAATCCAATATGTTTAACGTTGATTTAATTTCTTTCTTCTTGGATTTCTCTTTTCTTTTTATGTTTCTTTTCAGATTTATGCAGAATTCACAAACACAGACAGGTCTGTCTTATACAGTTACTTCAGACAGTTTCACTTTAGACAGTTTCACTCATACCAGTTAGGTTTCTTTTACCCAGTGCCAGACTGGAAGATGAGCTTTGGTGAAACGACCCTGTGTGTTCACAAGGTGATGTCACATTTTTATAGAAACCTGTGCATAGATGCAAAGCAAGCTTTTTTTTCTTCCTGCAACAACAACTTTCTTGTTATTATTATACTCAGAATGTTGAAAAAACAAGAAAGTTGTTTGGTTGCACTAGCAACTGGACACATTTTCCTAATTTTTTTCACATGTAATATTGTGTAGAGTCTAGAACTGCAAACACTTATAAACCTTCCATACATGTGCAGTAGACACATTTTTCCTATGCTCAGGTTGCACAGGTTGTAGAGTAGAAATGTTTATGTATGACATTGTGTTAACCCTATCTAGCATTTTCCCAAAAGCTGACAATCCGGTCTTTAAGTGATGACATATGAAGGGGGCACCGGTTTAGCTCGCTGGGATGAGCAAGTGACCATATGCTGTACTGGCTGAGAGCAGAACGCAAGTTGTAGCACCATGTACACAGAGATGCAAAGGGTTAATTGGCACGCTGTGAACGATAATATACTATGAAGTACTAGTTCCTAGTATAGTACCAAAAGGACAAGCTAAACACTTCTATGAAACACTATGAACTATGATACACCAGAACAACACTATGAGAGACACAAAACATGAACTCAAAGGAGCATGCTTTTCAGTTACTGAAGACAAAACTAAAGGCAGAGAGACCTAAAAACAAGCAGGAATTTAAGATGAATGCTGTAAAGCCCTCATAGAGCATCTCAAGGGATCTCAAGAATCTCAGTTCTATACTTCAGAAATCACCCGAATATTAAAAGATATTGTTATATATAAAATTAGTTAGTTTGTCATATAACGTTTAAGCCTCTTTAGAAAGGTGACTGTGGCTTATTATTTTAAGTAAAAAATACCAACACCATGGTAAGAATTGCTTTCAAAATGTAAAAGCTATCCTCTGCAAATAAAGCTACCTGACCTGACTACCTAATCCTACAATTGTGTCACAGGGACACCAAGCTACTATTAGTATTGCTCATCAGTGAAATTTGATGTAATTTTTTTTATGTTTTCCATCATCTAATGTATGACAGCTTGTAATTTTACTATTAATTTCTGCAAATCTGCAACCCTACAACCCCGAATGGTCGCAGGGTTCTTTTATCACTACCAAAGAAACATATTTCATGGTTTCGGCATCAACAGAATAAAATGAAGCCTGGTTAGAAGTAGTCACTTTGGCTAGACAAAGCACCACTTACACTCACTCAATCATCAGAAAATGGAGGGAAAACATGCTACAGTATGGAGAGGAGAAGTTACACCACTAACCTTCAGAACAAGATTCCAAAGCCTGCACCTTTTTTCAATCAGTGTGTTATTACTGTTACTGAAGTCTGAGCTAGAGAGAAAATATTTTGCAGCTCCTTAAAATGTCACTGTTAAGCAAAGTGGCAGCAGTGATGGCAGGAAATAAAGCTCAGGGGTCAGCGGATCACCACGGAGACAGTCTCTCTGTCTGTCCTGCTCCTATGTAAACTGTGGTGGTGGCAGGAAGAGATGGATCTGCACGGCCACGGTCTCTGAGGAAGCCCTCATTGCTATGTAGCTCAACCTCCCAGAGAAACCTGATCTGAATCCAATCATGGCCCCCGACTGTATATGCTTTCTGTGAACAGCAGTCACCCAGGAGACCGTCTACTGCTGGCCTCTGTCTACATGAATCTAATGCGAATCAATCTTCTGCTGCTAGACTCGTCCCACTGGCAAACTGGATTTTTACACAAATATTTAAAACATGTTGACTGTTCTGTTTTATGCCCCAAAAGCTAGAATTTCTAAAGGTTTTGATGATTACAGAAATAAAAAAAAAAATACATTAGTCACAAAATAACCTTTTAATTCTTTTTTTTTCCATGCTGAAGCTACATTTAAGCTTTTAACATCTAATGGGTTTCAAAGGTTTTAAAAACTATATCATGCAAACTCTGTGGTTATGATAGTCTGACTACTTTTCCACAGATCGGAAGAACATTCAATTTAAAGTTTAAGAAATTACATATCAGGTCAGTAAAAAATCATATTATCCTCCCTATGTTCTAAATTTAAACCCAGCCTCAACCTTTACTTAACACAAACTGAGCTAAAATGCAGAAGTAGTGTGTGAAAAAAAAAGTACATCCCATGACTGAACAGTTTGTAGAACCACCTTTAACATTCTTCTTTACAAACACTGCTTCACATCATTGAGGACTGTGGACATTAGTTTACACACAGCTCCCTCAAGGTCCTCCCACAGTACTTCAGTCTGGACTTTTGGTTTTGCAGCATCTTGATTCTTTTCAGCCATTCTGACACAGCTGATGCTGGTGAGCTTGAAAACACTGTATTGTTGCATGTTAAATGGTTTTCAACTACCTATGCAACTGTATAAACTATTCAGGTACTGAATGCCACCTCAGGACCAACAGCACGGGAGGTGGATTTTGTTAACGCAGACCCTGACCGATCTGATATGAAAATCCAATTCTTGATAGTCCTCATGTTCTATTTGGACAAAATTTTAGATGTGATGCCATTCCTGAAACAAGCCTACCCTTTTTATTAAGAACTGGGATCTATATCTAGGAGTACACTGGCTTGTAGGATAAAGTTGATGAGCCATACCATGAAGCTCACCATGTCTTTATGGATCAAGATAAAGCATCTGATCAGGTGTCAAGACAGGAACTGTAGCAGTGCATGAGGAAATCAATAGTGACAGAGAAGTCTAAAGAGGTTGAAAAAGAATGCAACTGGACTTTAAATTTGTGAAGACATTGCACCTCTCATCCAAAAGGTGTGGTCCCTTTGGAGGTGGACTGCCCTCACCTGCAAAAGGTGATATCACCTTTGATTTGGGTTAAATCATGTCTCTGAGAAAGATTATTCCAAATATAGTTGTCTACTAGGGTAACCAATGATGGACTGGTCGTTATTTAGGGATTTTCGACTCTAATCAAGCACTTTATATGCGCATTTTTTCGACACAAATTTTCACACAATTTGAGCAACTTGGGGTTCTGGTCGAAGGATATTTAGGTATGCAGACTGGAGGAGCCAGGGATTGAACCAGCAACCTTCCGATTAGCAGATGACATGCTCTAACTCCTGAGCTACAGCTGCCTAAACCATCAGGTCTATGAGATGGGAAATAAGCAAAATTGGCTTGTTTCAGACAGAGACTAAACTGTGAGGGCCCACCGAGGCTTAGTATAGGATAAATAATGATTATTAACTGTGGAATTGTGAATCATGCAACACTAAGTAAAATTCAACAATTCTAAAGAAATAATATGGAGCATGTGATTGGGCCTGTGGCTCAATCACAATTTTTCCTCTCAGTAGGGGGATTCACCGTATGATCTAGGATGTGGTAGATTTCTTTGATAAAAATGTTTGGGCACAGATGGTGAGTGTCTAACTGTCAAGTTTTTTGTCACAACAAATCTGGGCCTGTCAAATAGCTTCACCATATGTCTCTCACTGTAAGTGAAATGAACTTTTTAGTGATGATAGTAGATGTTAGGGCTTAGTAGTCATTACTAAATATTTCAATTTCTAACAAAAAACTAAAATGGGAGAACCTGAAACATGAAAACATGAAAAAAAAAGGAACATGAATCATGGAGACACAAGGGAGGTTGGCAGATGATCCAGCAATAAACAGAGGAAGACAAAGGGCTAAATGGCAACAAATCAGGTCCAGAGGACAACTGCGTAGGAAACGGCGGGGGCACAGGCAAAGCAGGTCCAGAAGGTGATCACGTGGGAAGCGGCACATAGATCAAGCAGGTCCGGAGGCTGAGCCGCGTGGGCAGCAGCAGTGGTGCAAAAAGGACCCTCCAGGACCCCGACGAGGGACAAAACGGGAGCAGAAAGCTTCAGGTGGCATGGCAGGTTGCCGGTGTTGGTTTGGGTTGGTGAATGGATGTGGATGTGCAGGCCATGCAGGCCGTGCAGGATGTGGAGGCTGTGAACGTGCAGGCGTGCAGACCTCTGGCATAGACGGAGCTGGGCCAGACAGCGTGACAAACTCTGGCGGAGATGGAGCTGAACCTGACAGCAGATCAGAAGCCAAAGGCGGTTAAGCTGGTTAAGCTGATGGTGGCTGGTTGAGTGAGTGGCAGTGTGGCAGCCGTAAGCAGTTGGGCGGATTCTTCAGAGCCCCCAGTGGAGACAGCCGGCGGCTGGGCGGACTCTCCAGATCCCCAGCGGAAACAGGCGACGGCCTGGGAGCCATGGATGGCTGGATGGACTAGAGCCCCCAGCAGAGACAGGTATAGACCAAGATGATATGGGAACCTGTGGTGGGGATGAACCAGACAGTGTGGAAACCTTTGGCTAAAGTGAAGCAGGGCCAGCAGGTAAGGAGACCTCTGGCTGAGACAGAGTTGGCTGGAGCTGCCCAGAGCACACAGCCAACCCAGGGCACTTATCAGCCAGAGACAGCAACATGACTTCAATAGTGGACTGAAAGAGCATGCCAGAGCTCTCTGCTGATGCAGGAGGCTGGGTCGGCTCACTCAAGCTCCCAGCAGAGACAGAAGGCTGAGATGTCCTGATCTCATAGCTGTGACAGCCTGTGCCGGCTGTAAAACCTCCGGGGGTCCAGAGGCGGCTGAGGCCACAAGCTCAGCCTTTGGGGAAGCCCTGGGGAGAGTTTCAGCAGGTTCACACACAGTCTTAGTTGTAGCCAGCTCAGCTGACACAGTCTGTAAATATACTAAGCAGGAATTTACTTTCTCTGGCATTATCATTCCAGGCTCGGAAGGAGCAGGATGAAATGAAACTTTTAAGTGCATAGAGCTGGAATAAACTGCCTCAGAATAAACAATTCCTTTACATCCAGCCATGGAAGGAGTATGAAAAACATCTTTCTCACTCACCACTGCTGGTTACTTCTGGAAAGTCATTAATTCTAAACTTGGCGAGGAGCAACAGCGGCATGGATGCCGCTTCCCTCTGGAAGGCGGATCCAGCGGCCGGGTAGCCAGCCAGACGCAGTTAGGGGGCGAAGGTGGAGAGCGTTGTGAAGTCGAGTGAGAGGAAACAAACGCAAGCCCTGGAGATGGAACAGAACTTGAACTGAAAGTGAGTCTTTATTTGCGGCTAAAAGGAAGCAAAAAATAAACGATAATGCAACCAGGGCTGGAATTAACAAAAACTTAAACTGGGAGAACCCTAAAGCATGAAAACCTGAAAATGCCTGGAACATGAATCATGGAGATACAGGGCAGGACAGCAGACGATCTGGCAACGAACAGAGGGAGAGAAAGGGCTAAAATACAGAGAGGGATAACGACACAAGAGCTACAAGACTGGGAGGAAGACTGGAGCACTGAACACAGGACGCGAGACTGTCAAAGTAAAACAGGAAACATAAGACATGCACAGAGACACGGGGCCTTTCTCAATATGCGTACTTGTGCGTACTTGCGTTCTCGTGTACTAGTTATACGTCATCAGTCGGAGACCAAGTACTGTTCCAATTCGAAGTACGCATCAAGCCGAGAACGCGAAAAAGTCCCGGATGTGTTCTCGCTCCGCCCATTTTATCGAGCATGCATCGGTGGTGACTTGTGTGGACTTGGTACAGCTAAATATCCCAGAATGCATTTCGTCCAAAACTCAAACGCGGCAATGGCGGACGAGCGGGGCTAAAAACTTTTAAATATTACTCTTTCTGGGTCACAAAATAAACTTTTAAGTTATTTTCAAGCGAGAATGTAGCTGTGTAAACTTCAAATATCTGCTCGATTTATTAAGATATCATATATTTCCAAACGCGCTCCGACATTTTCGGAGACGTCTGTGACCCGCCAGCTCCATAGCAGACAGCGAGGTCAAGGATTATGAGAGCCGGCGAGAACAGCGGACTCCCGGCACATCGTTTTCAACCCCCCCGCGGTCTTTTCGCTACTGGGGTTAAACAAACCCCAGTAGCTGTCTAATGTATTGAGTGTCCACTAAAATAAAAATAAAAGCGTTCTAACATCTCACCTGCTTGTTTTTATTAAGGTATGTACACATATGTACATGTACACTATTTTTATTAATGGAGATTTCACTACTGAGGTTAAACATGATATATAAGTCACTTAGATCACTTCTAAATGTTAATGTTTGGTTTATTTCAGTGTTTTATTTGTTCCTGAGTAAACCGGTTTGGCTGTGATTAAAGTTAAGCTTCATAACATATTACTCACAGTTAAATTAAGAGGGGACGCAGTAAAAACTCCGGACCTGTGACATCATCAAGTACGCTGGTGTTCCAATTATACAAATCGCGAGTCCGTACTCGCGTTCTTGGCGAGTCCGTACTCCCGTGCGTTCTTGGCGAGAACGTACTAGCCGAGAACGCGAGTACGTACTCGCGTACTTGAGAATTTAGAAAGGGCCAAGCACTTGGCAGAGAAACAAAGAAACACAACTGACAGGCAAGGTGAGACAAGTGTAACTAACTAAAAAAGATGGAACACAGGGGAATGACCACAGAGACAGAACAGAACATATATGATGGACTACGCAGGGAGGCACAAATGAAAACAGATTAAATGAACAAAAGCTCACAGACAGAAATACAAATGATTAAACCAGGAAGAAGAAGGAAACGAAACAATACTAAAACGAGAACATAAGAAACCTAAAAAACACTGGGTCATAGACCCAGTACCATGACAGCACCAAGTGTATCTTGGTGTTATACTTGTACAGTTTATGAATGCTGCTTACTAGTCAAGCTTGCTAGCATTAGCTGACATGAAAGCATTAAACACTGTACTGTGTGTACAGACCACATCACTGTGGCAGAGGTGTGGTCTGTGGCTCTGCTTCAGAGAAGGGGTGGTGCAGTTGGCCCAAAGTGTGGTGTCAGGGACACTGGGTGGGCACCTGAAAACACTTGGGTAATTGCACTTACCCTATTTCAGTGACACCAGAACTGGAGACGAGAGAAGTGCAGGTGATGACGACTATCGCTCAGTCTGGTGCCTCCTCGCTGGCCTCACTGCTCAACCTGCAGTGGTCCTGCATAGGATGACACACAGTCCTTTCTGGATATTTTTGAGGCCACAGTTTAGGCATACCAGTGGCCTAGGGCTGAGTGGACCATCTGTGCAGGTTCTGAGTGGCCACATGGATCTGGGGGATTGACCATTTGCTTTCTGAAGATGGCTGTGGAACGCGGCGGAGAGGTGGCTGCAGATTGGCCCTTTACTGGTAGAAGCGCGACTGCTTGACTTTGTCCTTCTGAAACTGTTTATATATGGGCTCCCGTGGGCAACAGTGGAGTGGATCACTGACCACTTCCTCTCTGCTGTTTCTTCCCATGTACCAGTGGCCATGGGTGCTGCACCTGACCCACATGGGGTCACACAGATGTCAGGGCAAGAGTGTTGTCGGTCTGGTGACTGGGGCACCTCTGCCGGGAGTATGAGTGAGTCATCGTAAAATGATTTGCTAGGTAGCTCATTATAATTGCACATGGATTTTGCTTTGTATAGGTTCACCCTCAGACTGACAGGTTGGTGGAGCGGCTGAATAAGACTTTAAAACCCATGATTCTTAAGTTATTTCATGAGGATGAACACAATTGGGATTGTGTTGGACTGGGATCTATCTATCTATCTATCTATCTATCTATCTAAGATCTAAGATTTGTTCATTAGATTAGTCTAACTTGTATTAGACTAATGTATGATGAAAATTAACACTGTCCTTAGCTTGTGCACTGCTGAATTCCTCATCAGATTTTAAATATTGAAGGCATTTCTAGTCACAGTATTGTATGCTTGGCATTAAATGTTGCATTACAGACAGCAGCCCTTTTTTAATCTCACTCTACAATGTATTGTCATTCTGAATATGCTGTTATTGCCTCTACTAAGAAGATGAATGAAAAAAGGGAAATGGGCCTGAGGGAAACTTATTGGGCCCCAGTTGTTCATAGCTCTGTGAAAGGGCAGATGAGATGCAGCAAATGAAACGCAAGCCCAATATTTGTCTTTGATCTGCGAATTCCTCAGGTGCAGTCGCATCCCACAGTTCAGAGATTAATATGTCTATCAGCATTAACATAAACTGCGTTACAAGGAATGAGACGGTTGGCTGTGGAATGGTCTTGTCTTTAGCAGCACATCATGTTTTTTTCTTTTTAAACTCATGATAAAAAACAAATGGAGCACGCGAGCAAATTTGCAAGTATGAGAAAACTTTTTGTCTGTTACAGGTAAAAAATTAAGTTCAAGTACCACACACACACACACATTTTGTCCTAGATCACAAATACTTTGCATGTTTTTCTACCCAGATCCATCATAAAGATTTATTTTATGCTATGAATATGAAGAAACCTGATCACCATATAGCACTCTGCTTTTGTGCATTACGGTGCCTGACAGTGACTAATGCAGAGCTTCACTTCTTGCTTGCACATATAGAATTAGGAAATCCTTTTTCTGAATTCAGTTGTGTTCGATCAGGCAGATAACTGATGGATTGCTCTACTTTCTGAATGCAAACTGTCACACATTAATATTTGTACGATTTCTAAAATGTGCAGCATTATTTTCCATAAATTTAATGTTTCTATAAATGCAGAGGCTGGCACATTGTCCAGGCTGCTATAGTAGGCTTGTCTGCCAATCTTCCACATTTTGCTGCTTTTCTTGTTGAGTCTGTGATGTTTGATGCTTTTTTTGTTTATTTGTTTATGTGTGGGTTGTTTTGTTTTTTTAATTTAGAAACATAGTGGGTGCCACAATGGATTAACAGAATAATCCTGACTCATGTTGAAATTACAGTTTTTGCCCATGAACACATTTTGCAAAACTTCGCTCATTGTGCCAAAACTCTAAACTACACAAGTAAACATGACACAACACTGGGAAATATACCATTCACATGTGTGCCAAATTGAAACTCTACTCTCAAAACCTAAACACTGCTGTCAAAACCCAACATTCCTTTGTCAAAATGCAACTCTGTTGACAAAATGACACATACTTGCATCATATGCAAACACTTACAGATCAGGGGGAACACACTAGTCTACTTTATATAAAACACTGCAGTCTTTGATTTTCATTGTTTATTCAGAAGGCATATTTTCAGGAGACACATTTTCAAACAACCAAAAAAGCAAATAGGCCTACTCAATATTGTACATTGCAGTACCATAAATTCAGATAAAGCAAAAAAACAAACAAACAAACATAATACAGTAATAGAAAAAACACTATACTGTAAACACAAAAAATCATGACAATTGTGCATACGTGGGCTCATGGATCCCGCCGTCTGTTGGGGTCTGGCTACAGGACCTCATCGACATCGCAAGCAATGTCATCTCCTGCTTGGCACCGGGGAAAATATCCTCTTGCATGTCGAAACCATCCATGGATTGCTGTCACCTGAATGTCGCCGCAGGCCTGTTCCATTGCCTGCAGAAGAGGCATGCGGGCATGTGGTTGGCGGTCATATACACGCTATCTCCAAGCCGAAAAAATTCTAGGGTTTAAAAATGGTGAGTAAGGGGGCAAGTATACCACTTCAAGTTGGTTGTGGTTGGAGAACCAGGCCTGGACCAGAGCAGCCCGATGGAAACTGACATTATCCCATATCACCACAAACCTGGGCTGATCTGGTCTGTTCTGTACAACTATATTATGGAGAGCATCTAGAAACGTGAGTATATGTTGGCTATTGTATGGACCTAGTTTTGCATGATGATGCAGAAGCCCTCGAAAGCTTATGGCGGCACACAATGTGATATTTCCCCAGCGCTGCCCTGGGACGTGCACAATTGCCTTTGGCCAATTACATTACGACCCCATCGTCTTGTTTTGCACAGGTCAAATCCAGCTTCATCAGTGAAAATGAATTCATGAGGCTGTGCAGCCTCCATCCATGGCCAAGATTCTCTGTAAAAAAAAAAAAAAAAAGAGAACATATTACTGTACTACAGTGCTACACATACAGAACCCTCACCCCATCACACAGGTACCTGTGTAGCTCTCAGAATGGATCCATGTGGTACTAATATGGTACATATTCAGCTGCTACTGGATTTCACCAATACTGTATTGTACATGTAAAGGACAGTTACACTTACCCGTACATATTCAGCTCGAAGTCCTTTGACCCTGTCACTGTTCCTTTCAAATGGGACTCTGTAGAGCTGCTTCATGGTGATGCTGTGTTTTCCCAAGATGCGTCTGATGGTGGTGATGCTCACATGGTTTATGTTGTTGAACCTTACCTGTCTGCAAGTATTTGCTTTCGTATCTGGTGGAGACGGATGACATTGTCTGCCCTCACTAGGTCCACAACGACAAGTTCCTGCCGTTGTGTGAACAGGCGTTGACGTCCACCCCCAGAAGGTCTTCGAGTCATTCTAGAGAAATACAACCACATATTGTCATCGCTTTGCTTATTTTTCTTACAGTACTTTACTGTATATACTGTATCATCCACTGTACAACACTGTACTTCAATATAAGTAATCATGGTATGTTTCACAGAAACTACCACTTTGGCTGCAAAAGGAGCATTAGCACCCTGCAATACCCTGTACACTTGGACTCTCTGCCCAGCTTCCCTCATAGTCAGGCCATGGTTGATGACATGGTCCACCAAAGTTGCTCTTATATCATCAGAAATATGGGTCCGTGCATGGCCTCTTCGACCTCCTCCTCCTCCTCCTCTTCCTCTTGCTCTCCCTCCATCCATGCTTGCAAAGTTCTTGAATTGGCTAACCTGAGGGCTTTTTGTAGTTGGCTAATTGGTGTTCAGTTTTGCAAGTAAGTGCCTTCAGGTGTGTATTTGTGTGGTTGCAATTACCCGATGTGTTTTGTATTTTGGATACATGTGTTTTCCAAATGGCACCCTGAAATTTCATTTTGTGAACACAGTGTCTTATGTATGAAATAGAGTGTAGTATGCAGGACCATGTGTGTTGCATAAAGGAGTAAGTGTGTTGCATAATTGCAACTAGGGTGCAAAGCAGCGCTTTTGTTTAAGGTATGGGTACATGTGTTTGAGGTATGGTAACAAAAGCTTCAAGTTGTGTTACTTTAGTCTAAGCATGGGTTTATAGTGTTCAAGCAACGGGCAAAAACTGTAAGTCGTATTGGACTCATGGTGGCTTCCTGTGAGTTTTTCCACAATAAAATTACTTTGCCATGACAATCTTTGTCAGGTCAAAGGAAAAGGGGACAATAATAAATTAGTGCTAGCTTTAGCCTAAAAAGCTAATGATCACGTGGAAGAAGTATACAGTCATCCAAATATGGGCAAAGGTGCAAAAATGGGTACCATACTGAGTGTTTCTCTAGATTGGACTGAATCCAATCTTACCGGAAATAAAAAAAAAATATATATATATATATAAAAATGAACTGTGCCTAATGAGTGCTACAGGCACATTATCTTCCAAAATTTTGTATCCAATGCACTTCCCTCTGCCTGCAGCTTAGCACCCTCATCTTTACTAGCAGATAAACCTTCAGACTTGTGCAAGTAAACAACCTGAGGTGAGTCAAACATCCAGAGGAAATTGAAGAATCGGACAAATTCTTTGTTCCAAGCAACCAAACAAGCAAATAGATACATAAAAAATAAATAGCTTATCAGCCTGATTGATCTGGTCACCAGATCAGACTTATGACTGACACCAATGCCCTGCCAGCAACACTGAGAATTTTTCAATCACATGTACAAAATGGAGATAATCTATGGGTTCTGTGGAAGAAGAAATGTTATTTTTTTTATACAAGAACCAAATAAGTGAAATTTTGCATGGATGGATTTTGCTGGAATATGAAGAGGTAGATGTCAGTTCACTAGCAGGTGAAGGGCCTAGAGATGACATACAGTGTAACAGTGTATCAACTACTTGATACACTGTTACTTGCTACTTGATTGCATGAAACTGCATGGTTTAATTTGCCATCTTTACAACATAATATGGTTTATGGTGATGTGTGCTTATAGTCAAATACTATAACTAACTCTGGTATTCAGAGGCAAATGTCCTGTCTTGACTTATGAAAACCACTCATATCTACTTTACTGGGACTACAGAGGGCTGAGCAGCCTTCTGTGGTTTGCCTGGCCTCACTAATTTCTTCTTGTAATATGGACTGAAGCCGCTACAGAAAGAAGTTGGGGGGTAAAGGGGAGGAGGAATGCTAACATTCAGTGCTATGAGTTACTTGTAGTGCAGAGTCTGCTTTTTGGGGCCTACTGACATTATGAAATGGATTGACATTTCAAATATTTGCAGTGCTCAGCGCGTCTAAATGTAGTAATAAGTGAACTACAGACCTCCTCCTCACCACCCAGCAAGTCATGCATGGCCATTTCATCAAGAGCACAGCAATAAGATTCTGCAGCCTCCGCTTTCCAAACCTTTACAGGTCAGACAATGTAGTCTGAAGAGCATTTTCTTTCTTCTAAACAGCACCAACTCCAATTGCTCAAGTGCAAGAGGAACAGTAATTAGGAACAGACTATATACTTTTAATTTAGGTCAGAGTGGCAAAGCATTATGTATGCTACCTCCTTGAACTACAGTAGATATTCCATATGTGTAATCAGACATCTGCGCTCTGTTTAGGTTGACTCCTCACAAGATGGGAGAAGACTACAGTAATGACAGTGTATGCTTGTGTATACTTCTCATCACAGCTCGTGGAAGCACAAAAACACTGTCAGCGGCACCTTAGTACATTCAAGCACTCTGAAACTAATCATGCACACAGATAAAACACTATGAGAGTATGTGTCCCAGAAATACATCTTTGCACAACGTTGATATTAAAAGAAAGCTCAAAATCGAGATAAAAGCAAGACAAGTGACTTGGCTCGCTTGTGTAACACTCAGAAAGATCACAAGAGAACTGCTGATCGAGGCATCTAAAATTAATGGGTGTTTCTTTTGTTTTTTTTTTGTTCTAAAGTTAGCTCAATGCTGCGTCTGTTGTCAGATAATATGAGAATAAAGTATTGCTCTTGGCTAGGGCCATAGTCACTCTGATGAGTTTTACATGGAGCTTTCTTTCTGTGATTTCAGTTTTTAATTTGTCAAAAACGCCAGGAAGAGACAATTCAACAGACCATGTAGTAATATGTTTCTGTGTTCTCTGAGTTTTTCACTTTTCATAGGTTGGGAAACGTGACTTTTTAAATTGAGACATTATGAGAAAACTGGCCCCTGAGCACAGACAATAAAAAGTAGTCTTTAATGCCCCTAGAGGAGTAGGATACGCAGGATGGGTGGGAATCACCAGATACCCCACGATGTGAGCACAAATCTTCACTCGCAATATATTATAGTGATTTTTAACAATATTGCAATATGATAAATATATTATCTATTAATCACCTTTATTCATCTGAAAATTATGTCCTCAGAGGTGTTTATCGGTGTCTTTTTTTAATCCAATAAGATAAAGATACCTTACTTCAGTTATTTTAAAAATTTTTGCTGCAAAATGAGATTGTCAAGCATACCAACATTGTCACATAAACCCATGGAGTGAGTCTGCTATCAGTCTGCGATTGAATGGGCTCAAGCTTGCAATTGCATGCCATCTATTGGCGATAATACGACAATTAACTTTGATGAATCTGCAAAAATTAAATCTGCGCTCTTCTGGACAGAGATCTCCAATATTGTTCTTGGGATCTGCTGGAGCTGCTCACCTAGTCCTCCAATTACACCTGGGAGCACTGTTACCTTCACCCTCCACATCTTCTCGAGTTCTTCTCTGAGCCCTTGGTACTTCTCCAGTGCCTCGTGTTCCTTCTTCCTGTTGCTGTCATTCAGTATCTACATCTATCACTACAGCCATCTTCTTCTGCTTGTCTACCACCACCATTGGTACCAGGACTTCCAGGTACTCTTGTTACCCTACCATTTATGTATGATGGAAGCCACTGTGTTCATTGGGATGTTTAACACTGTGCCTTGATACAATAATGTCTCTTAAAATCTTATAGTATGGATAAGTACTCATCCATATCAGACTATATCATCAACTGGGTAAATCAACAGTTTTTCCTCTGAATTGTAATGCAGAACCAGAAAGAGCTCATTTCACTGGAACTAAAGGGCACAGCCCAACTCCTGAAAAATATCCCCACAGTGTAAGTGTTAGTGTAAAATTAGTTCTTCTTGCTAAAACATCCAAGGCCTTTCCTTAAAAGGGCATTGTTTGGATGGGAGCATATGTTGCTCTAAACCTTGCATATACCTTTCAGCCTTGACAGGGTCTTTCCAGATGTGCAAAGCTGCTAATTTCATAGGGACCTCCATGGCAAGTGCCAAAATAAGATGCAAGCAAATAAATAAAAGTATTTAGGGTTGTTTACACCACAATTAAATTTAAAGCTAATGGTGGATGTGGTGTATCCTTCTTCCACAGACCATTAAGAAATGGTCATTATGGAAACATAAAGAGAAAATGTTATTGTAAAAGAACACAAATCTTGTTGTAAAAATCTTGGGAACCATTTGGGGATGGCCCCTTCCTGTTCCAACATGACAGTGCACCAATGCATAAAGGTCCATGAAGACGTGGACATTAACAAGTTTGTCCTGAAGAACCTGACCTACCTGCGCAGAGTCCTGACCTCAATCCGACATAACATCTTTAGGATGAATTAGAGCAGAGACTTCTCATCCAGCTCTGGCCTCAGAATTGTACATCTAGAAGAATGGTTAAAGAAAAATCCCATAAATACACTCCTAAACTTTGTCGAAAGACTTCCCAGAAGAGTTGAAGCTGTTGTAGCTGCAAAAGGTGGGCCAACGTCCTATTAACCCTAATGCATTAAGACTGGGATGTCACTTAAGTTCACATGCATTTGAAGGCAGATGAGAGAATGCTTTTCACAATATAGTATTTATAATAATGACTCAGCAGTTACAAATATATTCACCCTATTTGTATGAGAATGTTGTACTATAATATAATGTGACTACACAGTCTACAATTACACAACAAGCAGCTGACCCTTACCAGCCGTTCAGTGCAGGGAAAGCATAAAGACAGTCACATTTTATAGCCAGTACAACCAGACAAAATAAATTGAAAACTGAAAATTCCCATGCTTACACAAAAGACCACATGTACTCTAATAAGAGTTGTCATTGAACAACACTTTTATTTTCATAACTGATACTGTGCCTGTATATCATTTCATACTGTGTAGGTTTTGCTTTCAGTCATTGTGAAAAGAAAGCGATGAAGGCCATTTGAAAAGCTGATGCAAACATACTTTTCTTTTACATCAGCTAGAATCCAACACTTAACCTTAAAATGGAACCTGTCATGATAAATAGCTAAAATGCCAGTGTTTGTTCTTTATAAGCTTGAAGCAGAGGGATGTGACCTTGGCAGGAGCAGATGGAGCATCTTTCGATTCCATCTTTTAGTGTTCCAGAAAGTTAATTATGTTCATCTGGACACAGCATTTTCATCACTGTGCCTTTTGGGCAATTATTGGTCAATCTTCTGATGTGGGAAAAGAAGGCTTAGCGTGTGACAGAAAAAACTAGCTTGCAGTCAGGCCGTGCATGTGTCCTTCTGCAGTTAAAGTAATCCACACTTGTAGTTGAAAACAAACACACCAACATTTATTTCCGCAGTCTTGAACTCACAGGAATCTGCCAGAATGTCACTGTACACTGCAAGACACTGTATGAGAAATGTTCGACTCCACAGCTAGTTAAAGCCTTTACTGCTCCACAGTGCAGAAGTCTGACTGCTCACCGCATGCATGATTTCTGTCTATTAAAGGAAGAGTATGCAGAAATTAAATAAGTGGAAAAATACTACTTAGCAATAAATATTACACTAAAACATAAAACATGAAATTCCCCATTACCTTTTACTTATCTGTGTCCGTAAAATTCAAATAAAAACTATTACCAAGTATACCTCCTATGAATGTGAGTAAAATAAGATTAATTTACAGAACTTTAGCTTACATACCTACAGTATGCGCTAATCACTGTAGTAAAATTTATGGTCACTTAATCCGATGCAAAACTAAGATCTAGCAGGACAAGCAGAGATGAGTCCACCGTCAGAGGCCATAAGAAGATCATTTGTAACCTTCACTAAAGCTGTTTCAGTGATGGGCTCGGAAACCTCAGTGAAACTCTTGAAATAAACCACAGTTAGCTGTTTCACAAATATAAAATTAATATTTTGTATAGAATACCGAGTAGAATTGTTCTCAACTTACTGGTGTGACCCTTCACAGCAGTCCCAGTTTTTCATGAGGCCCTTTGGAAAACACAGTTGTCCAACCCTGGCATAGACATAGGCTATAACAAATATATGACACTAATAGCAGTAGGCTGTTATGTATAATTCTTACTTAATGCTAAATATTACATTTGACAGATGCATGCAACCTCCAAGGCTGAAAAATTAAGCCAGTGTAGAAGTGCCAAAATCATTTAAGGGCAGCCACATGAAGCACGTTAATGATGTCTCATGTTAATATCTCCAGCAACATACCAACAAAAAAGCATGCTTATAGCATTGGTAGCATGTTTAAAAACTAGAACCAAAGCAAAAAATAAATAAATAAATAAATCCACCTTCATAATTTAAAACTGCAGCTGTTTGCTGGACTAACCAACCATGTTTGTATTGATAATACCTTTCTGGAGCATTTTTAATGACACTGCCTGACAAACACTATGGCCTGTATGGCGGGGGTTTTTTGTGCCACTATTCTGAGTGCACATAAAAAAAATTTGCTGGTACAAGTGTTGCATTTTGAGGAGAAATTTATTTTGAGCGAAGAAAAGCTGAATTTGAGTGAACAAAATTCATTGCTCCATGCAAAAAATGTATTTCAGTGTTTGCTATTATCCACACACACACAATAGCAGCCCCTCTCGTTCGGTTTTTGCACTTGCGCTTGCTCGCAATGTGTTGCTCGCGCTCTCAACATTTCTGCCCGTGCGCATTCAACTCTTTCTGTACACCGTTATATTTGTGCCACAAAACCAGACAATCACAGACTTAGATGCAAAAAAATCTGATAGGCTGTTTTGGTCTCCAATCAGCTCGAAATGACGAAATGCAATATCCCAGAATTCATTTCCTCCAAAACTCAAACGAGGCAGTGGCAGAGGAACACAGAGTGGCAGAGTTTGAAATATTACTCTTTCTGGGTCACAAAATAAACTTAAAAGATATTTTCATGCGAGAATGGTGCTGTGTAAACTTCAAATACCTGCTCACTTTATCAAGACATCACATATTTGCATAAGTGCTCTAATGTTTTCGGAGATGCCTGTTACCCACTAGCTGACCGGATGGTCACTCGGATTAAACATAATATATGAGGCTGAACTGACAAGAAATCGGCCGACAACACCACCAGGTATTATAGGAAAAACCATAAAGCCTTTGAACTAAAACAAACGCTGTTGTGACAGTGATGTACACTGTTGTTGGTATATATGTATTATTTGTATCACCTTCATGTTTCCCTCTCACCACATATCCAAACTGGTATCATGACCAGCAGCTTTTACAGCTGTGGCTCCAGCAAACATCAGCTGATACTAGAAAGTAATATTAAATAAATTCTAACAGCTTATCAAGCCTGAACGTGCTGCTGTTGTTTAGCGCAACATCCGCTGGTTTCCTCTTTCTGACGCAAAGTGGGCGATAAACAAACAAGAGAGATGATCAGCTGATCATTGATCAGTTTCATGATTCAAGTAGCAACAGGAGAGGGAGGGAGAGAGAATGAGGGGAGAAAAAACAGCTGTGCAGCAAAAACACAGAATAACTTCAGCTTTGTGTCTTTTTTTCATTCTAGCTGAAGTACGGGACGAATCGCGTTCCTTTTCCCCTCAATTAGTGTGTGGATTATCCTGAGTCACAGACTGTGTGAAGAGGTGTTTGGACCTTCTCCTGGCTTCCCTGGACTCTGTTTCCTCATGCCAGCACTCGTGACATATATCACCTGGTGACACTTTCATTCATTGAGAGTGACTTGTTCATTTGAGTCCAGCACTCACAATCATGACAGTAACAGTGCTAACCACCACAGTGCCTTATCATCAGAATAATTATTGTGTCTTATTAACTATGACAGAGTACATATCCAATTTATAATTTATAAAGTAATTATTTTATATAACAAAATCTATTCGACCATACCAGCAGCAATGCTTATTACACATTAAATATGGATTAAATGTTTATTAATAGTAAAAATAACTGTTTTGCTAACATTTGTCTGTCAATTTGCATCGATTGACTATAGTCATGATAACGTGTTATCACTTAATGGTTGCAGTGTTATCATATGACATAATATGAATAATAATATCTATTTGTAGTTACTTCCTCTTTTATTTTAAAAGACTTTTTTCTCTTATGCTTCTTATTCAGGTTACTCTTTTGTGATTAGTTTCAGCTGCCTTCCACCAATTTCCTCTTCCCTTATAACGTCTTGAATTTAGTGTCTCCTTTTGTCCTAGTTCCCCCATGTTTGCGGTTCTTTATAATTTTTAGTCTTTCCTGATCTGTGGATACCTGCCTCATGGGTTTTTGATTTTATGGCCTGGTAAAATAACATTAATACTCAACCCCTTGATCTAAATAAAGAAATAGACAATCCACACATCACATGACATCTTGTCTATGTTGTTATGCTTGTCACTTGCATGGTATGCTTTTCTTTATTCTTCTACATATAAATTTAAATTCCTTTGATTTAGTAATAGCCTTAACAACACATCCAGAAGAAAAGAGTTGCACGTACAGCTCAAAGTTTAAATAAGCATAGACAAATGGTGTCACATATTTACTTGACAGACTGTGTACTTAGGAAGATAATTTTCACACAGCTGCAAACATATAGTCTTATAATAGTGTGCTGATTATTTCCCAATAATATGAGTTAACAGAGGCTTCTTTGCCAGCAGTGAAAGGTTTTCCTCTTTCCATGTTGCTGCATTTTCTGTTTGGCCTTGTGGTTGATTTAATACAGCCTGCAGTACCCAACAGACTTCAGACTAGACAAGAGAGAAAGATGAGTGAAAGTAAGTGAAATAGTGGTCGAGTCATCAGGACATTGACTCATAATCATGTTAAACAAGTGAGCACAAATGCTATCCTGCGATATATACTATATTCATGCTCCTGTTGCTGATGTGTAGGAACAAGTTTTACACAATTCATGCAATACTCCAAATTAAACACCTTTACCTCTAATGATCATCTTTATCAAATGTGTAAATTGTCATTTCGGTGCTGCATGAAAGCCAGAGGTGTGATGGCTTTGACAGGGATGATGATAGAGATTAGTGGTAACAGCAGGCTCCCCTGGTCAGATCATGCCTGGTCAAGGAGAAGCTCAACGTTAAATGGCACCTCGGTTTTTTGAAATGTCCTGCATTGTACATTTAAAGAGGGAGAGGACGTTATCTACTCCCTCAGAGGCACTGCTGTCTCATTGTTCTCATTCCCTGCCATTAGAGAAATCCATCAAATCTGTTTCCCCCAGGCTGCGGTATACAATTAAAATATTTCAAGACTTTGTGGGTGATTTATACAGGAAATAAATGAGCCATGCTGAGAAACACCTGAAAACAATTACAGCCAAGACTCACAGCATAGTGAAAGTGATATCGGTGCAGTGGCAAAGTGGAGCTCTGCAAGTCCCCCTGGAGCACTTTTTCTTTTATTAATTTTCTCTTTTGGTTTGCCACTTTTGGGGTTTATGAAACATGATTAATATACCACAGGAGGCTGAGAATGGGAAGGAAGTCACATTGCTGTATTTGTGTTATATGTTTAAATGAGACATTAGATATGAACAGAAAGATAATTAACAAATGGCAGACATCAGTCCACCTTTGATTTAAATCATCTAACTCTCGTAGCCTCGGTAACCCTTACCATAACTGTAACCCTACGCTAAGTGATTTTTTTTTCTATTTTATTTGTTCTCTGAAATGTTGCCAATGAAGAAACAAAAGAAAGATCCTTACTGACATGCATCAAAATCCAGCTGGAAATGAACTGGCATTCGTGTTTTTCTAGTCTTAGTGACTACTCGGTGCATTTGAGTCACTTATATTCTTTCCAGAAAAAGGCAAAACCTGCTTTTCTTTTAACCTTGGGTATAAATGAATAGAAATAAGGATGAAGAAGTTGCTTACTGTGTGTCCAGCAGTGTTGTTCAAGTTATTTGAAAAAAATAATTAGTTACTTATTACTGATTACTTCTCCAAAAAAGTAATCCCATTACATTACTGATTACTTATTTTCAAAAGTAATTACTTACCTATTACTTTAATATTACTTTTTAAAAACACAATACACAACCTGAATACGTAATAAAGCAATAGACCTTTCAGCCTTTTTCTCTGCATAATCCATCATATAAAATTGAATCAAATGAAAAAGTCTCTAAAAATTGTTTTATTAGTTTTAATCTTTTATCTTTATTCATCAAGCAAAGATTAAATTATATGCAACAGTCTATTAAAGAAATTGTTTATAGTGTTGTCAGCGTTAATCTCGTCAAAGTGACGTTAACGCCATAACCGCATTTACGCGGCAAATCTGCGTTGATCAACCCGTGCGTGGGGCTGCACGGCATCAACGCGCTAGCGTGGTTAGCTCGTTAACGTGTTAGCACCATCTGCATATTCCAGCATATGAAATAAAATAACGTTTTGTGTTTACACTCATTCTTTCAAATAGATGCAAGGAAAAAACAGCAAAAAATAAATAAAATCAAAGATTCAGCGGCAGTAATTCCTGACCCTCTTTAGTCTGTCCTGTTGCTGCTGCAGCGGTCATGTCAGTGGGGGGATCTGGGGGGTTCACATTCCCGTGGCAGCGTACTAGATGTTTGCTCAGAGTTGAAATTTAATTTTTTGCTGAGGAAAGAACTTTTCTTCCCACATAAAGCATACAGTGGACACCAATGTTTTTGTCACACATCTGCCCAGTGATGTCAGTACTTCCAAGCTTTAAACGCTACATCAGTGGTTCCCAAACTTTTTTTGCCAGGCCCCCCTTATTTTACAAGAAAAATGTTCGTAAAAGGTTTACACACTTACATACACACACGCAGTTAATGTCCCTCTATTTACAAAGGCAGAAGCGTCAGGGTGTGATTATTTTACGTGTAGTTGTTTTTTTCCTGTGTAATAATCAACATTGCTATCAATACATTTTTCAAAAAATGCCTCTCTGTGCAAAATGAGTTTAAAAACATAAACAACTGTGGGATGCTGTTTGTCCGTGATTTGAACCAGGGGAACAAATCGTGGCAGGATCAGCCTGATATTATTTGTATCCCACTGTAACTTTACTGTATAAAGAGCTAACATCTCCAAAAATGTCAGGAGTAGTTAGTCATTACAACAAGTGTTTGTGAACTAAAAATCAAGAATGTCGGATACTGTTTGTCCATGATTTGAAGAACCCAGCGCGTGCTCCCGATGCAGGAAAAACCAATTCTGCAGGAGAGACCTGCCTTGGCACTTGTGCAGGTGAAACCAAAGGGTAGATATGCTTCACCATATTTTCTAGTCTTTGGCTTAGAATGAAGTTGATTTGGAAACATATTCAGCGATGCTTCATCTCCTGCTTTGCATTTGTGTGGGCGCCCCGTCAAAAACCTGTCCATTATGCTAGCAGTGTCCAAGCGGGGTTTTTTTGGTTTTTTTTCTTTTTCCTTTTCATACCGCGCCCCCCCCCCCCCCCCTTCAATGGCTCTGCGCCCCCCCCCTCCCCCCCCCCCCCCCCAGGGGGCGGGCCCCACAATTTGGGAAGGTCTGCGCTACATGGTCGTACTCTCTCCCACACTCCATATTATCCATTATTGATCTACACACGTCTGTTGCTGCCACAGACGTCGTATGCTCGTACGTCATTGTCATGAGACACTCTCACAAACAAAATCAGTGGTAGTAGTTTAGTAACGCAGTAACGCAGCATGCTTAAGGGAAAGTACCAGTAATCTAATTAATTTTTTGCAATAGTAATCCCCTACTTATTACTTGAAAAAAGTAAATCTGATTATGCATTACTGCCCATCTCTGGTGTCCAGCACATTTTGTCCAACTATACCAAAAGTGTTGAATATGAAACAGTGCAGTTCATGTCATATCTGAAACAGACAGGGGATTTAGTTGCTTTGTCAGCCCTTCCTTATCACATTCAGTTTAAAAACACTAAGACAGCCACAATCAAAACACTCTGCTGGAAGCTTCAAGATGAAACCTCACTAAATGGATACATGTAACAGATGGCTACATCCATCTTTTACATGCTGCCAATCATTAAAATGCAAATTCCAATCACTGTGAACTTGGAACTTTCTCATAAGAAAAACTAAGAAAAGTACAGGATAAATCTAGCCTGAAATTGTTCTGTCAAACTGAATTGATTTCATGCTTTTTGAAATTCATTTCTTAATGTATCCCCCATAAACCACATCTTTACAAATGAGAGAATAAACATTTTAATTTAGCACATGGTTCCACACACAGCTCTTTTCAACCACCTGTATTGTAAATTTGTGCTGATACCTCATGAGTGTGGTGGCTGCAGATCTGGCAGTGACACTTGTGTAATCACAGAGGGTCCAGCGGGCAAATCTTCAGACACCCATTTGTTAGCTGACTCAGCAGCCAGTTGGACAGGAAGCTAGCAGATTGGTTGGATGATCTGAGGGTAAGTGATGAGGTGACTGAAGAAAAAGTAGGAGAGCATCTCTTCTGTGATTAAAGACCAGAGCTTCTGACATGCACGATAGCCCCATGACCCAGGCCCAGGAGAGATACACTGACGGCTCTCCTTCTTCCATTCTGCCAAGCCCTTGGCTGCAGCAGTAATTTTCCCACTTCTGGTGAAGTCTTTTAACAACCTCGCTGCAGTCTTTGCACCACATTCCAATGCAATAAAAAAAGAAGTTGTGCAGGCGCAATAGTAAAGAAATTTTTTTTTTAAAATGTAATAAAATAAAATAAAATGGTAGACACTGAAGATGCAGCAAAGAAAACTCAGAAACATAGAAACCTAAAATTACTCATGCTAGTATTTAGAGGTTTATATTGTTTGAATGTTCCAGAAGCATCAACATTACATTTCATTACATACATACATTACATTGCATGACATTTCACATGTTGATAGGTTTGTAGCTTAAACCTATTCGCTGGAACATTGAAGACAATATAATTACACAGCAAGCAAGACACAAAATAGGCAAAGTTCTTTATGTTTCTCGTGCACGGGAGAGAACCGGACAAACGCCGTTCCTTCGCTTGACCCCAGTTGCTCTCGTCCGCTCCCCCCGTAACACTGCTCTTTTATTGAGGTTACATGAATATGCATAGGTTCATTAACATACAACGTATACATACACACAAAGAGTACCTTGCCTGTGTGTGTGTGTGTGTGTGTGGGGGGGGGGGTGGGGGGGGGGGGGGTCAGAGTGTGACCCCATAAATGACTTCCCTAAACCTGCTGGTCTGGAAGTCCAACAGTTTATCTAAACAAAAGGCACTTAGCCTAAAACAGATATAGCCACGTTTATCCTACCATAAAACAATAAGAGAAGGTACGACCTCTCCCATGCTCCCAGAGTGCTCTCTAATGCACACAAAGTTTGCAGACCATCAAGGATCAAACCTCTACCAATCTACAACTAAATATAAAACTCTAAGCATATATAAGTAGATATTTCTAAGCATAAATGACAATAAACAATACAAAACCTAACACATGTGCCACAAGTTACTGGTTATTTTTTATATCCCTTTTTCTTAACTCATGAACATGAGACAGACATTGCTGATATTGTTGAAGGTTTCCTTCTGTTAAAAGAGTCTTACTTTGATACCCGTTCATGAAATCCATTTTCTCCGACTAGGGTTTGAGGATATGTCAAGCTAGCTGTGATGAATTTGCTTCATGTTATGCCTCAAATGTCTTTCTTGTTCTTTCTTGAGCCATGTAAATGACTTGGATTATCACTTAGTAGCACACAGAGCCAAGTTAAACAAACATTTATTAGAAGTTTTACATGAACTGCTCAGTTGTTGCCATTCAAACAGTAAGAAAACATATCAAAGGCACAACTGTGATTCCCTTTTAAAAACAGTTATCTATTGATATTTTTGATGTGATGTGTAAATTGTAGCAACAAGACGTGGGCTACAATTATCACTGGGACCATGTTTGATAATGCATATCAACGCACAGACAGAGTTGCTCTGATGGGGAATTCTTGGTGTCAGGCTCCTAATTTCTTAAATTCTTGTGAAATGTTATGCACCAATTTATTATTTGTTTTTGGTGGAACTGTTTTGATATAAAGCAAAACACAAATATCAGGCAACAGGTAACATACTGGGATATAAAGAAGCTTGTCATAGCTATGGTGTTTGTTTGTAGTGGAACCAAGTCACAGAAGGCATAAATAACTCAAAATAGTTGAGTTTTGTTTCAAGTGAGATGATTATAAAGACTTCTACAACTGTTCTTTTTCTGTAAGCTTACTTCCTCCAAGCCCTGGCCAGTTACTCAGCTTAGAGAAAAAACTGGTCAAGGCATGTGATTCTTCCATCAGCTCTCTGTTATTTTCCACTGAAAATAATGTCTTTGTTGTTCTTTTCTTTTTTGCCTTCATGTCTGCTAAGAGCTGACTGGTCAATCATGTTCACTGTAACAAACATGCTTATTCTTCCGTGAATTACTATGGTGGCCAATGTGAATCCAGCAAAAACAACAACAAAACAACTCGGGGCAATCTACTGATAGCTGTGCTTTCTAGCAACAGTCCCAGATATTTGTGTTTTATGACATTTGCACCTGTCAAGAAGACAGATTTGAGTTTGTGGAAGAACAAAGTATACAGACATTTAAATGCATGAAAAAGAAGTTACCTCGGTAAAATAAATGGAAAAACGGCAGCTGAAAGCTCCCTGCAGTGGATGTATGAGCCCTGTGCTTTGGAAGAATACTTATAGTTGTAATCTCGCTGCTGATCCATGAGGAACAGTAAGATGATGGAATAATGCATTATATTTTTGAAGGGAGAGAGAAATGGAGAGGTCTGAATGTGCTGACAGGTTGAATGTATGAAGAGACACAGCAAAGGAGAGAGGAATACAGAGTATCAGTTCAGACGCCTCCCTAAAGTTTCACCAAGACCCATAATTCATCTGAAAATTGAGGCCAAGGCTCATGGAAAATAAATCACACCACTTCTTTTTTTGCTCATTAAACTGAGGGGAATTGAGCACAATGCTAACAACCCCATCACCTTGCTTCTATGGTTTTTGAGATTTCTTTATGCAGCAGACATTTATTTTGGTGGTAGAATGAAAGGTGGATGATCCTTCATGAGATGCAATTAATAAAATTACTGCTCAAACTGGCTCGTACATCCCATTGATTCATCACCTGCTGCCAGTGGCTTCCTGCCACACCCTATCACTCTTGCTGAAAAGTCTCAGAGAGACTTTGGGGAAATCAAAGGCTAAAAACTCAGTAATGGAATTTTGATTAGCAATAGCTTTGTGGCTCCAATACTCTCTTGTGATGCGTGACAGTTGTAAAGAAGTACCCTGCCCGAGGCAACAGGCAGATGTGGGAGTGTCTGACCAGGAGGCCTGGGCTTGCTTGGCTGGTGTTCAGCGTCATTCTTGCAGGGGTAAGGTGGGAGAGGAGCAGATGAGGCAGCTGCCGCTGCCTGGGGGTGACCTACAGGAGGGAGCAAGCACATCTGTAACAGCTGACAGGCCAATAAGGGCCGTGTGTCCCATTATCATGAGCAGCAGGAGGATGTGTCATGCTGGGACGTCTGCACAGAATCACACTGCAGCTGACTCTCATCTGCCCTAACCAGCAGGGAAACAGCCCCGCAGCTTATTTCACCTACTGATTCTCTCCAAACCTCCTTTCACAGTGCTAATAAATATGATATGAGCATTATCATATGATAATTTCTCACAGAAAATCATGAGCAGTGAGCAGCAATTAACAACAAAATACAGCAGCAGAAAATAAGTTCTCCCTGCTACAGTGATTCCCTACAATTTATGGAGCAGTTTGAAAATAACGGGCAGAGCAAGAGAGGCTTTCAAAGCTATTGGCTCATATAAAGTACACTTAAAAATGTAAAAATATATATAGCTCCATATTTGGACCTGAATAAATAATATTAAGACATTATGAGTGATTATCTGCATCACTATATGGTGGCCCTGAGAGGTCAAAACGTACTATAGCTTAGGTAAACACCAGCAAATACCAAAATGCTACCAAAGCACACAAAACATTAAAAATTGAGTAAAACACAATGGGAATGAAAATGGTGCTGCAAAGGCTCAGAAAAGACAAAATAAGTGTTTTGGGGGGGGAAACAATAATGTGACAGAACAGCTGCAGAAGGGACAAGCTAATAGTAAACATGTTTATGTAGTAGGATCATACAAATAAAACCTAATACCTCATTTTCTCCCTCACCACACAGATAAATCCTGGTGTGTCTCAGTGCAATCCTTTGTCTGTTTTCAATTTATTTAACTTCTGTAGCTGGTCCGTCACATTAATGTCTCCCCAAAAACACTTCTATTGTGTTTTGTGTGATTGTGTTTTGTTCTGCTTTTGCTGAGTTCCAGTCAAATGTCTTTTGCAGCATTTCTCTATTACCTGCCTTCTTAAGTTGTCTGTTTGACCTTTCAGGGCCTTGAATAGTAAACTTCACTTCTTTTATCATATCTGGGTCTCCTCCTTAACCATTTTCCAGCATATAATTTCCGGTGAGTTTACAATGTTAAGGTACAACACAAGTATTTGAAGTGAAGGAGCACACAATATGAATTCACCTCATGTATCAGCAGGTCAAACAGTATTTGTGTATTTACTGCAACATATTGATAAAGCATTTGTACTGTAGGGCCAACAAAAGGCAGAAGGTGCTACTATCATCATTCTGAAGTTTTAGAGAAGAACTGTATTACGAGGAGGTGAATTCAATGGGAAGAGAAGCCAGGCAGCTCCATTTACAGTCTCATTACTTGGAGTGAGTCTGTGTTATGCTCTCAGAGATGGCTGGAAATGGCTCCCAGCCTCTCTACACTAACTGAGCACTGAAGCACGTCGCAGCAGCCAACTGTTAGTGATGTGTCGAAGCAGACGAATGATGATGCCTTTCTTCTTCTTTCTCTCTGTGTGTGAAGTTTGGTTGCCACACAAGTGGAGAGAAGAGATCATTTTGGGTAGCTAAGGGGGCTTATAGAGTGCCTGTGAGAACTGCTATTTTGTTTCCTGTATTCTGCTGCTGAAAAAGAAGAAGAGTGGAGGGTGACCAGGGGGGTAGTGCAGGTGGGGCAGGGCAGCAGCCACCACAAATCAATATGGGAAAAGCAGATGAATAGATTTCCAACTCAAATACTCTTGCAGTAGCCCTGCTAATGACCCTGAGGGCTGTAATCCAAGGTGTTAGACATGGAAACGCACTCGCTGTGCGTTGATCAAATCATTGTCCAGATGTCCTCTCCTCACACTCCACTGACATTTTTCAGGATCATTTTAAACTGCCATTAATCCCCAGCTCGATAGGAGACATGCTATTTCTGCTTCTCCTTTACTGCATGGCCTGATACTTACTGCACTAAACAGCTTTTGTTCAACAGCAAAGATAAAATAGTCTGATCCTCTGCACAAGACTGGATAAAAAGGTGACATTTCCCTGCTCTCCAAAGTAACTTTGACACAGGGGTAGGCAATTTGGGACTCCAAATGTACTGAGGAGTTTGTAAACTTGAATACTTTTGTTCAGTTTCTTTTTATACAAAGACAAATCCAAGCAAACCATGTGAGAATATCTGCCCAGTTTTTTGGCTTGGTGCTTTTGTAAGAGCAAGAAAGTCAAAGCAGAACTTAATTCTGGATTTGTGCATATAGCTGCACCTAGTGCAGCTAAAGTTTGTTCTTGTACTTCTCAAAAACAAAAGTCCAAGGGTCAGTTAATCCTGGTGGTACTTATTGATTGATTCAGTCCTTCAAAAGAGAATTAGATTTACCAAGGCTGATTCAATCACCCAAGATGGCTGTGCAACCTTGTGGTCACAGACATGGCAGGACCATAATCAGGAAACTATGATCAGCAACTCTCAAATCACAAATATGACAAAAACAAGAAAAAAGACGTGGCAAAATGTGAAAGAGAAACGAGTAACTGACAAGTCAGGCACATCAGTCTAAACAATGAAAAACACTTGAAAAAGTGAAAAATGAAGAAAGAGAAATAGCAAGAGACTAAAATTCCAAAAGCCTACAGAAAAGAAGTGATCAGTGTGTGTCATTTAGTCATAGCAACTGTTTGTCCACGGCAGTAAAATCTTTTTTCTCATTTCATTTAGTCCTTTACAGCCCTCATTCTGAGCCACTAACCGGATGCAGCGGTGTTGGCTTCTTTTCAGGAGCTACAGTAGTTAGATATTCCTGCTATTTGTGTCAAATCACACGCATAAATAAATGCTTAGAGGCACTGACAAGACATCCCACCTTTGTCTCCAAAAATGGCAACGTTGGCTCTCAACTGGCGGTGGCATAAGGGATCAACTAATGTTGCAATACACAGACCTATACATTTTTAATATTTTTGTAAGTCTTGGATATCGGAGATCCCACCCTGTGTTTTTCTTCATTTAACTTACAAATGGTCTGTCGATGATTTAAGATGTGTCAGCTGTAATTCATAAGTAGCAACAAAGCTACACTGTAGCATCAAAGTTACATGGTACATAAATACAAACATTTTGACATTGGTTAGCATATATTCACTCCAGAGGGTGATCCACAGTCATGTACAACCATGGTGTTCCCTCCATCTGCAGCTGTGTGAAAAAAGAAAGACGCAATGAAAAAGCTACAGCAGCTACTATACCTGAATGTGGACATGTTTTATCAGAACACACTTTCTCCAGGAAAATGACTCTTAGTATTAATTTATTGTGTTACTAGCAGTACAACCTGCAGTTCTCCATCTAACTCACCAGGATCTTCTTTCTCAGTTTGTCAGATATTTAGATATTCCTTGGCCTTTTCACCTTTCAAGAACAGGTTCAGTACATTGAAATTCCGGCTCTGCGCAGTACAACAAGTCAGATCCCAGTAGTCGGTGCAGGCCAAAGTAGCTTAACCCCATTTAGCTGTCCCCAGCAGGTCCTCAGAGGAGTCTGAAACAGGATCTCTGTATCCTCGCTACCAACTCATTCATGTTTACAATTACTTTTCCCCACTTGGCGACACATCCATCGAAGAATACTCTGATTATTCCCAATCAGAGTATGTCCTTCAGCTTACACATTAAACAAATACGTAGGACTGCTTTCATTCATTTGCATGATATCACTAAAATTGGAAACATCCGGTCCCAGAGTGATGCTGAAAAGCTAGTTCATGTAATTTAATATTATCAAGTTGCTCAAAAAGCCTAAAGATGGTCCAGAATGATCCAGCAAAAAAAGAGAGAGAGTATATTTCTCCCTTATTAGCTTGTCTTTATTGGCTCCCTGTTAAATTTAGAATTGAATTTAAAAGCCTTCTCCTAGTGTTTTATTATCCTAACAGAGCATTTCGCTCTCAGACTGCAGACTTACTTGTTTCTAAAATTTTCAAAGGTAGAATAGAAAGCAGAGCCTTCAACCATCAGGTCACTCTACTGTGGAAGCAGCTCCAAATTTGGATTCAGGAAATAGACACTGTTCAGTGTCTCTGTGTTTATACACCACTACTGTATTTAATCATTAGCAGTTAAACTCTGCTAATTAAACTCTGAATAAACTCTGGCTACTGTCTCTATCTGCTTCGTTCTCTTTCCCCTTAATCTCAATCACTTGTGACAAAAGCCTGGTTCTTTCAGAGGTTTCTTCCTTTAGAAGGAAATTTTTCTTTCCCACTGTCACCAATAGAATAGAATAGAGTAGCCCTTTATTTTCAATGTACATATACTACAGCAATAGTGAGCCCTACACCTGACTACTGTGCAAGTAATATAACTAACAAATCGATAAAAAGCACGTATTACCAAGTGTAATATTTTAGGTCTTTCGCTTACAATATAATGTGCCTTGAGGTGACTATTATTGTGAACGGCACTAATGAACTTCCTTCCTGACTTAACCAGTTTGTTTAAGAAAATCTTGTCAGGTGTGTGAAGACAGATTCCACCACAGCTGCTACTTTAGATAACTGTATGAAAATCCCATGCTGAGTGCTTGCACCTGTCAGCACAGACCGCACCGAGAGTGGCCATCAGTGTTCATAAACATGACATTTTCACTGGACAATCAGTACTATTGATGCTGCTTTCCGGGCACAACTCAGAAATGTTCATTTTTATCATTCATGAGCTTGTGCAACATAAATTCCTCCAACAGTATGAGACTGAATTTGTACTTTTATTAAATTGGCCGTAAGGCAATTTCTCTATCATTGGATCAAATTTCTTTTGTTGAGTATCTTATTTAAATTGTTTTATGACTAATTAAAGTATCTTTTATCTTTTGCCAACTTCACAAAAAATATGAAACAGCTTCTAGTCTTTAATTCCACTGTGGTTGAAGAGAGTTCTACTTCACAAAAGCTTTTGTTAAAACCACACTGCGAAGCCATCCTTTAACCCCAGAGAACAAGAAAAGATGTTCAGGAAAAGAAAGCCTAGCCTCCCACCTTACTGACATCCCCTTTTTCTTCTCACATGTTATCCTCGGCTGACTTTTTTGCCATCTGTCTGTTTTGCTCCTGGCCATCCCTGCACACTTGACTCTACTTGGTTATCAGCCCTCTGATCTTCCAGCCACTGAGTGATGCACAAGACAAGCAAAGAGCAGGAAGCTTAAGATGTGTGTGAACTTATGAGCTGAATTATGCAGAATCTGACAGTCTGCCTGCGTCCATAGTTTAAATAATCACATTTTAAGAGGCAGAGCTCTTTGGTTATTTTCCAAAACTTGTTCTTTATCTGACTCATGGCACAATAGACAACAACAATGGGGGATATTTTTGTATTAGGTATGAAGTGTCAATGAATGCCATAGTCACTTAGGTTTTTCCCTTTCCAACTCCCTTTAGCAGGAATATCTTTCTTTCTATCCGCTGGAAAACATGACGTTAGCAGCCCAGTTGAACAGTAAAAACATCTCGATTGTATTTTTTTTAAAAGACAATCAAAAAATAATGTTGTTACAATTCATCATTTACTAGGATGTGTGATTCTGCACATTTTGTTTTTGTGAGGCAGCAACTTCCAGCTCTTTAGTATTTATGTGTCAAACTAGCTGTACAAGAATATTCAACAATCATACAGGCACACCAACCTCAGCTTAAATTATTACTCTAATGATTTTTGCAAGGGGAAAACTATGGAAAAACTGCAATCCCCTGTGAGGAGGCAACATCATTTTTCTGTAATTGCCCTCTGTGGATTATCCTTTGTTTCAAAAGTTAAGTCTCCTCTGACAAACATGATGTTGAAAATCTTTGAACTCAATAGTTTTATCTTCACAATGGCATCAATAAAGAGGATTCAGGAATTAGTTTAAATTTTAATCAATTAACTTGTATGTAGATCTCGTCCATCTGCTTCAGCATTTCTTTGTTCAGATTGACTTTTTCTGACTGGTGCACAGTTTTTTTCCAGCAATATTTCTAAATGTATTTCTCAAATACAAAACACAAGTTAGAGTTTAGAGTGCAATTGAAATTTGAAGTATCACGAGCCAAATGTGAGCGCAGTACATATGAAGAGTCCTGTGCATTTTCTTTGTAAAGGAAACATTAGGGCACTTTCACATCTATATTTGATTTACTCGCATCCAAATAAGTTGATGAGGTTGTAAACTTGTGGCTTTTTACCCATGTTTTTTTTTAGTTAACCAATATGCATCTTATTGTCTACCTATTATCCATATATGTCTGAGGCGGGAGCATAAATGTAAATACAGGAAGAAGGTCCTGTGTTTTGGACTATTGGAGAACATGGAGAATTGATTTTCATTACCTTTACATGTCACATCCCAGAATGCAAAGCATGAATATCTGTAGCAAGGTGTTTAGCTCAAACTTGTAATGTACACCTGTAGTTGCAGAAATAAGTTTTGCTTCACTTGAATAAAGCTACTCCATTATCGCTGCAGCACAGCTTCATATATCTCGCAAACATGGTTTGTGACTCATGTATGGCTCTACAGGCATTTCAACCTTTGTTGATTCTGTGGTGTTTCAAGCAGGGATCTTTAGGTTTTCTGAGTCTGATTTCAGCAGAGTCTTAATACAAAGCTAATGTGTCAGAATTTAAATCATTGGTTTCATCCAAAGTCGGTCAGTGTTTACTACCACTTTAATAAATCTTTTTTATTCTCAGAACTAGTTGAGTAGTGTGTCCCTCGTCATATTCCCTCCCATGCCATTTTTGTCACAACTGATGCCTCCCACTCTGAGCTGCTACTGTGGTCCTCTAGTACTTTAACTATTTTTCTAAACCTCTTGACTAAGATGCATTATCCTTATGAAATATGCTTTATCATTACCAAACCCCCTTTCTAGTCATAGGAAAAATATCTAAACATACACCTGTGTTTTACCGTTAAGGTAAATGACCTCTCCTTTACTTGACATAAATAAATAAATAAATAAATAGGGTATTTCCTTCTTTCAAGCCATCATCTTTATATGTTTCATAGAACCAAAGTCTTATCATTATCTCCTTGGACAACGTTCATTGATGAGTCATGAGGATTCATGAGTTTTTAATCAATATCACTCCATTCAATTATCTACTAGGCAAATTTCAAAGCATATATCTTTGACTTTTCTTTTCTGAAGTCTACCCTTAAATTTTCCTTTTATACCCCCTTATTTTATTTAAACTTGCTGCTGGTTGTTCCCAGCTGAATGGGAACAACCAGTATTATTTAACTGTCCTTTTAAAGTAGGGGTGGCTGTAGCTCAGGTGGCAGAGCAGGTCAGCCACTAATCAGAAGGTCGGTGGTGCTGCCTCCTGGCTGCATGCCAAGTATCCTTGGGCAAGATACTAACCCCGTGTTTGCCTACTGGTGGTGGTCAGAGGGCCCGGTGGTGCCAGTGTCCGGCAGCCTCGCCTCTGTCAGTGCACCCCAGGGCAGCTGTGGCTACAATACAGCTTGCCATTACCAGTGTGTGAATGGGTGAATGACTGAATGTAGTGTAAAGCGCTTTGGGGTCCTTAGGGACTGAGTAAAAGCGCTATACAAATGCAGGCCATTTACCATAGTTGTTTAATTTTTTGCATTGCTTTAAATGTCAATCAGCCAGGTACTTTTAATTGCAGACTACTACAGTTTGCATATTGAGATTTGTGCCATTTGTGATATGACTGTTTTTTCAACATGACTGATTCTGTATTGTGTTCTTCTATTTGAGCTGCAGTAAATGTATCATTAATTTAAAACAACTGAATTTGTTTGTTCCTCTACAAAAACAGAGTTGTGTCATGTGTCAGGTTTTTTTTGTTTGCTTGCAAGTTACAAAGAAAAGGAGTCAGATGGGAAACTTCTGTTACGAGTTCAAATATTGAGGGTGAGCACAAAAACAATAATGGTCCAGAAGAGCTTCGGTCAAACAATGATTTTAATGAACACACGCGTGGGGAGATGAACACTGCCCACAGACAGCATCGATCTCCACCCAATGATACACAAGCAGTTGTTTTATACCATCAGGGTTTACTTTCATGACGCCCCCTCATGCGTCAAGCAGATACAATACATGCATAAGTTTCAAAACCACAAATGTTCTGTTGACGACTTTTGACACATTTAAAAGGACATCTTCTCCGTCTCGAGGCCAGGTTGCTTCCTATTAATCTTCTAACTCTCGCTTATCTCCTGGAACAAACTGTCCCTTAGGCAGACACAATTTTGCAGTCACAAGCTTTTGCAAACTATTATTTGAACTCTTACCTAAATATGAGTCTAACTACTGTTTGTGTGTGTGTATGTCTCGACCTCCAACGCACTCAGCCTCACCCCGCCCGTTGATGCTTCTAACCTTTTACCAGACAGAAGCTCTCTGTGATAGGTGTAATAATCTTAACTAAGAACATGTGTAATCTATTGAATAAATGCTTTGATGAAATGATAATTAATGTAATGGTAATGATGATGGTTATGAATAGTAGCAGTAAAATATTTCCCTGATCTCTACACTCCTCCTTTTGACCTCTTGACCACAAGAGGTCACCATACGTTGCGCTGTGTCACTCCTCGGCCCAATCAGCTGCTTCCATGTCCATCAATGGCATCATGGGCCCATGTCACCGTTGCCAGGTCCACTGCCCTCGCTCTGACCCTCTCTACCCGTCCTCTGGCCGAGGGAATGAGACAACAACCTCTGAGACATGAGACAAAAATAAACACCTTTCCCTACTACGCCTCCCACACTTATCTCCTCAATTGGTCTCTTAATTATTCAAACTTGGTTCAAGCTATCATGTTTGGGACTCTCTAATCAAAAACGAGCCTGACTTATGGCCTTGGCTCCCTATTTCGTCTACCTTCAACAACGGTGGGAGTGAAGCTCCCGTGGAATGTGCTCTCTGTCTCCTCTATTATCAGAAAAAGCAAGGTCCTGACTCTCTGAAAACAGTATTTCTTATAACTCAGCAGTATAATGCATCATAAACAATATCATTCATTCACAATAAATCAGCAGTCCAATGTAATACAAATCAGTTTAACAAATGTAATAGTTATCACCTTCTTCTAATTCAGGAGAATAATGCAAACTAAAACTACATAATAATTTCACAATCTTTAATCAGGGGCATAACGTGGCATAAGATAATATATATAGATATAGATATAATAATCTCACACTTCCAAGTATTATAAATTCATATTACATTACTAGATATGTACTTCACAACACCTATCAGTCTCACTGTCAGGGTTCCTGGGTCGGTGACCCAGTGTTTTCAGTTTTGTCACATTTAGGTTATGTTGCCACATCAATGCTTTCACTTCCTGTTTTTCCCCGTGTCAGCTTGTCTCTCGTGTCATTAGTCAGATTATGTTCAGCCCTGTACTCACCTGTTTCCAATCATTGTCATCATTCAACCTGTGTATTTAAGTTCCTCGGTTTCACCAGTTCTCTGTCGTGTCATTGATGTTATGTTGTCGTCTCCGCCTTCGTTCAGTCAGCCAGCCATTCAGTCTTTCAGTCAGTCATTCAGTCAGTCGTCCAGCCAGCCATTTCCTTCCTCTGTTCTGTTTGTTCACTCCATCGATAATAAAACACAAACCTTCACCTACCTACCTGTGAGTCCAGCGTTTGGGTCCTCCTTCCTCGCCTCCACTCAGCAACCCCTGACACTCATAAGTGCAAAGAATGCTGCAATTTCAGCAGTGCTACATAATGATGTTTCAAAGTCAAGAATTATATATCGCACACACTAATGTGACGATACAGAGGTAACAGTAATCATGGCAAAAATCTTTTAGGCTCTTGAAGGGTAGGTGAGAATTATTCCTGTCCAGAGAGCGTTTACTATTGAGTTACCACACGTGCACATTTGTGTAACATTTACTAATTTTGCAGAACATAATCATTGCATACAAAAAGGCTGTCTCGTGAGTATTATTAAATTGGCCCTGGGTAGCGTGGCAGATTAAGTCCTTTCCAGGTTGTGACAGCTGTCACAGGTAGGGTTATTTGGGTTATGATATGAAAGCATTGCAGGTTTCTTGCCACTGTCAGCACTAGAGAAAAAGCACAAGGAAATAAAAGCATGGAAATCAGGTCTCGCTCCATTTGGCGAGGATTAACGTTGGCACTAAAGCAACCTTGACCTTTTTGTTGACAGACCTTAATTTGGCCTGAAAGGTAATTGGACAGATGATTGATGTCTTGCTCTTTTAATATGTTGCTTCACCCACTGGATCTCAAATTGTCTGTCGCGGTACCTTTTTATAATACTTCATCACAATTGGGATGAGCTGAAACAATCGTTTTTAATTGACGCCCTAAGGAGATGACAGTTTCTGAGAAGTTCTCAAATGCTGTTCATATTTTAACAGCAAATGTGAATAAAAAGGTTTTATGTTTTATATAACACCAAAACCCCTCTCTGATTCAGAGAGCGTAAAAAGCCTTGTACAAACATAAATTTTACATCACACACTTAAAACGATTGTAACCACTTTGTAAAACTTGTCAGTTTTATATTCAAGCACCTCATTGTTGGTGATCAGTGTTGATTTAATGCCGTAAGACCATAAAACATGAAAACGTCCACACTTAAAGGGGCTTGGCATGCAAGCAATACGCTGACTTCAGGTGTGACTCAGTGGTCCATCACAGAGCACTGTAATCCCACTCATAACAGAAAGTGCTGCATTCAATTTCCCATACAGAGATAGGCTCTGCAGCCCAGAAACTCAATAACAGATGACAGTGTCCAGTTTCCAGTAGTGTGGAAAATGAAGGCTGGCAGTGGAAGTGAGAAAAATCCGCTGTCTGTCCCCTGAGTGCTGAGCTGGGTGGGAGGGTAGTGTCAATGTGGCGCCTGATAGCTGCTGCTGCATTAGCCTAGCGACAGGTTCCTCTTCGGATGTGCCTCCATGTCTGTCTCCTCTGCCTCTGTCAATCTCCAGCCGCCCACCGGGACAGTAGGTCAAGGCCTCCCTCAAGGTTGGACACGAGAAGACTGAGTTGACAGACATGACCTCTCTGCGCAGAGGAGAGGTTGTTGTTGTTTATTCTAAAATGTTGCAGAGATCTATGATTCTGCTGGCTACTGTGACTGAGCGTGGAACTCACCTCGGCCTTTCTGTGTAAATGAGCTGAATGTAAATTTTTTCCAGCCTGACTTATGTGTCATTTCAAAGATGGACAGGCAAGTCACACCATGCATAAACTCTCCTCAGAGTGCAATGTCACTGAAGGGGAGTGAGAGCACTGTCAAGGTCAAATACTCTCCTCCATCTTCTTTGGAAGCATTCAAGCACATCATTTTTTCAATATATTTAATATGTCTGGAATAGCTGGAGTGCCCTTGTTGAATGGTGAGCTCAATGACCCTCACATGAGCAAGTGGAAGATGAATAAGGGTCTGTTTAGTGTTAGTACAGAATAGATTCATTCCTAACATGCATTACAAGATACAGACTAAGCAGCCCACAGGCTCATACAGCACTCTAACTTGGACTTGAGGCTCAGTTAAAAGCAGAGTCTCTGATCACAAAGAGACCAGTGTTGGTCAAGTTACTTGAAAAAAGTAATCAGTAACTAATTACTGATTACTTCCCCCAAAAGTAATCCCGTTACGTTACTGATTACTTATTTTCAAAAGTAATTAATTACTTAGTTACTTAGCTAGTTTTTAAAAACATGATTTACAACCTGAATAGGTGATAAAGCGATAGATCTTTCAGCCCAGTTCTACTTTCTGCCTAATCCATCATATAAAATGTAATCAAACGGAAAAAGTCTCCTTTAAAAAAAGTCTCTTATTAAATTATATGCAACATTCTCTGACTGGAAGAAATTTGTTTAACATTTAAACCTATTTTCTGCACATTGCAGCAAATAAAATAAAAGATTTTTGTGTTTACACTCAGTCTTTCAAATAGATGCAAGTGAAACACAGCAGAAAATAAATAAAATCAAAGACTCAGCGGTCCTGTTGCTCTATTTTCACCTATATAGCAGGAGTGGGGTAGGCGGAGGTTTGCCCTGGTGCAGGCGTGCCGCAGCGGTCATTGGAGGAATCCGTGAGTTTGTCTGTGAATTTCCTATTCCGTGGTAGCGTACTCGCTGCTTGCTCGGAAGTTTAGGGTTTTTTTCGCTGTAAAAAGAACTTTTCTTCCCACGCAGTGAACAGCGGACGCTAATGTTTTTGTCACTTTTTACAGAATTAATCTCAAAGTAAGGTGAGTACTTCCACGCTTTAAACGCTGCACGGGCATACTCTCTCCCGCACTCGATATATTATCCATTGTTGATCTGCACACAGCTGTTGCCACGAACGTCGCATTGGCTTATGTCACTGTCATGAGACACTCACAAAAAAAATCACGCTTTTAGTAACGCAGCGTGCTTACGGGAAAGTAACGGTAATCTAATTACCTTTTTTGTAATAGTAATCCCTTACTTTACTCGTTACTTGAAAAAAGTAATCAGATTACAGTAACACAATACTTATAACTGCCCATCTCTGAAAGAGACACATAATTATTATAAAGGATAAACATGGCTGCAAAGAGAAATAACTACTGACAAGACAAAGAGATGTGTTCCTTTATATCACAAAAAAATAAACATTAGATAAAGTCTCAGTGAGGTGGTGGACTGTACTACCAGCCAGTATCAGGTAATCAAGTCAGAGTTCCTTTATTAAATGCTCAATAAATACATAGATTTGAATGCAAGCTTAAATCACAGCATGACTCTCTTCCAAAAGAAAAAGTACAGATAAAGATACTTTCTGTTCCCATCCTTGCTAAAAAAAAAAAAAAAGAGAGAGAGAGAGAGAGAGAGAGAGAGACAGACAGACTGAATGTCAACATAACAAACATAATCACAACAAAGGGGAAGACATAAAAAACAATTCATTATGAACTGATCCAGATCTATCTACTGCAATGCAAACCATTGCTGCCCATTCACAACCAGAACATGTACCAAAGAGAAGCTTTCTTTTACAGCCTTGAGTTACAAAAGATCACATTTATTTAACACATTGCAATCAACATCAAAGAAAATACAAAAGACTGAAAAGCGTGCAGTATTTTGTAAATGATGAGCACAAATTTTTTAGGAACCAACACCATTTTTTGCATGATTTCTAGATTCATTAATATTTTCATTGAAAAACACTTTCTTTAAGACCTGTTTTTTAAGTCCAATTTCTTTTAAGACGCAAAGATAACACTGGACATGAGATATGAAGAAGTAATGGAAACTATAATTACTACTGAGTGTGAGCATTGAGTACTCTTGAAATAAAGCAGTAAACACTGTGTAGGGAATATCAGTGTTTTGGCAAGTATTACAAAAGGGCAGTTGTACAGGTGGCTCTGATGGCTACTCATTCATACTTCATTCTTCAGTCTTATTTGCAAAATCACAGACCACACAGACTGAATGCAATCCTTCAAAAAAGATTTTAGTCTGAAGTGGGTGCCAAGGTTACTGAAAAGCATTCATTCAACATGAATCAAAAAGTGTGGTAATGTGTGAGTGGGCTTGCAGTTTTTATGTTTTTTATGTTCCCTCATGACAAACACTGCCAGTCCAAGGTTTGGACCCAGCGTCTCATTTTTTCATGACTATTTACATTGTACATTCTCACTGAAGACATCAAAACTATGAATGAATACATATTGGATAATCCAGTAGACAGAAAAGTCTCCATTAACTCAAAACATGTTTTATATTTTAGATTCTTCAAAATAGCCACCCTTTGTTTTGATTACTGCTTTGCACACTCTTGGCTTTCTGTCCATGAGCTTCATGAGGTCGTCACTTGAATTTTTTTTCCAACAGTCTTGAAGGAGTTCCCAGAGATGCTGAGCGCTTGTTGGTCCTGTTGCCTTCACTCTGCGGTCCATCTCATCCCACACCATCTAGATTGTGTTTAGGTCAGGTGACTGTGGAGGCCAGGCCATCTGGCGCAGCACTCAATCACTCTCCTTTTTATTCAAATAGCCCTTACACAGCCTGGAGGTGTGTTTGGACTCATTGTCCTGTTGCAAAATACTCAACACAACTAATCAACTAAAAGCAAACAGGATGGGATTGCATTTGTGCCTTCAGTTTTCAATAAATCCCCAAGAGCACTCCCACACCACCACATGTCCTCCTCCATGCTTCACGGTGGGAACCATGCATGTAGAGACCATCCATTTACCTTTTCTGTATCGCACAAAGACACAACGGGTGGACCAAAAATCTCAAATCTGGACTCATCAGACCAAAGCACAGATTTCCACTGGTCTCATGTCCATTCCTTGTGCTTCTTGGCCCAAACAAATCTCTTCTGCTTTTCCTTAGTAGTGGTTTCTTAGCAGCTGTTTGTTCATAATGTCCCAATTCGTGCAGTCTCCTCTGAACAGTTGATGTAGAGGTGCATCTGCTACTGGAACTCTGTGTGGCATTTATCTGAGCTCTAATCTGAGGTGCTGTTAACTTGCAATTTCGAAGGCTGGTGACTCAGAAGATTTTATCCTCAGCAGCAGAGGTGACTCATTTCAGCCAGTTTTGTCATACCAGTTGATGGCTTTTGCAACTTCACTTAGGGACGCATCCGATTGTGACAGGTGAGACCTGAGTCTGGGAACCGCCCCTGGTGGGCGGAGCTGGTCTTTGCCCCTTTTATAAGCTCAGGTGTGGGCAATTAGGTATTCCTCAGCAAACCTGGAGCTGCCAGTGCTTGGTCCAAGTTGGTGTTTAATTTCTTTCCATGAAAGCTTGATGCAGGTCCCCCTAAACTTCTGTCAGAACGGTGGGAAACATTGCGTTCCCGTCAGAACAGTGTAGTGGACTTCACCGCCACTGACCCACATTTATTAGGGTGTGACGCGAACTTGTGGACAGAGTACTGAGCTGCTGCTTTGCCAAGTGGATTTCTGGCTCGACACATCAGTGTGTTTTAATTTGTTTTATACTGGTGTACTTTGACAGACTGTGACTGCTGCGGCTGTCGATTTTATTTGTCTTTTGTTTTATTTTTCTGTGTCAGTAGGCACCACAGAGATTAATTCCTTTAGTATTTTAACCCCTTTATATATATATATATATATATATATATATATATATATATATATATATATATATATATATATATATATATATATATATTAGTCGCAGACGGTGAAGCCGCTGCAGGGAAAACAAATCCTTTTTTTGTCTCACCGCTTTTGCATGCACAGCGGTGGGCCTGAGTGAAGACGGCACTGAAGATTTGCCTTTTTCTATAGTGTTTTGCCCATTTGGGGTCATGTGTGAGTTGCCGTCTCTTTTTAACCTGTGTGCTATGTCGATTTGTTCCTAAACGGTTCCCCGCAGCGCTCGTCCTGTCTCACAGGCAATCATACAGTTTTATCGTTTTTAATAAGGTAAAGTTTTTAATTGTTTTTAGGTGCCGCTGTTACACTGTTACTTTTATTTTGTATTAAAAATTAAACTCTTTTTAACTGACTATGCGCCTACGGCTCTGTCCTATTTTAGATAGGTACCTACCACGGGTCACACAAAGTTTTAGCAATTTTCCAGACTGACTAACCTTTAGTTCTTATAAT